>NC_137457.1:257298637-257898637 GCF_964235325.1 Thermobia domestica | reverse complement strand
TTCGCGTTTCTAAATGACTGCAAACGGAAAGCTACTAGGTGACTCGTGATAACGGTACCTCATGCAAAATAATATTGTCTAGGGCGCTCTTGTTCCACATTTCGATTATCTTTTATCTATTTAAAGATATCACAGAATTACTGTAAAATTAGCGGTATTTTAATTTCGCAGTGATAAGGCCTAAGGAATCATTGCGTGGAATACATACCTGTGTGAAACGAACCATCCGTTCTACTAATTTTTCTCGTGCTAAACCCTGATGGAATCTTCCATTTGCATATTTCAGAAGTACCTGGTTCATTTCATTTTCGTAAAGTAAATGACTAAATTTAAAAAATGTTGCCACGACTTTTGCGATAACTTTCGTAGTTATAAAATAGTTACATTGGCTACACTGGTATGAAAAGCACTGAAATGCATGCACATAACACAAGTCAAAGAGACAGGCGCGCTGACTGGAGCGTGGACATTATTCCAGGAAGTAAGAAGTTGTATCCCCCCGCCAATGCAAACTTCCACGAATCCAGATGCCGGGAGAAGAGAATAGAACATAACACCATAATGAGGCTACTTTTAGCCAGGACATGATGGCTGTTCCAGGAAATAGTTGGGTCACGTGATTCTAGGAACATGGCCTCCAACAAGTTGATGGTGTCTTCGTCTCTTGCTCTCTCCCCTTCCATTCTTAGTACAAGTGACAAAAAAGAAATGTATATAAACACACACACATAACACATGCACTCATAAACAATATTTTTTGCTGAAAGCTAAGAAAGGAATTTCTATGATGTGGCACTTGAAGGAAAGAAACTATTATAACAAAATCATTATTTTAGTTGTCACGCTTAGCTGAGGGTTGATCAGGGCAGCTCAGCTCCCCCTGCGACCACAATCAACCTCCACAAAATGTTTCTAGTATTCCTATTTTTAGTAGGTATATATTAAAAAGAATTAAACAGAACCACGGAATTCTTACAGCTTCGTTACCAGAAAAAGAAAATTTGGTTGTGGGAAGAATAGATAATCCAATTTAAAATTTTAGCATTTTTGGCCCAATGTTTCTCCGACAGTTTATATATATATATGACTTCTCTGTCGTCATAGAAGAGTTTTTATCTTTATTAACTTGAAAACGATTCTTTGCATCACTGAAGAGGGATAAATTTGTCATTTCTTGTCTCCAGAAATTCATGTATTTAGTCGGAAGCAGTAATTTCAATTATTGTGTCAATATGGCTGTTCCGGTATTTCCATTTTCTTTTTTTTTTCTTCTTTATTTGCAGAAATTCCAGATGGCTACCATTCTGCAGACAGGCATACTTTATATTTCCTTATTAGATTTACGTATTCATTTTATAATCAATTTTCAAAACCTGTTAAAATTGGACTAAATTGTGCCAACTGTTCAATGCATTTCACGCGGTTTTGTTTCCACGTAGCTCAAGCTCACTAATACGTACCGGTACTGCATTTCATAACAATAGCATTTATGTAATAGGAAACTATGAATGTAAGGCAAACTCAAGTTATCTCCCCCCCCCTCAAACAAAATCTTGCCTGCCCAGATCTTACAAGGCAAGTGGGTGAAGTGGTACGTGGGGATCTGCATACGTTATCATTGTTGGAAAGGTCACACCGAGTACACCTCAGACGTGACATATCCACCATTTTGAATTTTACACTTTTGGCATCCGATTCATGCACAGCGACGTCGAATATCTCTATATGCCCAATATCAGATCCATAGCTTGTTTTTTTTAATTGTGTCCGCCATATTGGATCAGCCATTTTGATTTATAAACCTTGGATGTCAGATTCGTCTTCAGCTACCTTTTTAACCTATATATACCACGTCTCGAAAAAATTACACCATAGCTTCCTATATTGTCCATGTTTTCTAGTGTTTCGGAGCATGCCTTGTTCGGATCTTCAAATGGTCACCACACCCCCTACAGGCATTATTCAAGCGAGATATGCCAGATATGAGGTGTACTCGGTGTGAACCTTCCAACGATATATAACACATACAGATCCCCCCGTACCACTTTACTCACTTCCCTTATTAGCGTTCTGGCTTGTGGCCTTCTGTGAACAAAATGAATATTCGTTGAGTTTGCCTTATTAGAAGCAACCACTCTACGAATATCGTTAAATTATAGTTATATATACTGTATTTAAATGTTTTTATTTTTCTAATAGAGACTAATTCTATAAGAAGACGAGAGAGAATGCTAGACAACAATGAACTAATTGAACTTCACGATAGCTGCAAGTCACCTCATATGCAACGGATAATATGGTCACGATGTTTAACAAGGGATGCTTCCAAACTGTAAAGTAAGTTTTAAAAATCTGAAAAGTGGGTTTAGCAGATTCTTTGAAGATACGGCTTGTTCCAACGTTACAGACACTAGGAGCAACAATCAACAAAATTACGACGCAACAAAAGTTTGAGCGTCATTGATCCACACAATGGCAAAATTTTGTAGACAAAATATCTTCAAATCCACGTACAGTACGCTATCTTTGGGAAATTCGAAACAAATTACATAATACACAGTCTATCCATCATCGCATTATCATCGAACCATACGTAGTCAAATTCGTAGACCCGTATAACGGTGAACGAAACTATTAGATACACTGATATGAAGCAGTACTGAAAAAGTTGAAAGAATCTTACACAACAGATTGTTCACTCCATGATTATGATTGCAAATTACACAAGAAAGAAAACCTTAGTGAACTTAATGAAAGATAGTTTCGAAGACGTTTACACTAACCTCAGTTACAAGCAAAAGAGCGTTGTGAAATATGAAATTTATTACTGTACATCTTTTTGTAACTTGAGTATTGTTAGTTCGAACTATTGGTACGAATACTATATCATACCATATTAAAATATTCTAAGCATAGCGCAGCATTAGTGTGGAATATTCCGCCTGGAATAATTACATAATCAAAACAGTTACGTTATTACTATTACTATTACTTAACAGCTTTCTTCCACCTGAACTTCCGGTTAAAATATTGGAGGCGTTTTCATGATCAAGGGCCGATATGTGGGTTTCCGTTCATCAAATGACTGCATTATGTGCATTCACACGGCCGCTGATGTGAAAGATGGCTTTGTTCGTAAGCACTCATCAAACTATCTACTGTCTTTCGCTCACACACTGCGTTGCAAAACGTGTATCTGGCATGGAAATCCCTGACATTGCATGTAGTACGGAAAACATCTGGAGATATCCTCCGACATGTAGTGTAATTAATGTGTTTGTCAGATAATAGACAACTCTGCGCGAGCTGTGGCGTTATCCATCCTGCCCCTTTTTCCGTCGAGGAAGACCGTGGACACCAAGTACTAGGATATGTTAAAACCACACTATAATTGGAGTACGATAGAATTCTAAACAGCATAATTTTCCAGTAAAACGGTGCCCCGATGTAACATGTGCCTAAACACGGCATATGACGGAAAACCTCACCAACACGAACTCCCGATTATCTTGAACCATCGAGAAAACACACATCATGTATTCCATAATGTTTACTTTCTACGAATCCTAAACGGAGCACCTGCAATATTACGTTTATATACTGTCCAATTTCCGAAATTACCGTATTGATATTTGCTACTGAGTTATTTACCAAAAACTCAGAAAAAGTGCAGTGGAAGCCATAGTAAAGACACTTCGAGAATAAAGTTACCGTACGTGGTATCTACGTATTTGCACAGAGAAATGGTGAACGCCATTCAGGACAGTTCATAGAAAGTTCCTTGACTTCAGCACATACAGAAGGTGGTACGCCATTCCATACAAGTCCTAGAAGCCTAACAGGCTGTACAGTGGTAAGGCATTTTCTTGACTTCAGCACATACACAAGGCGGTCGCACATAATTCGAGACAGATCATAGCAGACTCACAGGCTGCGTAAGGGTAAGGCACATACAGAAGTTGGTCGTACGCCATTCGAGCCAAATTATAGGAGGCTAAAGGGCTAAGTAGGGAGATATTTCCTTGATTTCAACTCATACGGATTACCTAGTCAGCTGAACGCTCTGACCAAGTGAATCAACGTATGAAAATATGTTCATTCTTACGAAAATTGATAGATGAAAAAGCACAAATTATTAAAACAAAAACAACCAATAACAACAATAAAAAGTAGGCTCTAATTTCAATATACACGAGTAGAAGCTGCATTTACTACGCCAATATTTAATTCTTTTTCTTTCCAGCATATATGTTGCATTGGGCTTAACAGTTAATTATTAACTGCAATTTAATTAAACCCTTTATCGAAGTTTTTTCTGCCCTGTTAGCATTGTATGCTTCAATCAAGCTTGACAGACTTACGAGTGCTGTTTCTTCTACCACCATCAACCCCTATATGGAAAAATGTCAATGGCATCTATAAAGAACGAATTATATGTATATTTTACAATACACGTACTTATTGTAGTAAATGCTTTATTGTAATCGACTGTGCAAGTGAGATAAATAACATATCCCTGCTGCATATTTGTAAACTAACTGAATGTTGCTCGCTTTTTGGTAATCAAAAGTTTGCGAGATAATACTCAAATGACAAAACGTGCCTAACGAGTGACAACTGCAACGCATGACAGGGAAAGGAATTGTAAACTGCTTAATAATAATTCGTTTTTGAGCAATCCCAATGCAATTTTATGGATATATTAACAAATTACTCCACGTGTTAATGTGGTTAGGTCAAATATCTAAAAACACTGAAACATCTGTTTAATTATTTTAAATTAAAAGTACAAATACGAAATTTCGTGTCTTTAACCTTAAGAGATCTCGAGATGTAATAATAATAATAATAATAATAATAATAATAATAATAATAATAATAATAATAATAATTATTATTATTATTATTATTATTATTATTATTATTATTATTATTATTATTATTATTATTATTATTATTTTAACACCACTTCTTTCCTTCCCACTCGTTTTATTTTCTTCTCGATCAAATTGAAAAAGTTTAAATGAGTGCCTTATCATATCTCTAATCTTGAGAAATTCAGACATATTGACATTTCGGTATAATAATTAACTGCTATCCTATTTTCCTCCTTCCCCGTCGAATTTCTAAAAATTCTTCCTTAGTGGTGTCTTACGTCAAAAATCCTATGCCCTGTTCAAATTTGAAATTTTTGACGTAAGTTGATTTGGGCTGGCATTGATCAGTTAAACAGCTAGGACTTCTTTTTACGTATGTGATTATAGAGAATAGTCGAACGCTAACGTTATAATTCGCAGAACTTTAAATGGCTAGAGGAAGCAATACGTGCTTCGTATAAGCATCGTTTCCGTGTTAAATTATTTTTTTCCTTGTAATACGCGTAAACAAACCTTATATAATAAGAATATTATTATTAAACTGTGACTCTCTTCCGGAAAAGGGAATAGAGAAGTACTTTACTACTGTATCTCATAAAGTATTGGTTTTAGTTAAATACAGAATTGTTTGCACAGTAAACCATTTTTGCAAGACAAATTGAACAGTTCGGAAGGGGTGACATAATCGTAAGCGCCACCTCAAGTGAAAAAGATTTGTTTTTTAAAAAAAAGATGGAATGGGTTTGAATCGAACCACACGCACAGAATAGTATGTAGGCAGTTTAATTTCGGAAATATATCTTCAGATGTCAGGGAAAGTTTTTTTTTTTTTTTTTTTAAAGGTACATACTGTCATTGTATTGCATTGTATGGGATGGTTGAACTTTCTTTTTCAGTTTATTCGAAAGTTAAAAAATATTACATTACGAGGGGCATTTCTAAAGGTTTTAGATACTCTTCGAAAACTTAATTTATTTACATAATACATTTTACAATTTCTCAAAATAGTTCCGACATGCATCAATATGCTCTTGCATTCTTAAAAATGATGAGTCAAATATTGTTTTATTTTTTTTTTTTTTAATTTTATTTATTTTAGAATGTCAGAAATTTCATTATTATACGCTGCAATAACCTTTTCACTTGTCTGAAAGCGGCGTCCTCGAAGCTTTTCCTTCAGTTTTGGGAAGAAGGCAAAATCACACCGAGTTAAATCAGGAGAATAACCCGGGTGCGGTAGAATATGGACCCCACTTCCCTGTAGCGACTTTGTGTGACCGTGTACTGTCGTGATGGAGAAGAAAGTGAGACAGTGGAGACTTTTGGTGGGCATATCTACAAGCTTCGGACTCGGAAGATAATAAGTAATATACCACTCTGCTGTTATTGTACCTCGATCATCTAACTACACAATTGCTAAATGGCAAATCTTAGACGAAAAATTATGCCACCATAACTTTACCCCCATTCCGTCCTTCACACTCCATAATTTTTGAAGGTGGAATTTTATTTTATTCGGAATCATAATTGTCATTCTATGTTTCATCACCTGTGACAATATTACGAACGTCTTTACTTTATCCTTGCGTACATCTTTTGAGGATATGGCGGCAACACTCCACGCGGTCATCTTTTTGCTCAGGCGTAAGCACACGTGGAAGTCAGCAATAGCAATGCTTGGAAAGACCGAGGTAATCTTTTATTATAGACTAGGATGCAGTTGATCAATCTTGTAAAGTTGACTGAGTTTCCTAGCATGTGATATGTGATATAGTGATCCTTTTTCACAAAATTTCTTACATTTTTATCCATAACTTCTGTGCTAGTGTGCCCAGAGCGAGGCTCATCTGTCAGTTCCTGTCGGCTGCTTTTAAATTCCGCAAACCAATTAAAAACAGCTGTGCGTGAACGACAGTCTCCGAAACACTTTTCTAAACAATACCCATGGCACTGCTCTTGCGTTAAGAGTCTTCATCCCGGCGAAATTAAAATACCGCTAATTTTACAGTAATTATGTGATATCTTCAAATAGATAAAAGATAATCGAAATGTGGAACAAGAGCGCCCTAGACAATATTATTTTACATGAGAAACCGTTATCACGACTCACTTATCTGCTTTCGATTTCGAGCCATTTTGAAAATCGGCATTTACTTTCGCGTTTCTAAACAGCTGAAAACGGAAAGCCGCTAGGTGAGTTGTGATAACAGTACCTCACGCAAAATAATATTGTCTAGGGCGCTCTTGTTCCATATTTCAATTATCTTTTATATATTTGAAGATATCACATAATTACTGTAAAATTAACGGTATTTTAATTTCGCCGGGTGTACTTGAAATAGTAAAAGACGTCTGCACAGAAATTAAGTCGTTCCAGCTCGATTGTTGTCGACGACAGACTCAAACTAACATACACTTCCAGCTCTCTAATTTTCAAACGAAGAAACCTGCAGCCTTGCAGTTACACCTTTCATCGCCATAAGGCATACGCTTTTAAACGTGATACGTTTCAAAAAATAAAATAATTGAGTAACAGAAAAAGAACTAAACTTTTTGTTTAGTTTTCGTTTTAAATCTTTTTCTTAGGCTGTCGCTGAGATTTTGAATAATAGTTGTCACTTGTTTATGATAGATATCATTTCACATTAGCTATTTATAAGAAAATCTTTTCGGATCCAAAGGGGGCTGTAGCCCCTTCCCTTGACGCTCAGGTATACACTAGATAAAATGGACTTCAATCCTGCTTTACACTAGATAAAGTCGCAAACTATGGTTTAGCCCCTTTCATGATCATATCTTAGATCCGCCACTAATATAAATAGCTAATGTAAAATGATATCTATCATAAACAAGTGACAACTATTATTCAAAATCTCAGCGACAGCCTAAGAAAAAGATTTATAACGAAAACTAAACAAAAAGTTTAGTTCTTTTTCTGTTACTCATTTTTTTATTTTATTTATTATTGTTTTCTTATCTGGTGAATACTTGGAAACGGTGTGAAAGAAAAGACGAGCCTGTCTTATGGTTCCAGGAAGACGCCTTCAAAGCTAAAGAAAAACGAAACAGAAGAAACGATAAAGAATTAAGAACAGGAAAAAAACACTTCTATAAAAAGAAAAAGAAAAAACCCAGCACGAAATTTATTGTTTAGATCAAATGGTTTCTGAGACCATGAAGGATTCTTTCTTAACTTGAATATTTACAATACTATTTAGTTTATCTTTTATACTGAATCGTACAGACTGAATGCGTCCGAAGTTAAAAATTTTATTTTTAAGAAAGGCAATATTATACATATATATATATATAATATACGGATTAGCATTAGTTTGAAAATGTTTTAATTTCTAACAAAACGATTCAGTAAGTAATTGCAAATCCCATTTTATTGTGATACAAAATCCAGAAGCCATACCTGTGTACCGGGTTTGGGGTGTCTATGTACTATCAATTTCAGAATTAAAGAAGGGACAAAAAGTTGATTAATATTGCCAAAGAGATTAGAAATTTCTCGTCTCGTCTCAAAAAAGAGACGAGACATTTTACGAGTCCAACACTACTTCGTCCAAGTCTTAGAACTAAAACACTGTTTTATTGTTACACGATTTACAGTATAAAATCTATAATAAATTGATCAAAGTGACGGTATGAGCACACAATGAAGTGCATTTATGAATATTTCAACACAACAAAGTCATTACACAATATATTTCAACCATAAATATCATTTGAATTTTGTTATACCACACCCTTTGTGGATCTCTCATGACGCGGAAGACTCTGATAACTTACAGATGAAACTAACCACTGGTGTGACAGTTCTTTCTGGGCCTGAGCCGCTCCAACGCCATCTGTTAGCGATCAACTGAACTACGCCCAGAAAAATGAAATGAAATCTTTAGTTTTACGTCCCACGATTATGCCGGTTAGGCTAAAGGAGACGGTGATGATGAGAAATGAATGAAATGGTGGAATGAAGAAAGTGGGAGGAAACGAGAGATCCCCGAGAAAACCCACGAGCACGGTGTTTGTCCACCACAAAGTCCACACGGCGAGAGCTTGGATCGAACAAGGGACCCCAAGCACCGGAAGTAAACGCTCTACCACTGAGCCACCGCGCCCCCATGAACTACGTCCAGTCTAGCGACGAACACGCACGTAGTTAAGTGTGTTGCGTCGCACTATGTCTAATAAGTGTATCGGGAGTTTTCTAGACCTAGTGGGCGTCACATTTTTATTCACGCGACTTCCCAGTATGCCTCACGACACTGGGTAGATGCCGAAAATTGGGATGCACCGGCCGGAAATTTAAAGAATAAGACGATATTTTTTTTTCGAGAATCGAGACTAGACGGAATTCTTTGATAAATGAGACGAGACAATAATACTTTATTTCTCGTTTCGTCTTGTCTTGTAGCTAACCCTAGTTATAAAATAAGCAACGTATATTGTATCTCTGGTATTTGTACAGACTTCATCAATATTGTATTATTGGTTTCCATTTATTCTTTTTGTACAATAAAATCGTCCACAATCCTCTCTGTCCACATAGCACTTTATGGGGGAATATACGTGGAAAGATTATTGAAATATGAAACCACATTCTTGATCATGCATTCGCTGGAATTGAAATCAAACCCTCTCGAACGTATATACTAATCAATCTCTTGTCCTTTCATACTATTTATAAGCATATAAATAATATCCATAAGCTTCTCTCTTCCATAGAATTGATAATTAAAGACTAAAAGAAAAAAAGTTTAATCCTGCGATACACAATGGAGAGGAGGCCAGACTTCAAATTAAAAGTTAATTAAGCATCTTCTAAAATTACCTGTTGAGTTGGGAGGCAGACGAGGAAATATGGCAGAGGTTGTCTCCATGGAAACAAGTACTTCAAAGAGAACTAGAATATATGAGGGATATTCTTCATTAATAAATATATCAGCGGATTGTGCTCACAGCGACTCTTGCTCCTCCCTCATCCTAACGAAATCGATAGACTCATTACTACATACATGCAAATAATTATATGGTACATGATAGTGGTTCTCAAACTGGGGTCTGCAAGTTTTATTCAAGGAAACCACAACATATTAGTAGTTTATTTACGTGCTAATACTGTAACATTATTTGTGAAATTCTAAAATTTTATCTGCGAAAAATAAATAAACAACTGAAAGTTGTCCAAATATGAGGCGGGGTTGCGGTGATTTAGTGGTAGAGCGTTCACCTCTGGTGTATTAGGTCCTTGGTTCGACCCCAGCTCGCGTCAAGTGAACTTTGTGGCGGACAAACACGATGTGTGTGGGTTTTCTCAGGGTTCTGCTGTTTCCTCCTATTTTCTTCCTTCCGCCATTTCATTCATTTCTCATCTTCACCGTATCCTTTAACCTAGCCGGCATAAGCGTGGGACGTAAAACTAAAGGTTTCATTTCATTTTTCCAAATATGAAGCACACACCAATTGATATATCACATTGAACTGAACAAAAAGATGCGGATGAACTATTTTTTTTGTACGATAACTACGCCACCTGTTAAGGTGGATCACTAGGTTTCTCGCTGCTATGCTAAACGCTGCATGAATGGTGCGGCATTGCCAGGTAGTGTAGATAGTGTCGAGTATTTACTAGATACTAAAGGGGGTACTCATAAAGTTCTTCTTAGATACTTACTGGAGAACTTAGTTTTGGACCCTTACCACGATTCCGCTTCTCCAACTACAACGCTAGAACCCAGGAATTTTCTTGTTGTGACTACTACAGTTAAACGTACAAATTTGGCAACAACGCATTATGGCGTTCTGCGCAAGTTTCGTCTCAAACTCTTATTGCCTTAAATGTAAATTAACATTTAAATAAAATATGAAACATAACACGAAAAACGGCCAAACAATATATCTATTTCGTGATAAGATTGTTACTTTAAAATACTTTTACACACACAAATAAACATTTCACGAAATGGAGCACTTCAAGTAAGATCTAACAACAAGTGCCATCTTGTGTGCTCATTGTAAAATAAATCAAATATTTTCTTTTATTTGTTACCCTTTTCGATATCAGAAGCCACGACCAAATGAATCAGTGTCCTGTGTTGTAGCTGAAACATAACTCTATCTTATAGTACAATATTTATAATATGTAATGTTTCATTGCACAGTAGTTAAGGAAATGAGCTAAAATATGTACTGACTTCCGGCTGGTAATCCACCTTAAGATGAAACTGATACTAGAACATACACTAATTACGCTTTTCATTATGAGATGGCACTAGTGAAGCGACATTATATACTACAGATAAAATCAAATATAGCCAAAAATTATGATTAAGTCAAACTTTTTGTTAACCTAATATATATTACCTAGAGTCCTTATCAATTGATAAATCACATCGAGATGAATAAAGTGAGATGCCAAAGGATTAATTCCACGTGCGTATAGGAGACACAATAGGAAGTCTCAGAATATATAGAGCATGGAAGGATAAACAACTGATTAACACAAGAGCACAATGAAGAAGCAGAGGCAGCGGTTATGCTATCTAGGTAGTGACAGCAAGTAGATGCCGCAGTCTTTCAGAAGGTTTTGGCCTTCGCAGACGAATTGTGGCGTATCATGTATATAGTTCATCCTTCCGCGACATTGGTGCTCATATTGGACATTGGTGCAGTGCATCTGGGCTCGATGGCTCCACGAAGTCATTACGGAGCGACACTTCGGATGCCAACGACCGCGATATATCACAGGCCTGGAAGACAGACAGCTAGTGCGTTTGGCTGTGGTAGATCGGACAATCACATCCAGCACGTATGACGCAATGACGCAAGCACTTGATGCATTACACAGCGTTCAATTGTTCTCACGAACAGTTCTACGTCGCCTGGCAGAGCGGGGCATATTTTCACGGTACCCAGTGGTGTAACTTCCGCAGACTGCACAGCAAGCTATAGAACAGTACAATGTTGTACGAACGTCGCGCATGAAGAGACGAATCAATGAACATCCTCTATTCCGATTAATCCGACTTCTTTCTACAGCAACATCGCCGCAGGTACCGTGCATTATCTTGGGTAACTCCCGCATTTTGGGTCACTACGTCGACCCGGCACCGAGTATTATGGTGTGGGGTGACATTGGATTCCATAACCGTTAGTATATCCTGTGAACTCAGGAACAGTAGTTGACGAGGTGTTGGACCCGATTGTGACCCCTTTAGTGCGGGTTATGTCGGGAACCACATTCCAGCGGGATAACGCGCGTCCTTATGTTGCATGTACTGTCCTACTGTGCATTTCCTAGCTGGACACAATATTCCTCTGCTTCCTTAGCCGTTGCGTTGCCCCGATATCTCGCCGATTGAATATATCTAGTCCATGGTTGGACAACGCCTCTCATATCTGCGAACTCTACCAGCTACAGTTGATGAGCTGTGACATCATGCCGAAGAAACATAACCTACTGTACCCCAAGAAGACATCGAAGATCTTATTCTATCGATGCCTCGCTGTTACTGCCCATTGTAGGCCCAGAGGTAAGTGACCATCGACAGTTCTGCTTCGCTATCGTCACGTTGTCACAGTTGCACAAAGCGATAAATCTAATCATTTGTTACTCGTATCATCAGTTATCTTCTTGTCAACTTTTGCGCTGCTATCTTGACTCTTTTGTGTCGCAATTTTGATGGTGGGGAGTATCAATTTTGATGTAACAATTTATTTATTTATTTATTTATTTATTTACAGTATATGTAAAAATATTGATATATAATAGATTGTATCTATTGCAGGAAATATAACTCCCTAAAAATTTAGGATTCATAAGTATATTGTCAATAGATCTACATACTTCAAATTTGTTAATATTACAGATTATCCATTTATAATGAAAGCTTAAATCATAGAAACAAAAATTAGAGGCACCTTATTTAAAAATCAGCACCTCTTGTTATTGACATCTACTGTAAATCGTTACTTGTCTATGAATAGTTTCTGCTTCTGTTGAGAGCAGTTTTCGGCGAAATGCTACGATTAAAGACAAAAAAAGAAGTTTCTATTTTTCCGCAGAGACTTTCCAATTTTTTTTTTTTAAAAAAACAACAACTTGGGATTAAAGAAAGATTTACTCTCAAGGTTACGTCCAGATCTTTGATCCGTGCATACATCTTTAGTAATTGAAACTATGCAACTATTGAATTATCATCTAAGTACTAATATATACTCTACCTAATAAATACATATGGTAACATTGAATTGCATTCTTGCAACACCAATAAACGATAGTGGCGAAGTTGCTGCGGAAATCGGCTTTAGCAAGATTTCGTATAAAAGCCCAATAATTTCTCTAATTAAGATCAAAAGGTAAGAGATTGCAGTAGTTTCTTTTAATTTCTTTTAACTTTTTTTTTTTTTTTTTTTTTTTGTAATCAAAATGCAGATTATATTTGCTCCAATGCTGGAAAAACATTAAAAAAAAGAAGCAGACTTCGCCTTTAGTAGAAATAAAACCGGAAATAAGCACACACCTCTCTGTAATGTAATTCTTGAAGCGAAACATATTTTGACGAGGCAGTTTCTTTCCCTCATGTCTTTTCCAGTTATCATTTTACTAACCCCTCTATTCTTCCATATTCAAAATCACTCCCTTGACTTCTAACAATTCCCTTCCATTCTCTCCCACCTTAAATCCCCTACTTCTGTTGGAATGACGACAGGGAGAGAGAAAATCTTCTCCCCCCTTTTATCTTTTTCCAAAACTCTTTGTTCTTTCCTGCAGCGTAGGCAACCTCTCATAACCCGGTGTCGTGCCGGTGGCGCAGCATTGCAGGAGGAAAACTCTCCTCCCTGCTTTCCACGTGACTTCAACCCACGTTTCTGCAGTGTTGCAAATCTTTAAGGTGGTTTCTACGGCAGAACTCCTTCGCTAGGTGAAGTTACGTTAAATTCTCACCCCCATAATTATGCTTTATAGACCATAAACTAGATATTACAGAATTGAACCTGAAACCATAAGAATCAACAGCAAGTATGTTTACCATTAGAATACTCAAGACTTCACATTTTAGGTACGTACTATAACCATAAAATACTATTATTCAATCAATTTACTTTGACTCTTATCTGAAAATTTGACAGTTTGCGACTAGGATTGCTCACGAGGCCAAAATTGAGGCTATCTCGTCGCGTATATCAACACGAAAATTTTGCCTTTGTAGCCTTTTGCATTTTCCCTCCATGGATACTAAATAAATAAATAAATAAAACCGTTAGATATCACATACCCAATATTTTATTTTAAGACTAGCTGAAAAACCCATTCTTCGCATGGGGGCTGTATTTGGAAGTTAACGCCTGTGGGAGTATCACCATTCATATCAACGACCGTGAAACTATGGATTTGACACTAATATAGGTCATTTTTGATTATTTTTACATGTCTCGGTAAAATCTCTCCCCCCCCCCCCCAGGTGAACCCTGGCCCGCATACAATGGTAGCTGAATTTGAAAGTCATCGCAAATGGAAGAGTCACAAGGGATCTCAGTGACCGCGAAAAGTATGGATTTGACACTAATATCGTTTTTTTTTATTATTATTATTTTTACATGTCTCGATATCCCCCCTCCCGGTGACCCCCGGCCCGCAGCCGAATGGGGTGAATTTGGAAGTTAATGCGATCGGAGTTTCACCATTGATCTTAGCGACCGCGAAAACTATGAATTCGACACTAATATCGGTCATTTTCTACTACTTTTATATGTCCCGGTAAACGCTCCCCCCTGATTCGAAATTTGAAACAAACTCTTCGTCTTGGTCTGGGACCTAGACCAAGGTTCCCGTGACCCAAATTTGGTTACTCTCGGTCCATTCGTCTGGTCTCCAGTACGTACACAGACAGACAAACAAAACTCTTTAATTTATTTATATTAGAAACATTAGAGATAGTACGATAAATAATTTATTTGGTTTCTGCAATAATAACTGGATTAAATGTGACTGTAGCTGGTAGACACGGTGGTGGATTAACGTTGTTAAGTTTTTGTGTTTGTCTTTCCTTTTTCATTAATTCATTTCAGATTAATTCATTCAATTCAAATAATTCAGCGTCTTTTTAGCATCATTTTTTTTTAAAAAAAACTTTAAGACCAAAACTGTCGTGTTATATGTAAACGCTTTGTAGAAATTGATAAACAGATCGTCAAAAATACAAACGCTGCGGCAGAAATTTCATTAGTTTATTTATTGTTAGTCAGTGCGAACAAAATATCCGCACCATGTGCTTAAAAAAAATCAATGACTGACCAAACAAAATAGTTGGCGTCAGCACCAAACACATTTTTGACATCGCTCATCCCACGAGGTTGGGATCTGTGGCGAAGGAAGTCTGGAGTATACAGTGTGAAAAAGTCCTCCGTCGTATACGAGTGCACCGCCCGAAGATCTTTCCTCCAAGAAGTGGTCGATATGCCAGAAAAGGTGGAAGTCAGTTAAAGAGATATCGGGGGATACGGGAGGTGAGAAAGGGCTTCATACTGCAACTCATTGAGAGCCTTGTATCGTCTTTTACGCGATATGTGAGCGAGCAGTGTTATGCAGCAGGAGGACACCATGACTGTTGACAATTAATGCAAGTTCGCGTTGCATTTCACGCAGTTCAGCTGTATTACCGATTTGCATTGATAGTTTCACCTCGCCTGAGAAAGGTATTATGACAGATTGCTCCCACCAGAGATTATCGCACCAGCAACAACAAATTCTGTGCATGGAGAAGCGATTTAGGAAACCATTTTGGACATTGATCAGGATCCAACCCTTATCCTAACAGTTTACGATTGTTGTAGCAGACTCATCTAAGAAGTCTAGATATAACGAAAGGACTACCAGCCCTTCCTTCATCTTTTTGCCAGTGAATGAATGACATAGCTTTAGTGCAATGGTGAGCCACCAAGTTTTTCTACGGGGAGAGGCTTTTACATACTAAAACCAAACTAAATGAATTCTTTCAATACGAAAGCAATAATAATTCACTATATACATTTACGGCACACATATCATGGCCAGATATATATTATTTTCAAAATGCTACCTTACTGAAACAAGGTTTTTAACAATCGGTTAAGTTAGAATCACATGTTGTAGGAAATACATCTATAAACTATTCATAAGAAATCGAAGATTGTTTATGGAAGTTCATTCCTTTATATTTATATTTATAATAATAATAATAATAATAATAATAATAATAATAATAATAATAATAATAATAATAATAATAATAATAATAATAATAATAATAATAATAATAATAATAATAATAATAACTTGAAGAGAAAACAAGATCAGACATTGTTATGTAATAGAGATTTAGGATTTAGATTTCTGGTCTTTCAGCATCTATGGTCATTTAGCTCGTCACGTATGAGAGATGACGTCGCTCGGCGCGCACACTGTCCAGGGAAAGGGAAGGAAGGAAGCGGCCTGGGACCTATAAGTTAGGTACCACCCCGGCACTTGCCTGGTGTGAATCAGGAAAACCACGTTGAGGATGGCTGGCTTGAAAAGCGTTTTACACTTTTTCGGCCGAGTACCCCCATCGGGAATCGAAACCGGAACCGCTCGCATGAAGGTAAGAGCGTTAGGGATTGTTATGTAATAGGATAGTAATAAATTCGCTACTCTGTGGCGAATTACAGTTAGACAAAAGAGGTTGCAAGATAGATGATTAAGTTGTTTTAATTATTTTAACGTGTTGGAATAGTTTAAATTTTATTTCACATGTTATTTTAAACACTTTTCATTTGTTGAAATCATAACAGGCAAACTGCTTTTCGGGGAAGGATAGGACATCGTTTCGGAGACTGAGACCCCATTTCTCCGTGGATACACTTCTGCCGTATTTCTTAATAAAAAGCGATTTTTATTTTTCGTATTGTGGTAGGCAAGGATCTTCATGTCTGAAAAAACAATGTTGGGATTTAACAGCTGACATATATCGCATTAAGAGTTTGGTTAGGATAGCTTGTTGGTAAGAAATAGCTCCAATGTTCCTGAGCAAGAAATACAAATTAGCTTCCTTCATTGAATCTTAGTCTTCATAATATGCTCAATACATGACTCGAATAATCTCGAAAGAATTACCAAATACCAAAATACATCACTGCGAAAGACCCTTTGTGTTTGTTGGTAGAGGACGATGAACAATGAAATTCTAGACTGTATGTAACTAAAGCTGTGCTGTATTTCGATACACCGATCGATGAATCGATATTTTCAAATATCGAAATGTTGAAAAAAATATTCATTAATATATCAATATTGTCAATATCAAGGTATCTCGATATTTTCCATTTTTAAAATAAAATCTTAGCTATGTTTGATGATGAAGAACAAATAGTTCAATTTCTGAATAATTCGATGGTAATTGAACAGCACTTTTCCTTGCTTCCTGGATCATTTTGCTCTTGAGTCACGACAGAAGAAAAGAAAGTATGGTGAACATGAAAAAAAAAAAAAAAAAAAATCATTCGAGAGTTCCACGGATTCGCACGTTTCATGGCTTCTATATGCTGACAAAGTAATTTTTGGATATCTGTCTGTTTGTTTGTTCCGTGTCAGATTTCAATATATCAGATGATATTTTCAAATAGTGGTATCGAAAAATGTTACTAATTAATATTTTCAACATAACGGCCAAATTTTGATATTTTGTCAATATCAATTTTCGATATCCAAATCCGGATACTACATAACTCTAATTGTGACATAAATATGGATATGTTGGTACCCACGTTGAAATAGTTGGAAACCAAATTATGTAACATGAACATTATTTTGAGCTTGTAACACTGTCTCCTCAGGTTACCATAGCAACTAGCAACTCGCTGGTCCATCTCTGTACTCTTTCGCTCTCGTGTGGGAGATGTTTACTGGTGTAAGGGGTCCCCACGAGGAGGGATCCCCCAAACACGGCGCGAATCGATTTCCTTTACGGGGGAATCCCGGGGATTCCCTGCAGTGCGAGAGGGAGAGCTGGAAACGAACGGAGGGAGTGACTGCGTCGTGGAATTCCTTCATGGGTCACACACACGTCCTGACTGCATTACTCATCGGCGCCACTACAAGAAACAAGGGATTCCCCAACCCAGAGATATCTCACATACGTACAAACAAATACACTTTCATTTACCCTCTAATTATAGAATTTTACTTCTATAAAATCCTCCCAACAAGTTCAAAAGTTACCATTAGAAATCTACAGTATAGGGATGCTCACGAGACAAGATTTGAGGCTGTCTCGTCTCGAAAATGTGCTGTAAAAGTGATGTATCGACTCGAAAAATGTATATTTCTCTATTGGAAGAGCCGTGTCTCAACTCGAATTTTGTCAGGAAAATCCTGTCTCGACTCGTCTCGTGCGCATCCCTACTACAGTATCAGCATCCTTAGTTGAATTCCCAATTTAGTAGTACAGTATTATGAACAAAGTTCAAGTTCACTAAAGGCAGAGATTTAAACCTTTGTACACACAGCAAGGGATTACCATTATCAGGGGCGGACCAAGGCAAAATTTTCACCCGGACAAAGTGACTTTTTGGGGCCTCCCTAGTCCTAGCCTATATGTTACATTTTATTACAATGATTTTCATATTTTAAACCCATTTTTCAAAAAGAAAAATTAATACTCGAATACATGGTATAGGTATATTTAGTACTTGCCTGGGAAAAGTTTATAAAGAACATGGCCGTTATAAAACAATACCAACTCCTCCTCCACTTTTTCTTTTATATGCCATGTTTGCATTTGTCAATACAGGCACCCTAGTACCATGAAAGTTTTTTTCTTCCATGGTGGAATGGAAAAAGATGATGTAATTGACACTACTTTACAAGAATATAAACCCAAAATTTCAGTAGAAAACACGTTACAAAATCTGCTTTTTGAGACTGGTTTCGGCGTGCCCCTGACTGTGGCGTCCCGGGCAGTCGCGCAGATTGCCCGTCCCTTGGTCCGCCGCTGACCATTACTTGTTGAATATGTCACACACACAAGCACCATAGCAAGGTTATAGCTAGAATTTCCTTTAGGTGGCACAACTCTTTCTTTCTTAATGTTGGTGTTGATTACATACTCGGGAAGCATATATGGGAATATCCGTGACAAAGTTTATGACTTGATCAGCTTGGCCAGACTTAAAAAAAAAAAGAAAGAAAAAAAACTATCATGTGGTCAGGTTTCAATTTTAGGGTATTATTTGTTGTGTTCCCTTAAACACTGCCATAGTAATAGTCACACTTATATTTGCTTAAAAAAAAAAAAAACTCTATTTAAACCATAACATCTAGGAATACAGGAACGTAGTTCTGTACAATGCAAATTAATTAAGGTAGAGCATGTAACACTAACATTGTCAATTTAATGCAATTCAATATATATCGCAGAAGAGTGAATTTTCTGCAAGAGCTCCTTGTTCTGTATAGGGTAATCACAAAGTTGTAAAACATTCTTCAGTATATTGTGGAAGACTAGGTGTGTCTCAGTATATCTGAGACGTTTGGTCACAATTAATTTGATTCTTCTGCTAATAAGAATAATATTTCACCATATTTGGTATATTTGTAGTTTTTAAATACTCTTCTCCCTGAAGATGAGAGTAGACCCTAGCAGCAAGAAAGCTTTCGGCCAGTTGGCGCATGCTTGGCTTTTGGCTTTCTACGCTTGCACTTGAAACAAACGCTTTCATACAATCTGCCTTTTGTTGTACTTGCAAGCGATGCTTTAGACCCTTCGCAGAGTGCCATAGCATCACTGGCCGTTCACTGGCTATTGACTTGACTTGACTTGTAAAACGCTTGCGCCAAGCTTAAATGGAACATTAAATGCAAGGTTGTCTCCATGTAACTTCGTTAATGGAATGCAGCTTGCGGCATACTTCCACGTTTTCCAATCAAGCTGCATGCAAGCTTGGCCGACTTACAAGTCAAGCTTATAGCAAGGTGGTCTGCAATTTGTCTCTGCTATTAGGGGAAGTTCGAGTATCCCCAGAGCGGGCCTGGGTTCGATTTCCGGTGGGGGAACTCGGTCGAAAAAATGTAAAAAGCGTTTTGAGGCCAGCCATCCTGAATGAGGTTTTCCTTATTCACACCAGGCAAATGGTGATAGCGAACTTCTAGGTCCCAGGCCGTTTCCTTCCTTCCCCAATCCTTTTTTTCCCGTTTCCCCGGATAATGTGCTCGCCGATGGAGCTAATTCCTCATACGTGACGGGCTAAATGGCCATAGATGCCAAAAGCCCAGAAATCTAAATCCTAAATTGATGGCAGCACGCATCTCCCTACCTTTCTAATGTACTGCATTTTGCAAGGAGTGAGAAATTTCATAACTAATTCAATTAAATTTAAAATATGAGTATTCAAACTTTGTCTTGAGACAAGCTAAATATAGAGACTGAACTTGTGCAAAAAGCAGCAAAATAAATAAACTTGTGTTGCATTCTGTAATTAGAATCCAAATTATTGAACGGTTTCCAATTTTAAAGCAATGTCGCAGTGCGAGGGATTACGTTTGACATATCAGTATTAAATGTCCAATTAGATTACTCGCAATACTATCAACGAATTGATACACGAAGCCATTTGAATAAGACGAATTTGCAACGGCTTAGTTACGGTTTACAATCCACATGAATAGAGCAGAGGATTTGACGTTTGGCATTTCATTTTACGGGCACTATTTCTGTTTTGGTTTTCGATCGGTAACGATCGTGAAATGCTATGAATATTTTGCCACAGTGCATAAAAGAACAAACAAGAAATACTTGGTGGATGGAAACGATATTGTTTTGAAAGTATACAAGAACATGTAATGGTGTAATGTGTACACCATGTGAAGGAATTTGGTTATACTGAAAGTAACTGAATGGTATGCAACCAAACTGATGTTTAGTTACAGTTGGACTTCATACTACAAAGTGGATATACATAGGGTGGACCATTTATCTTGATACACCCCTGTAACTTTTAAACTAATAATAATAATAATAATTAAAAAAACACTGAAATTTTATACAATGCAAATATCTGCAGAGGGACGGACATTGTCTGGCATATTCTACGACATTACAAGGTTAAGAGTTTTGTCAACTCCATATATTTTTTAAATGACACTATATCAGGTTATTACATACGCTACTTCAAATCTACATGTAAAACGAAAAGATACAATACCACATTTGTTATGCAGTGTTGCAAACTAAAAACGCTACAGTATCACAAACATCGAAAAATAAGGACATTTTGGAGGTTTCTACAACAGTAATAACGCACAAGTGAGACGCACGGGATAATGCACATTTAAAGTATCTTAATGTCAAATACGACGGTCATCGTACGACGTATTTTGAATAGGTAGTTACAAAGTTACAAATTGAAATTTTGACTTTTTACGAAGGCTTTTATTTCAAGAAAATGTTTACATAACATCGAATTACGCAATCATTTCCAACATTCGGGAGATACGGAAGGAATGTTAAAATTTGATATATTGCTTAAAATGGCTTCTTTATGGAAACTTTTCAGAACAATTTTTCATTTACTTTACTTCTAAAAAGTTACAATACATTTTGTAGGTCTAATTACAACAAGTTCTCAGAATTTTAAGTAGTGTTGCAAACTTTAATATTTTTAACAATATCTCCAGAACGGTTTGAGATACTAAATTGCCGTAAACGGCTTTATAATTTTATTAGCTATTGAGAACCATTCATATAATTGTATGAGGTACTTACCTTAGGTTTTTTTTTTTTTTTTAATATAGGCTTTTGAAGAAAATAAAATCTTCATCCCTTGTAACTTTGTATTCATTCACAATCCGCCATATAATGACTATTGACTTAGTATTAAAGCGTAAGGTACTTTGGATATGCATTGCACAGTCTGTCTCATTTGAGTCATTATTGCTGTAGAGGCTACCAAAATTGGAATATTTGTGATACTGTAACGTTCTTAGTTTACAGCATTGAATAAAAACAAACAAACAAACATAATATTGTAAGTTTTTGCTTAACACACAGATTTGAAAAGTGCAATAACGTGACGTAACACCGTTTGAAAAAAAATACAACTTTATGTTGGGTTGACAACCCTGTTAACTGACAGACGAAGCGGTCTATAAAATTTCTCATACGCCTAGCATAGGTTGGAAGTCTGACAACTGTACTCCCCAGATGTAGTTACTACGAGTACTTTCGGTTTCGAGATTAATTCGAATACAATTTAGTTTTACTTTTGATATCTTAAACTTGCAATTTATTTTTCATATAACATCATTAACTCCGATAACTTACTCTACTCTCGCGTGTATAAGCCGCATATTCTTCCAAAATATCAAAAACGACGCGGCTTATAGACGAGAAAGATGAGAAATACGTAAATCCGAAACACAACAAATCTTACTTGATGTACTTGAATTGTGAGTCATAATTGTTGTTGGGTTACCGTTATCTGGCATTCAATTAAATAGGGGTAAGTAGTAATATGGTAAATGGTCCTTTTAAGGAAGGATGTCAAACAAAATAATTACGCACAATATTAATTTTGAATTAGGCTATTTGTGACATACATGCATTTCCCCCTGAAATTGTAGGCAAAATTAAAGACGCCTTATACATGCAAGAATATATTATAATTCTCACCTCTAAATCCAAGATATTTTTCAACAAGAAATTACATGAACAGTTGTTCTATTCCTTTTTTCTCGAAAAGAAAGAGGAAAAAATAAATAAAAACGAAGTGTTATCAACATTACACAAATTACTATAGTTTTTTTTTTTTAATACAGGGTGATTTGAAAAATGTTAATATTACATGGTACTATTTTTATTTTATATTTCACTAACTAGTAAATGTTGTCACCCAACATCCGAAGAGCTAGACATACTATATATATATATATATATATATATATATATATATATATATATATATATATATATATAGAGAGAGAGAGAGAGAGAGAGAGAGAGAGAGATTCGTAAAATGCTAACCGAAATTAGTAAAAATACGAAATCTGAACGACAGATATCAGAGAGTATAGGAGTTAGAAGGGTCTAAAATTAACATTGTAATATCTGCAAAATCTTATTTGCACGTTAGTCTCGATCTCTGACGTCTACAAGTTCTCATTGTTGGTTTAGTGGCTGGTATATGTGCTTTTGGGGCACATAGTTTCTGGTGCAATGTCCGGAGGGAGAGCATAAAACTTTAATTTCACAATCATTCATTTTTATTAACTATTCGTTACCATTAGCTTAAAATGAATATTCGTGAGACGTTCAACTAAAAAATTAGTTCTTGTTCGAACTTATACTATGTAAAATGTTTATATTTATTTATTTATTTATTTATTGAACAAATTCCCAGATACAGCATAACTTTGCCATTTTACACAGGGACATGCTAACTAAAGAAAGAAAAAAAAAGCAAGACAACAATAACAACAACATAGAAAAAAGAGTGTAAAAGTAAAACTATTCCGTCAAAGCTCGTTTAATTGCTCTTTCAAACACTGGGTAGCTCGAAAAAATGTCCACATCAGTTGTTACTTGATTATAACAGTTTGGTATTCTATAAAAAAAGAGACCTCTGTATAACAGCCAACCTAGGACGGGCAAGATGGAATAGGTGGGTATTCCGGGTGATGCGGGAAGGGACACGTAAGGATAGTTCCTGAAGTAATATTTCCGATCTTAAGCTTCCATTAACTATTTTATGTAGATATTTCAGGTCAGAGATAATTCTGCGTACTTCAGGAGTCTGAATATTAAGATGTCGCAAGAGCTCCTTCTCTTAGATAATATTCGAAGTGCAGGAACACGAAAACGGACTATAGCGATGAAGAAATTGAGAACAGAATCAAGTCTGGAGAGATGTGTAGGTGCTGCCATGGCCCATATGGGAGAGCAGTATTCGATCTTGGGCGCTATTAAAGTCTTATATACAGACACATTACGACTGACAGGCACAGAAGAAAGAAATTGCACAGAGAGTGGGAGAAAGAAATAAAGTGATCTGGCGGAGAGCGCATGAGACAGGTCAGCAAAGAGATGATCAGGAAAGGAGAGGAACGGGTGTGAAGGTGCACATATGTACTGACACACATACGTGCATCACGTATTTCCTTTCTTTTTCTTCCATGACTGTATGACACTTATTCCCCTCTCTCTTTCCGCCTTCGTCACCTATTTTTCGGTCACAGGTTTAGAGGTCTTCTGCTCCCCATCCCTTTCCTGTCTGCTCAGCAGATTCCGTCTGTATTCCCGCCTGATTTCCCTCTACCTAAAAATATGCACAGATTTCCATTAGGGAAGACCCAATCAAAACGACAATTGTATTATGTACTTTAACAATTTTTTTTTTCAAACTTATACATTCAATTACTTGAAATATATGTTTTTCGTCAACAGATAAGGTTAATGGAACATGTTTGAAGCATATACGAAATCTACCTTTTGGTTTAAGTACAACTTTAGTGTGAATTTGAATTTGAAGATGTTCTGGATTTCCTCCCTCTCTCTTCCTAAGTCACTCCAAAGATCAACAAAAAACTGAGCTAACCGCCGTTTTCCTTCCAAAGCGATAGATTAATCCAATTTCAAGAAAACTTTTAGGTAATGAAAAGAACTAGAAGACATTAATTTATTATTCAGTTTCCAGACATCTCGCTTTCTTTTACATTACTGGTCACATCTCTAGGATCTAAGCGTGAAAAGTAACTCACAAACATATGAAATTTGATAAAGTTATCATTTAAATCACCTCAGCAGAGTTGTGTGTAGCAGTAAAGTACTATTAACTTATAATGTATCTATTTTTAGGTAATAATTGTATACACAGCAAATCCGAACCAAAAATATCATGAAGAATGATAATGTATTACGATAATAACAATAATAATAAAGACAAAAACTACATCCCATTCATGGAGGTAGGTGGCCATGAATGGACCTCATGTTTTCTATCAATGGACCATATGTGGTTTCCATCAGTAGCTAATGTTGTGTACTCAAACTTGCTTTCCCAAACTCAGCTATATACATATAAAGTGGTTCTTCATGAAAAAAAAAAGAAAGAAAGAAAGAAAGAAAAAAAGAAAAAAGAAACAAAACGCTTTTTTTTTTATAGAAAATTAATTTTTAAAAGTCAAAGGGTTCACTGCGAAGACCCTTATTTATTTTATAAGTTTCTGTTTACTTGTCCTTCCGCTCCAATTTCTCTAACTAGGATATGTTTCGCTTCTCCCCTCTCCAAGGATGCTTTGCACACACGTCAGTTCCATTCTTTCTATTTCTCATAAACAACATCGTAAAATACATCGGCATTTATCCTACAATACGGATATTCCCCCATCCAACCGGTGGAGAATTGAGATATTTTTGTACGGGACGGAATTTGAAAATGAAAAGGTTGAGGTAAAACTATTCACATTGAGGGAGCATTTCTTTTGTTTTGTCCTAAACATTGTAACTCCTAGATTACATAGTAGAGAAAAGAAGTCTTTTCTTGTCACGAGAGTTAAAAAAAAAAAAAAAATGAATTGGTGATACATACTTTATCTTTCTTATTACTGTACGCACTCACTGCGCTCTCATCGCCTACGATAACGGTCAGAAATCTAAATTCTAATTCTTCAGAACCGTATTATTTCAATAAAAGTAAAATTTGACGAAAAACAAAGACGCATTATATTTATAGTGTAATTAGATAATATATATATATGTGATGAAGACAGTTGTATATTGCAGAAATTATAACACATTTTAGTAATAATAAGCATTTGCTTTTACTACGTTTTATTTCTATTTAAGTTAATCCTTATACCTAAGAAGCAATTACTAAAACGACCACAAGGAAATAGTCTATTATGCCTAGTACCATAGAGGTTTATAAAGTTGTATAAATTCACATTTGACGGTAAGTAAAAGGCTAAAAGAAATAAAATAAATAAAAACCGGCAAATTGTATAAACCAACAACACAGAGAAGATCGTACCTAAAGTATAAACAAACCTAATCCAACTTAACTTATTTTGAGTATCTTAGGCACAGAGGACTAATTTGTTTTTAATGGTTGGAAAAATGTTTATAATACTTATCCTAAACTAAATCTGCTTGTTGACGGATAAAATGCCTGTTTTTGATACTAATAAGTAACAATCTTTTACCTCAAAATTACGTATTTGAAAAGTGTTTGTAATTCCACAAAAGTAAACCTGCACGAAAAAGTACTGATATTAATGTTTGTCATTGTTATGACTGTCTTTGTGTCATCATCACATGACAGAAAGGGCGGCCTGGCTGTTACCACGACGACAGTGTCAGCCTCTGGTTGTCATGGAAACTGTGGACAAAGCGATCAATGGACGGCGGACCAGCTGCCGGCGCCACCTCAGCTACTCAGCCACTCACGTAATTACAAGCCGCGATGAACGAGTTTTTCGGATGAAAATCCCAGATTTCGTTCGAGACAACAACATTCCTTCGTTGCACGGACCAACGACACACGAAAGTCTTAATAATGGCCCAAAAACAAGGAAGACAGAATTCTGTCTATTTGCTCTTTAACTTTTGATTGTGGCGCGGGAAAGGTACATCCAAGATGAACTCCGTGACAGAAGCGTAGCATCAAGAGCTATTTGAAGAACAGCTTTATAGTAAAGGGACTTTACTTTTACCATTTCTCAGTTATATTAATTTTTTTCCTCTTCCACTTAACCTGAAACTGGGGCTTACTGTTTCCCCCCCTTTCATATGACGATTTGCTACAAGAGGCAACAAAAAGCACAAGCTCTAGATCCGTGACGTAAAACGTGGCCGCAGACACAATTGGAGGACGATTTGATTTTTAGGCGGCAATTCGAGAATTAACCTCGGCAGACACGTTTATCACCTTACCTCGTGCAGATACGTTTAGGCCATACTACTAAAGGTAGAAACGTGAAAATTAGGCAGAGTACTCCTAAGCAAGAGATAAGAAGGAATTTTTGGAAATACGTATCCGGAGGGGGTAAAGAGAATTTAAAATTTTCCCCACAGGTTAGAGAGATGAAACTTGGCAAAGAAGCTCTTTATTAAAAATAACGATATATGTGTTTCAGCATTTCCATAAAGTCCACTCTTAATAGGGGTCAAGGTGGATATTCCTAACATACTCAAATTTCACTTTGTTTAGCCAGAAAGTGCCGAATGTCAGGATTCGAATACATTGGAGATCTGGAATAAGTGGAACGAGAGAATAAATTTTGATTCCAGCGGGAATTATTCTCAATCTATGTATTCCACTGTTCTAAAACAGAAGAAGGATAACAAATTTTCGTCACAAGAATTGACATGGACGACATATCCGTTGTCAGAATCAAAACTCAAGAACATGAACCAGAGAGGGATAAGTACACTGCAAGAAAGAAAAAATATTACACACTTCAGAAAAACGTGTATACCTACCTATGTTCAGTCAACAAGATCAGGGCAGGCCCGTATCCAAGGGGGGTCTGGGGGCCGAGCCCCCTAAATTTTTGCTGCCCCCTAATATTTTCACGGTAGTATTGCAAATGAACTATAATATGGTTGGATCGGGCCCTCCCTAACTTCAGCCGCCCCCCCCTCTACATTTTTGGGCTGGCTACCGGCCTGGATCAGGGTATGGGTAATTGGCGTAAGATGAAGATCATGAAGACACCATCTTATGCTATTGTGCTGCCAACATGTCTTGAGCCGTGGCAAAAATGCGAACTAAAGCTCACACCTTCACCCACTCACGCGTTGAGCCAATAAGTGTTCAGCTGTTGCTAAGAGAGAGAAAGGGATTGGAATTCCTTCAGCCGATAGCAGTGCTTGCTACAGAACCACTAGGGATCAAGTCAATGTGGTATATCTTTAGCTTCCCTTGTCAGTTATAATCTCCTTCATAACAGAAAGTACACACATACACTGGGAGCTAATGCACGTTCATTTTAAAAATTGTCAATGAAAAAAAAAAAAAAAAAGTAAAATGTTTGTGGCTGTGCCCCTGCTCCTGATCCAAGTACAAAAAGCTTCCCCTCTGGTACAGTGGCTAGTAGAGTCGTTTTTGGTGCACAGGGTTCCGGGTTCGATTCCCTGAGATTTGAAGATATCACGGTGGCTCGGATTTCATCTTAAACTAGATCCACGTATTATATAGCTTCAGTGCAGAATAATGGCGCCAAAATCTATCCAACCAACCGCAAGTGTGATTTGTTACTTGAATCTGATATTCTACCCAAAATCCTGCCATCGTGATGTTAAACTGTTCGTTTGTTTTTCGTCATTGTCACTCCTACTATTATTAGGGTTGCCATACGTTGAGTTTTGAACAGGGCAGTCATGGTTTGAAGTTTGCTGTCCCACTTTTCATCCCTATTTTCTGTGTCATATCTTCATTGCAGTTTTAAAATATTTTTGCTATTACAACTACATATGTAATCTTACTTAATTCATAGTACGGTTGAATTTGGTAGAGCACATCCTCTCTTCAGCATACAGTTCATTTATGATCTTTAAACTTTCCTAAGCATCATTATTGAAACATCAAACAGGATTGAAATAAAAATGATTCTTCTGCTGGTTTGATACTTTCTACCAATGGAGGGAGTAAACTTCCTATCTAAGTGTTCCGGTTTGGAAGATTTACCTGCGACCAAAATATCTCGGCTTGGAGTAGCTGAAATGTAGTTATCGTAACAATTACCAACAGCTTGCTGTTATTTTCATTACTGCGAACATACAGTACTCCTTTATCAATTCCTCTACTATTTTAATATTCATTTTTATCGGTTTGTATTGATTTAGAGATATGATTAATTACTTTCAGAAAATTCATTTTCAAAGCAATAGTACTTTGTATTTTATTCTGTATGCTAAATGAAATAAGAAATTTCCTTTTTCGTCAGTTTTCGCGCGAGATAACACGTCGAAACTTGAGAACATGGCTGACACTTATCACATTCACTGACGCAGGACTTTTGCTATATCCCCTCTCTTTGTTAAATTAGGTTAATTTGTTTATGGCATTAAGTCATACATGACGAGTCGACCTTTATGTACCATATTTTTCGCTACTTTTAACTTTCTTTTATGTCTTAGATACATTAACCATAGTAGTTAATCTGTATACGTTGTGTGTTTCAAGTTATACAAATATATTTATATCAATATTATATAACATAATACCCGTTCTTCTTACGGGGAAAATGTTTCATTTAGACATAAAGTACTAATGGGGGGTGAATCTGGATTTAAATGTCATCGGAAGTATCACGGTTCATCTCAGCGACACCAAAAAACTACGGATTCGACACTAATATTGGTCATTTTTTTATCATTTTTAAATATATCCCCTCTTCTAAGTTCCACTCTCAAAGTGAAATCATAAAAGCCATTCTAGGCCCGAACTTCATCTATGTTGAAAATTTGATTGAGATCGGTCGGGTGGTTGAAGAATTATTGAGTCATAAACACAGTGATTTTCATTCGTATATATAGAGATTATTGAAGTTACTTCTCTCATCTGTCCACTGAACATTTAACTCAATTCTATTATGTATCTTTCAACAAAAATTTACAATTCAAGTAAAACCAATAGTTAAAATAACCAATGCTCGAAAAATTTTCTTCTGACTTAGGCACCAGTTCTGAAAACCACGCATCATAATAAAACTCTAATTTGATATACATGTTTTGGCCTAAATTAGCAAAGTGCCAAACTCGTATTGCCGGTCGACACGGCATCTTGACACCCGAGATTTTTCCAGCCCTGCTTATAACCTTAATATTTAAACACAAACAATAAGAAAATTTTGTTAATACACAAGCAATGACATTCTACTTCTTCTAAAACATATAATTATACTTCTGGTAAAGATGTAATGTAGCAAAACGTAGTGACTACAGTCATATAACAGAACTGAAGAAATGGCTATTTATATTAAGTAGTAAATTGGATATTAAGTAATATATCCAATGATACAATGTAAGACAAAGGAATGCAGTGTACATGCACAACAAGCAAATATTAGGCATAACAATTAACTATTTGTTCTTCTGTTCCTTGAATATTCGATAAGCTTCGAATTATACAAAGTAAAATTTTTGTGTTACGTCTAGTCTACAGAGCAATTTTTGATTTTGAAAAATGGGCATAAAATTTTCGAGAATCGAGACGGAACGAGACGAGATGTTCTTACGATACTTCTCGTCTCGTCTTGATTTATAATGTAAAGTATCGTCTCGTTTTTAAGACGTAACTAATACTGTGTTAATTTCGAGGACAAAAATATATATTTGTTGTTATTTGTATTCCACATTTTATTGGTCAGTATCAGGGATATAAGGAATTCACGCACTGTAAACTTTTGACTTAAAAAATCAGTTTATTTATGGTGAAACACAGGCCGGTAGGCAGCCCAAAAATGTAGGGGGGGGGGGCGGTAGAAGTTAAGGGGGGCCCATTCCAACCATATTATAGTTCATTTGCTAGAAAATTTTAGAGGGTCAGCAAAAATTTAGGAGGGCCCGACCCCTTAGACCCCCCGTGGATATGGGCCTGTATAGACATTGCCCAATTATCATTACAGATCAAATGAGGGAGCTGTTCGTTACATTCTAACTGTAGTGTTGCAAATTAGTAAATACAGTTTTTGGGTACAATATGGGAAAAATCTTTTTACATATAATGGGTAGCTATAATGAACATCCACTGAGCAATTATCAAACAAAGAAACATTTTCATGTTACTGTATACAGACTTTTTTCATCATGAAAGAGGAATTAAAAAAAAAAAAAAGTATATTGTGAGTACAAAAATTATATTTTACTTTAAAGTATATCTCTGTCTGACTAAATAACTGGCTACAATCAACAAATTTCTCTGAAGACCATTGAAGGAATATTATTAAACGAATTTGTGTCACGTATTTAAATCCGTGATCACCATGGTCGGCTTTTCACTAAATTTGAATTTTGCGACGCAAAAATCAGCAGCAAATATGGCAAAGGCAATTAACGATTCCGCCTTTTTAAATAAAATGTCATAGCGTAGATGACGCTTAGATTGGAAATGAACTGGAACATATAAGTAAAAATTACTATTTCCCTTTTACCATGTCGCATACACTCACATTCATTCACAATTTGATTCTAAGAATATCACAATGCACATTATGCACTTTCTTTTTAATGCTTTTATGTATATTGTGATGTTATTTCACGGATCAAATGTGATACGTGTTAAGTATTTACTACTATTTCATCCATTATTACATTTTGGTCTTAGTTTTTGGTGGATAATAATTTACTTATTAATAAGAGGTACTTGCTCATTTTTATCCATAACGCCTATCCATATTACACACACATTTTGTTAAATATGGACAATTGCAGTAAGGTTGAATTTTTAAGTTTTCTCGATCACTATTTAAATATTTTTGAAAGCAAACTCTATGAGGCTACAGACAAGACAAGGTATCAGTATACGTACAAATTTTTAATTTTCGGTTTAAAAGATTTTGTTTCGGGGACATGGAAAAGGGCTTGAATTAAGGACCTGTTGCTTCTGATGTATGTGTTCTAGGTTTCAATTTCCGAAACTTCATAAATCAAAGCAAACCAAATCGAGCTGGTTAATTTGTTGGGTGTTTGTATTTTTGGAATAATTCTTGGATTTCATGCACAGAAAACGAGAAGTTATTTCTTTCAGTTTTGTCAACACGACAGATCCACTGGATGACAGGTATCAGCAAATTCTTACCAAAACCTGTTCCAACCAGATATTTTCCGCATTATTTCTGAAGAGGCCCATACACGCAGACATGCGCATGAAGAAACCTTCCAACATGCATGAAAAACGATAAATCTACAGGCAAATTGATCGTGTATGGCCTCGTTCATGCAATGTTGAAAGTTTTCAAAATCTTCTGTAATCATGCATGATGGTTGTGCCGTTCTTCATGCATGTTTATCGTGTATGTGCTCGTTCAAGCAAGTTGATTATTTTATATTTAAGTCCGCCAATCACGACAGCGGAATAAATCACGTGACTTTTTCCTATGATTCATTCTTCTAGTAAGTTGGACAGCAAGTTGGTCATGCAAGTGTGCGTCTATGGCCTCCTTCAGAAACTGACAGCCAAAGAGGGGTGACCTATTCATTTCTTTGTTTCTCTACGGGGGAAGGGGAAGCTATACCTGGCTTGCATCAACTTATCTCACCGTATCATATGCAAGAGAGATATGTGATCAGATAAACTAATTTAGACTTGATTTCTGAAAATTATCTCTACCCTTGATGATATATCATCAAATGTAAATTCCGCTTTATATTATTAAATTATATTTTAATATCTGTGAGAATTTTTTTTTTTTTTTTTTTTTACCATTTCTGTTTTCTCTGGCCATATTACCCAAAATTACCCTATATGTGAAACTCTTCATACTGTCCTTTGAAATGACAGCAAAGTGAAAAAGAAAAGAACATTCTGGGATGAGAAAGAGCTGAGCCGTAAGTGGTTTCGCGTGGGAAGCGGGTCTTCCGCGCGGGCAATAGGCGCCGTTTTTCTCGCGCCCAATCCAAATAGAAAGTAAAAGAAAGAAAGAAAAAAACTGCACGATGCAACCAACGAATGACGACGAAGGGTCGAGAGAGAGAAATTCTTTTTGGCAGCTATTTTTATCATCTTCACAAGTACCAATCTGTTATGCAACGTCTTTTTCTATCTTGGAGCATCCTTCTCTTGTCAGGCGGGAAGAGTGAGTATTCTTCTGCGAAGATCAAGAGGTAAAAACGAAACGAGGTGTGGACGAAATTCGTAGGACTATCAAACATACACAAAATTTTTACAACTCATTAAATTTCAGCAAGTAAAGATTATTGAATGCACCATAAAGAGAGATTATCGATCCATTGTTCCCCCTTTTTTTTTTTCAATATTCCTGTAATGTTAGGTGGATCATAAAGTTTTAAGTATTCTATGCTAAATGACCGTTCTTCGCCTGCTAACAGGAGAATATGTAGGGAAATACTATTTTTTAAAAAATACACACAATTTCTGGTTTCTTGATCGAAAAACTGATTATTGTATTCCATGACTTAAGGAACACGCGATTCACGCCGTAGAAATTAAAAGAACAGCACCAGATTCTACTCCTATCAAACAAACTCAATCAAGATTCGTGGTACTAAGTTTTATGTCCTACAGTTATGCTAGCTACAGCCTGTCTATTTCACCTGTGCCCTCGGAAAATATGTGAAACATACTTCGGCCCCACCCCACCACTCTCTGAGATATGAAACCCTCCCTTTGCTCACAGAAAAGAAGTGAATGACTTCAATTCTGTTGCCAATTTGTCATTCAGTCGTTTGGTCCTGACGAGTGAAGATCGTAGGTTACTTAGAGTGGCTAACAAGGCAGAGCACAGCGAAGTCCGTGAAATAATTCATTGTGGTAACGTTTCCGCATCCAACAATTGAAAGATTTCGGGTGCAGCAACTTGTCCCTCCTTCTTCGAGGGAGGTACGGCAAAACACATATCGACAGCAGCGCCAGAAGGGGTACAGTTGAAACAGTAAGGTTTTGGGCTAAAGGAGACGATGATGATGAGAAATGAAGGAAATGCTGGAATGAAGAAAGGAATAGGAAACGAGAAAACTCACGCACACGGTGTTTGTCTACCACAAAGTTCACTTGGCACGAGCTGGGATCAAACCAAGGACCCCACGCACAAGAAGTGAACACTCTACCACTGAGCCACCACTATCTCGTGGTAGAGCGCTCACCTCCAGTGCATAGGACCCCTGGTTCGATCCCAGCTTACGCCAAGTGAACTTTGTGGGGGACAAATACCGTGTTCGTGGGTTTCCTTAGGGTTTTTCCGTTTCCTTCCACTTTCTTCATTCCACTATTTCGTTCATTTCTTATCATCATCCGTCTCCTTTAGCCTCACTGGCATAATCGTAGGACGTAAAAGTTAAAGATTTCATTTCATTTTATTTCAAATGCCGTATTTATAAATTGCTTTCTCGCACACAAAAACGATAAATTGATTTCATTTCGTGCATATTTTACTCCTACTACGAAATGTGTTCTCTTAAACTTTTGAACTTTCAGATGGATTTACTCTAAAAGTTGCTTCCTTTTACAAAAAAGAAAAAAAAAGAAAACCTTTTGCAACCGTGTTAATAGGGATGTTGCACACAAGTCCAGACATGTCTCGAATCTTGACTCGACTAGACTCGAATTCGAGTCGAGACACACTGTAAAATTCGAGACGAGTCGATACACACACTTTGCAAAATTCGAGACGAGTCGAGTCGAGACTGCTCGTAAAAATCTCGACTCGACTCGAATGTCTCGAAAATCTTTCTATAATTTTTAATATTATTTTGAAGAAAGTATTCACTCAGAAATAGTCTTGAAAACAATTCCAGTACTTATTACTTTAGAAAGGTACAGAACGCATAAACTTAATAGTTAATCTTTCGAGATCAAGATTTAATTTTCAGCTCAATTCAGTTAATTCATATTTCAGTGAATTCAGCTGAATCAGATTTAATTTTCAGATGTAATTCAAATATAATAATATTTGATTATCTAGTTTGTACAAAACTATTATTCGCAGCCTATATATAGTTTGTATAAAACTAGTTTGTATCGCCTATATCTAGTGTGCGATAAAGTGAACTTCATAAATTCTCAGAATGACCAATTGGCAGTCTATAGTAATTTAGTATAGTTATAATCATTGTGTTTTCGTTCCCATGAACGCAAAGGGCTACATAACTTCTGGATTATTCGCTTCCCCAACTGTTTTGAGGCTTTAATGTGTTGCAGTATATCACGTGTTACGGATAATATATAATGTAACCTTTTGTTGTACATCAGATATTATGATACGAGAGTATTTTACATAGTATATTACAATAAATGGATTGCTTGGATGCTAAGAACTAGTACAGATATGTACCTTTCACTTCTATAGATAGGTATTTTTTAAAAGGATTTTTGTAAACACTAAATTATAAAACAATAAACTACATACAATAGTTATGGTTTTGATTCCCAACATAAAAGAGATATGGATTGTTCATGAGATATTGAACTTCAACTTTCACTCCTGGCTGATGTGTGCATATATTTTAACTCGTATATTTTGTCTCGACTCGAATTTCGAGACGTCTCGTCTCGAATTCGAGTCGAGACACGAATCGAAACAAAAACATATTTTCCAGTCGAGACATTTTGTCGAGACGAATCGAGACAGGCTTAAATCCCGACGTGACTCGATTCGTGCGCATCCCTACGTGTTAAGCTTAAATCATAACTAAAATGGCCAAAGTTTACAAACTGAATTCATATTAGGTTCTTCTAAAAGAGTGTTTTCCGAACAATAGTGAACGAGATACTTGTATATCATAAGTGTATTTTTACACCAAAACAAAAATAATTTTGTATCTGTTGCTTTGTTTATGATAACATTTTCTTGTCTGCCAGTTTAAATTTAAACTTTAAGCAAGAATTTAAGAAAAAAAATGTAATTGTCAGACACTGATAAGGTAATTAGGCAACCCAAATGACATTAGTAATAGGTTGGGTTGTATAACTACTATATTGTTCTCTCGTGGATAAGAAATGGATTACAATTTCAATATTGTCGCTTCATGAATTCATACCCGGACCATATACAGAAATTAGCGTGTAGTTTCCTGGCTCAAATCGTTTCCAGTTGATGAGACTTGATAGTGATGCTACTTCAAAATATTTTTCGACTTGTAAAACTCACTTTTAGGACTTTTATTTACAAATGACTTTTACTGTTCTTATTCCAGTGCTGGTAGTTCGTATTATTTTAATTCCTGTAAGAAACGTTTTTACATGAACGTTTTGAAGAATGGTCCCAAGGTTGTATTTGATATCTACCTTTTTAAGTTTGAGTTTCTTCTAGAAGCTTGACATCTTCGTTCAAGTTACCTTATGATTTCATATGCCTATTCTTTGTAACTACTACAGACAACTGAGTCATTCTGAGTAGTAAGAGTGAACTTAACAAAACGTTCCTCTAATAATTACTTATTATTATTGTTGATAAAAATAATAATCCCAGTTGAGTTCGACCTTACTAGCCGGAACGCTCTAAGTAAACTTACCAAATTACAATTCTAGTCCCAGCGAGAAGAATAAAACTGCTACTCACCTGGAATTAAAACAGAAGTGAAAATTATGTTTTAAAAATATAAATAACAGGATCAAATTAATTATTATAGGATATACTATCATAAATGGCATGAGATCAATATGAAAGTTTGTTTTAAAAAACTATATTGTACTGTACATATTTGAAATTGGACGGCCAAGTTTAATAACGGTAATTTATTTTACTAATAACTCTAGAACATATATTTGTGAATGAAACTCTTAAATAAACAAATCGTGAAAAAGCTTGATTTTCTTGAAATGTTACGTAGTTGAAAATTGAAGGATTGATTTGGATAAGGGCTTATGTAGCATTTTCTTCAAAAGATAATTTTTCGATTCCCGGTGGGGAGCATTCGGTCGAAAAAATGTAAAAAGCTTTTTCAGCCCAGCCATCCTGAATGAGGTTTTCCCGGGTTTCTCTCATTCACGCCAGGCAAATGCCGGGATGGTACCTAACTTATAGGTCCCAGGCATCTTCCTTCATTCCCTTTCTCCCGATAGTGTGGTCGCCGAGGGAGGTCATCCCTCATACGTGACGGGCTAAATTGCCATAGATGTCGAAAGCCCAGAAATCTAAATCTTAAATCAAAAGGCATTTTATTGCAAAAATTACTTGTCGTATGTTTTCATATGAACTTGTGTCCACACAGAGCTTACCAAAGTATTCGACACAATAAGAATATGCTTATGTCCACGGAGAACAAAATATGTACAGTTTGGGATAAGAGTGAGAAAAAACTGTAATATTTCATATTTGCTGCATGAGGTCTTATCCAAATTAAGTCTTGGAATGTGCTATCAGAAGAACCCGAACAAAGAGAGCGAGAAAAGGATTCTTAACTCTCCCTACCGGTCTCGTGGCTAACACATGTGCCTTTGGTGCACGTGGTCTCGGGTTCGATTCCCGGTCGGAGGGCTCGTATGAAATTTTAACTGTCCCTGATATTTCTGTCGTATTAAGTTAGGTTTAAAAAATGGTAAAAAGAGTGCAACCAGAAACAAAATAGTCAAATCAAGTTATTGAGAAACGTTTGATTAATAAATCAACTTTAAAAATTAATTTCACATTAATTTTCATTCCTTTCTATTTCAATTATGCCTCTGCTGGCGCTGCTGTCGGTGTGTGTTTTCCCCGTATCTCCTTCAAAAGAAAAGGGATAAGTTACTGTGGCCGAAATTCTTTAATAGTTGAATGTGGATAGGGTTGCCACGTTGACAGGCTTCGCTGTGCACTGTCTTGTTAGCCATTCTAAGTAGCCTACGATCTTCACTCGCCAAGACCAAGCGACTGAATGACAAATTAGCAACACAATCGAGGTTATTCACTTCTTTCCTCCAAAGCAAAGGAAAGGCGGCTTCCTCCGAAAGAAGGAGGCGGGGTGGAGTTGAAATATGTTTCACATATTTTCCGAGGGCACAGGTGGAATAGAATGGCTCTATCTGTGTTCTTTAGCCTAAAGGGCATAATCATGGGAAACTTTTTAAATATTTTTTTTCAAAAGGACCTTAATCACACGTAAGAGTCAAAACTACAAAATAATTCTGATTAAAACGGGTCCAATACAAGAAAAGAAGAAAAAACATCTAAATCCAGAACGGTATTGATCAAATGGAGACAAATTCGGCTCCGCTAACCAGTTATAATTTTAAGAGAATATATTATGATGACTTCTAATCTGTAAGATCCTGTACCAGCAGGAGAGCAATGATTTCTATGGTGTAAATTCAAACCTCTGTGATCATATGGATTTTGCAGGATATAAATGTAGTGTGATTCCATTTTTCAGGATACTTCTAGTTGATAACAGATTATACTCCCTACTTACAACCAAGCCTTTCACACAGGAAAGGCGTAATCTGGGAACGTTCTTAAATGTTAAAATTTCAGAAGAACTTTAAAGAAAAACATAAATGTACTAACAAACCTATTATTTCTAAATATATTAAATTATTATCTTGAATCCACATCTTCAATTAATTAGGATAACGCAAGTGGGCCTCACAAGATTGTAATATTAGTACGGGGACCATAACTCCATACGATAACTCTTCAACGAAAGTGAATTTTTCAATTCTATCTTTTGCAACTGATAGCTAAAACACTTATCTCAGCCGACTTCATTAATAGAGCCAATCCAATAACATCTTAATGGGTAAACGTGACTTTAGCTTCCGTCCATTACTCCACAGATAACTCTTAAACGGAAACGATTTTTTTATTTTTTTAATTTTTTTTTATAAAGGTAACCAAGAAAGTTCTTTCGCTTTTTGTGGAAGTCAATGTTCAATTGACTCTCACACCATGAGTTGAATGCGAATGGAGATAACGCGAATCTAAGTTGTTGGTGTGGGTATATCCAACATACTACCTGGTTGTGGTAGTTCAGTTACACCTAGTGTTGCCACGAGACGAGACGAGACGAGACTTCAGTCTGTCTCGTCTCGTCTCGTGCAAAGCATGTCCCGTCTCGTGTCTCGTCTCGAAAAAATGTGCTCGTCCCGTCTCGTGTCTCGTCTCGTGAGGCTCTGTCCCGTCTCGTCTCGTCTCGTTTTGTCTCGTCTTGTCTCGTAAAAAATATAGCAGCATACCATGGGAACGAAAGTAAAATGTAGCTGACTGCACTATGCTAATCAAGATACAACTAAGTTACAAGTATTACCCAGACCACACAAGACAAGAAATGTCACGGTAGCTACACCGTGAAGCCTTCATCTCTAGTGTATGTGGTAGTCGGTTCTATCTCGGTTAGTACCATGTCAGCTTTGTGATGGACAAACATTGAATGTGTGTGGGGACCGCGGGGGCTCAGTGGTAGAGCGTTCACCTCTGGTGCTTGGGGTCGCGGGTACGATCCCAGCCCCGCCAAGTCAACTTTGTGGTGGACAAACACCGTGTGCGTGGGTTTTCTCGGGGTTCTCCCGTTTCCTCCCACTTTCTTCATTCCACCATTTCATTCATTACTCATCATCACTGTCTCCTTTAGCCTAACCGGCATAACCGTTGGACGTAAAACTCAAAGATTTCATTTCATTTCATTTCATTTTTCGAATGTGTGCGTTTTCTCGAAGTTGCCTAGTATCCTACCACTTTCTTCATTCCACTAATTTCCCCATCATCATCCATTCGGCCAAAGTTGCCCAAAGGTCTTAAAAATAAATTCAAATAAGCTCACAAGGCAAGGACAAATAGTTTACAAGATAATATATCTCTGCTGTTAGTTGTCTGAGGCTTCTCGACCCTGGCTTTTTTTTTTTTTACCATTCTGAAACATTGAAATTTGTTTCACCAGTTTCAATACACGAATATACAGCAAATTGCTCATAAGTACGTCGAAGATGAAGACACTAATGTCAAATAATGTTTACACGACAAGGAAAGTTCGATGTAAAGGTGTCACTATCCCCGACACAATCGTATACTATCAGCCCACTTGCTTTATAGTATATATATATATATATATATATATATATATATATATATATATATATATATATATATATATATATATATATATATATATATATAGAGAGAGAGAGAGAGAGAGAGAGAGATGGAAATATGTGTGTATACTTTGATTTCATATATTCCAGCCTTTAGGTTTCACAGTGTTAACCCATAACAATCCAAAAACTACTTTCCATTTTAGCATGTTTAGATTTGTTGCAATTATTATTTTTTTTAAAAAAAAGCTCGGAACCAAATAATTTTATTGAGTAATGGAAAGTATTTGATTGAAATTTAAATGTTACTGCACAGTAACCTCTACTTAAAGTGCCATAGTAATGGGAGCTGAACGACACATCGGACGAAAGAATGCTTGGGGCCTGTCTTCACCTCCATAGTTCAAATCTGTTCCCATAACCGCGGGGTGTGTGCTACTATGTGATGGTTGCCCCGTTTGTGTAACAAACTCATGACAGTACACCCAGATTAGCTAGTGGCTAAAAAAAAAGTTGATTTTTGGTTCGCCATTTTGGATTAAAGTTTCTTATATTGTCATGATCTATTCGCAATCATACAACGTACCTCTTCATACCAAGCCGAGCGGTCTGCGGCGATAGACCATGGCTTGAAGGCCCCGGGTTGAGTCCTGGAAGGGTCATGTGTATGGATTTTAACAGCATTTGTTTTTTCGTATTGTGTCAGGGGGCGAAATCGTACGGGATAAAAGGATTTCAGTCTGAAAAAATTGGAGAGAATATCCTCCCCAGGATACTTTCATGGGAGTAAGGAATTAGTAAAAATATAGGATATACATTTTATAGCAGGTTTAAAAATATGGTTTGGGTATAATATTTCTTTTCTGTTAATTATGTTCTCCAATGTTCGAATTTTGATCATTCTCATGATATTTTCTGCTTTCAACGGAGTTCCAAGAATATTATACCAAATGTTCTTTAAACTTATCAAGTTCGAGAGGTTTTATATGCCTGTAAGAAACAATTTCTGAAGATAATTCAGGTCCTAATGATTATTATTCATTAGGAAAGGGAAGTATTCCTCTCCTCTCAACATGGAAGCAGAGGACAATTTCGCACTCTGGTCAGATCAAACATTTCCGCGTAACAAAACGAAGGTCCCCCTGTAAAACCTCTTCACCTAAAGTGTTATTGTTAGTATCATAAATTTGCTGAAAGCAAACAATTTGAAGGGTTCGTCGATAATATCTTTGCTTTCTTTGTCCTTCGCCTCCAAACGAAGGGGTGAATTTTACAACATGACTGCTGTATAATAAGCGAGCGATTGGTAAAATGGTAAAAGTATGTTTTATGTGTATGTGTGTGTATGTGAGAGAGAGAGAGAGAGAAGACAAAATTTTAGTTGCAAGATGACATACTTCAATTGCCGTTTTCGGTTCATATAGCAAAAAGAATACCGCCACCAGAAAATAAAGACAAATGTGGTCTGTTCTGTTATCTCCCACCATCTCAGCCAGAACTTTCAACTACAGCCTGTAATGAGTGTAGACCTTACCCAGTTTTCAAATTGAATAGATGGTGGTGGCAGTTCGGTTTCTTGACCTTGTAAAAATCTTAACTGTCTGTGATTTTGTTTGTCATCATTCCAGCCAGAAAAAAAAAGGAATTCCTCAGTTTACAGCTAGGGGAATTGGGGACAAGACATTAAGGATGATATTCCTGGAAGCTCATGTATCAAGATTGTTTCATTCAATAGACAGAGGACACTTATCTATGAAGGCTTTTCAACATGTTTTCTCACAAAGGGGATTTTCCTTTTGCAATCTATATGATCACTGGCAATTTCAATCTTGGCCATTCCCGCCAGCGTTTTCATTTTCGAGACACGAGACGAGACGAGACATTTCACGAGACGTCCCGTCTCGTCTCGTGTCTCGTCTCGTTTTCGAGACGGGACAAGTTGTCTGTCTCGTCTCGTGTCTCGTCTAAAAGGGCTCTGTCCCGTCTCGTGTCTCGTCTCGTAAACGAGACGAGACGAGACGAGAGACGAGAAATGTCTCGTCTCGTGGCAACACTAGTTACACCGTGAACTTGAGTAAGAGCAGAATGAACATGGGAACTCCACAGAGCGTCATAAGGGCGTGTATGCTGTACGAGTTCAAACTGGGGTCAAACGCCGCTGCAGCGGGGTGGAAGATATGCCAGGCCTTTGGTGAGGGTGTCGTGACTACGCGGACAACGGAGCGGTAAGTTTAAGGACAATGACGAAACACTCGAAGATGCATCACATGCCGGAAGATCAACATATATACAAAATGAAGATCTTCAGACAGCAATTGAGGCAAACAGAGGCCAGGCATATGAGAAACTGGGACTACAATTCAGTGTGAGCGGAGAAAACATTCGGCAGCACCTCCATCAACTTGGGAAGCACTACAGCTAGGTCGATGGATCCCACATAATTTGACTCCGGTACAGAAGGCAACGCGAGCAGACACCTGTGTTCTTTGCTGTCTCGTTTGAGGAAGGAAGGAGCCATTTCTGGACAGGGTGTTAACATGTGATGAGAAGTGGATCCTGTACAAGCTCCACGGCACCGTCATCTATCTCATGCACCGGTTCCGAAACAGCCGAAACCAGCACTGCACCTGAAGAAGGTCCTCCTGTGTGTTTCGTGGACTGCTCGCGGTAGCGAGTATCAGGAACTGCTACCAGGCGATGAGAGCATCAGTGCAACTGTGTACTGTCAGCAGTTGAGCCTAGCTCAAGAAAAACTCAAAACTCTGGAGCTAGCACTTCTGAACTGCAAAGGGGTTCTCCTGTTACAGGACGACGCTAAGACTCCATTTGGCTAGGATTACCCGAGAGACCATTCTAGGCCTTGGATGGGAGACACTACTGAATCCGCCATACTCCCCGGACATTGCACGGTCCAATGATCACCTGTTCCATTCCTTGAACAATCACCTTAGAGGACACCAGTTCAAATCCCTAGTAGAGGTGCAAAATGCGCTTGATACCTTCTTCGCTTCACGGCCCACCAAGTTCTACCGCGATGGAATCCATGGCCTTCCAGAACGTTGGCAGAAGGTCGTTGATGCTGATTGGAACTATTTTTGATCTTCCAAGTACGTCTTAGGTGACATATCGATGTTCGAAGGTGGTGGGTGAAAAAGCGACAGAACTTTTTTGGTTACCTCTCGACAGAGCTCGTTAAAGGAGTCAATCGTTAACACCTTAACGAGTAACGGTGTCTATGTATAACTTATTTTCCACATATATAACGAAAATATATAACTGTAGATAGAATGTTACATTTTCCACATCGCGCCATTAGATGGCAGCAAACATCCTCAGCAGTGACATCTACTGGACAAAACTGACACTTTCAATGATCTTTTTTACTATTCTTACAGTGAGCAGAGCCTATTACATATGAATGGGTCAACAAACAAGCACTATATTTAGCAAGTCGAAAGAAGTGTTAATCAATGGTCTGTTTCAGAGTTATTGATTTTTGCATGGTTTTAACATGTATACTGATGTAATAAAACTAACAGTTTAGGAGAGTTGTATATACGTGTGTATGTTTGGTTATACATTCCAAATAACTAAAACCATATTAATCAACTCTTCCATTTGTGGGCCTGGGCAACAAAGGATATATATTTTTTATAAATATAAAATTTTGTTTTTCTCGAAAGCGATGCATGAAAGTTTACCCTGATGTATGTAGTAACAAATTAAGATGTTTTAACACGGGTAGGAGAGAAGAGAATGCTTTTAGCCAGCATATTTCGTAGGAAAAAAAAAAAAAACAATTTAATTGGACACATTTTGCGAAGAATTTTTTTTTTTTTTCATACCGCCATACATGGATAGATGGAAAGAAAGCGCGGAGTAGGAAGAAAAGGACACAACTTATCGATAATTTGAAAAATAGAAGAAAGTATTAGGAGTTAAAAGAGCAAGCTGAAGATCGAGAAACGTGGAAGGAACATTTCTAGGCCCAAACCTAAATATAATCTATATATATAAAAGAGAACGTACAAAATCCTTTGTCCGCTCATCACGCTAATACGGCTGAACCAATTTCTTTCATTTTTGGGGGGTTATTAGGATTTGGACCCTAGATGGTTTTTATCATATCACTTTAATTTTTAATTACCAGTGTCTTGAGATAATTGACCATTCAAGTGTCCATAACGTACAAATCCTTTGTTATTAGTTCATCATAGGTAAAAATAAACGTATTTATATGCAACCCGCATGACCGTGTCACTCGGCGGGTTAACATAAATGACAGGCGATATACAGCGGAAAATAGCTTGAATCTTCTGTTTAAAATTTTTTAATTGATTTGCTTATTTTTACAGACACTTTTACAATATGCCAGCACCGGGATGACCGCAGCGAAGCGGGGCGGGTTAACATAAATGACAGGCGATATAATGTTAAGATTTACTGCAATCTTCTATGGTTTTTATCATATCACTTGAAAGCGAAAAAGTAAAAATTATCTAAGTAACAAAGTTTATTGCGTTCCGGGGTGACCGCAGCGAAGCGGGGTGAACGCTGCTAGTAAATAAATAAACTAATTAGTCCCAGTACGTGGCAACAAGCAAAATACCTTTTGTTCATCTCTTGCGACTTATGTAGAGTTAAATAAAAAATAAAACTTTAGAGTTAAACATAATTTTGGGCTATAGACTCCATCAGTGACGCAAATATGCTAGTTGTCGCCCGAGGCAAGAACTCGCCTCAGCGCTCTTCTGACCAACCAAACCAAAACGCTCCCACAAACCCCCAATTTTTCGCCCAATTTTGCGCCCTTCCAATCCGGCGCCCGGGGCATAAGCCCAGTTTGCTCCCTGTCCCCTAGTTACGTCACTGGATCCCATCGCATTAACCATATCGTCTACTGATCTGTCGGTAGTGCCATAGCGAAGACCTTGTGCAATTTAATGTTAATACATATCATAGTTATCGACAACATAAATTTTTAGATTTACAAAACATTATATATATATATATATATATATCAATTTCACGAAAGCCACACCTAATGACTTACACTTTCTTATATCATTTTGTTTAGCTGACTTCGTATATCTCCTCTTTGAAAAAGATTTTTTTTCCCGTTATACGGTAATAATATACAGAATTATATGCCTGCTGCAAGGCACTGCCATGATGATTCATCATCCTTCCCATTCTGATATTGTTTCCGAGAATCACTTCCGCTTTTAAGAAATCTCATAAATTAAGCAACCGTCCTTCATCCTTTCAATAAAACCCTTGCTCTTTCCATCGTTCACAAACAGCCAAACACGTTTCCTTTTAATTTAATTTCTTCTCGTCTAATGTTGTAACACTATATATATATATATATATATATATATATATATATATATATATATATATATATATATATATATATATATATATATATATATATATATAGGGGAGGCCGGGGTAATAAGAGACAAAAAATATTCTTGTATTACTCGTCTGATTTTTCTCTGCATGCGGCGAAGTTGGGAACTAACTTCCTTGTTTACAAGTGGTAGAAGCAACATGGCAGGGTCGCCAGAGGTACTAGTTTCTTGAGATTTCTTTTATGGTCAGGTTTTTCGAGAAAATCAAAAGGATATGAACAAAATCAAATTTGCGTGAGAGTAGTGTGTACATATTTCAAGTCGTTTTGCGAGAAATATATAAAACTATTTGATGTGGAATCAAACATTAAAATATCTAGATGGCTTTCCTTCCCTCTTCCTTTAATACTTGAATGTCAAAAGGGCAAACGAATATTTCCATTCAGTATCGCTTTCACTGTGTTGGTGGTGACGGCAGGAGAATAAAATAGGGAAGTGATATGCATGTTATATACTCTATGAGGGAAACGGGGATGTTTGACGACGGAACATCTAGCTGAGCCACAAGGCCTCTTACTTTGTAGGAAAACGTCCTGGCAACCCTGTAAAGGAATACAAAAAAAAAAAAAAATTCCTGCCTACCCTCCCACCACTCCCTTCGCTATGTGCCAAAACATAAACAACAGCAGCGCCACTACAAAACAAATGCACAGACTCGTGCGACGGGTAATACTTGAATTGATTTCTTGAGGAACTAGAAAAAAAATATGATTGTACTAAAAATATAAACCTGCTGATGTATTAACACATTTTTCCAGTTGCTTTTTCACACACATAAAAAAAAAACGAAAAATTTTGTTAAAGTCAGTGTCTCTTATCACCCCTAAGGGGTAATAAGAGACAGGGCACTAAGTACTCATACACATAGAATAGAAAATGAGTAATGGTTTAAGGAGAAACCTTCAGTCAATTCTGAACAATTTACTTTTTTCAGATCTGAAATATGTACATATGCTCCCGAAATATCAAGATTTTAAAAATGAAATTCAACAGTTCGTTCGGAAAATTTAGTTGCCTGAGTATTAAATATCAAAAACCATTAAAACAAAGTATAGTTGCGTTTTACGGAATCTAGGTACATCATGGATAGAACTTACACTACCAAATAAAAAAGAATGCTGACAAGAAATTTTCTGGGGAATGTCGAAAATGAACTTAAAAAGTGCCTAAATTCTCATAAGTAGAAGCTTTGCTTTGTTATAATTAAATTTAAACTAATTATTTGCTGAGCAAAACTATATATTTTCGTTAAAATTCAACACGTGTTACAGTTTCGCCATCCTGTATCACATAGTGTCTGATGAAGCCAAAGAGTTAGCTGGCGAAACTGTAACACGTGTTGAATTTTAACGAAAATATATAGTTGTGCTCAGCAAATAATTAGTGTATATTTAACTAAATTCTCAATGAAGAAAAACACCGCATTTGAAAAATAGTTTTAGCTAACTTAAATGGATTGAAAAAGCTATTAAATTGTAATCATGCACGAAGAGAACATTGAAAAATGTTGTAAACCTATTGTGGTCCAGATTTTATGTAAAATGTTTCTTATGTAAAACTACATTTTCGAAAAATGTGTAAGATGAATATTAAATCTTTTACGATGTACAGTCAAACGACCATATGAAAAATGTACAAAAACAGTTTATCAGAAATTTTACTCTCCGAATTTCGGAAAAATACCGGAATTTTTCCGAATTCCAATTTTTTCCGAAATCGGACTTTTTACGAAATCGGAATTTTCCGAAATTCAGAATTTTGCCGAATTCCGAAATTTTTTCCGATTTTACTTTCTGAATGCCGGAAAGTAAAAATCCTGGAATTGGCCACCTATCCCTAGCTAGTAGCTGTTAAAATAATAATAATTAAAAAAACACCATAATGAATATATACTGTAACTTGTACAGTATTAGTTTCTTGTAGTTTGAGATGTCTTATCCAGTGATCGAAGTGAGACGGTATGCCATACGGCCTCTGGTTTTTCAGTGATGAAGACCTTCCGTCTCTGAGTTTTCAGTGATCAAGACATACCGTAATTGGAAAGTGAATGCTAATATACCTTTGATAAATTTATTATATACACAATAATTAACAAAAAGCTTTGGGTGTAAAATACTTTCTTTATTCCTTATGTAGAAATAATTTCTGAATTGGCAACACCGACATTAAAAAAATGTTTCTATTTTTTTGTTTCTAAAATGAGGTGTCTAGAAAGAAGTTCATCTCATTTATATTGTGTAGTGCCATATTTGTTTCTTTGCTATAAATGTGTGACTTCTTGCCTTCATACATACAAATGCCGTGTTTAGAGCATGGGTGGATTTAGAGGTTATAGATAGATAGCCATTATGGTTTTGAGTCATTATGTAAACAGAAATGCAATCTTTTAGGCAACTCACACTCACTGTACAGGTATTTCAACATTTAGATAGCCGGTATGTCGAGTGAAAATCGTAATGGAACATACCGCCTCTGCTTTTTCTCCACTTCGAACACTGGTCTTATCACTTTGGTAGAGAATTGCTACTGCAGTTATTTACTGCTTTATGAGGAAGGGGTTATTTTCACACACAAAAAAGTCGCCAGTATGTCTGAAACATTATCGCTTTCCCACATGCAGCTGCTCCAAAGCACTGCAAACTTTTTAACCAGACGAAAGGCAGTGAAGCAAATGAAATCTTCAAACAAACCTTTAACAACCATTCTTTTGATAAGATTCGCTTATTGTCAACGTATCTACGTACAGTAAATACAAATATATAATTTTTGACTTTACGAAGTGTACGTAATTGTTCAATAATTAACATAAGCAACCATTCATTACTTTATATTAATGTAATAATTAATAGAACTAATAAGCAGGTGATTGATGGCTCAGTGGTAGAGTTTTCATCTATGGTATTCTAACCCAGGTCATGTGGGTTTTCGATGGCTAATATTGTGTTCGCAAATTTTCCCGTCGTTCTCTTGTTTCCCTTTTTTGTATTTCTTTCATCGTCACTTATTAATCACTTTTGTTTACCATAACTCTATAGTATAGCCTAGGGTGACCAAATCGTCAACTATAAAAAACGGGACACCTTTATTTCTGGATAGGTTGCTCCCCTAAATATATTTTTTAGCTTCTCCTTTCTCTCTCTCTCTTTTTGAATCTCTCACAAAAAAGAGCAAATTTACACTTGTTTCTTTTTAAAACCTATTAAAAAGGTTGTGGAATTAATTAGATGATAACTAACTATCAGCAGCTAACAAAAAATGAAATATTTGAAAACTACTAAAAATATATGAGCGCTCAAATCTATCCCCGACAGGATTTATAATTACTCTCAGCATCGAATTCCAACTCCTTTTATTCGCATTTTCTTACTTTAAAACATTATTTCATTTACAGCTAGTTTTTCTTTTCACTTTCACTTTTATAGTTCCATACTTCTGGTCACCTTTCATAAATGTAAGTATGTTACATCTTAGTCAAAATCACGGAAACACTGTACTGTACTGATGACAGCTCCTCAATCTTCCACCGCCCGAGACAGAGAGTAAAAACGGGTTACATTTGTTCTCCATAACACTTTCAGCCTCTTGCACTGCATCTGCGGAGTGGGGAGGCCTAGGAGGGAAAACAGTGCAGCCACCACATCCAATATTGCAAACGTCTTAATGACGTTGCTCAGTAATTATACGTATTCCAATATAATGACATAGCTTAAAAAAAATAATATAAATTAGGAAATTTTAGCGATTCGAAAGGTTTTTTGTACCCAGTGTACGTAAATACGCGACATTTTGGTGTCCCGGGAGAAGTTTTCGGGACACCGGGAGTGATAATGAAAAAACGGGACAATCACGTTCTTACGGGACGGTTGGTCACCCTAGTATAGCCCTATATTCATTCTGTTCGTCAGTGAAACAAACAGTCTCAAGAACTATCTGATGGATTACCATCAATTTTGGCCACGATGTACAGAGTCAATAGTTAAGAATCGAGTTCCCTGATGAATGTAATATTCAAACAGGAAGCGGTACAAATCAACCATTTCCGGTTTTAACGTTAATCACTGAACAATAAATATGGTAATAGATAGTGAGAAGCGTTTTCCTGTAATCGACATTATATAGTATTCATGTAGATAAAATGGTAGCCAATTTGTGCATCTGCTGAAAACAGTGAGCTTAGGTATTTAGGGAGAATTTTCCGCTTTAGAAAATGTGTGCTTGGTAAAGAATGTAGAAAATTAGCTGAGTCAAACGGGAAACAAATGAAAAAGTGTTAGAAATAGTAGGAAAGAAAAAAAAAACAATTTTAGCTGTAATAAAAACAAAGAAGAGAAACTGGTTGGAACATTACCTTGAAAGGAACTGTGTCATGAAGAACGTGTTAGTACATATGGTGGCAGGAGAAACAGGGAGCGATGAGCCTACAGTTGATGGATGGTATTAAAACACGAGTCAAGTAGTATAGGTTTGATTAGTTGACCTGTTATGAGTCAAGTAGTGTACGTTTGATGCGTATGCATTGTTTAAGCCTAGCTGTGACTTATTATATCTATTGATATATGCTGAATTTTGACAACACTGAGGTGAAGGTTGACAAGTCATATAACTTCAAACATGGATAGGAGCAGGGCCGCGTTAGCAGATTTGCCGTCCTGGGCGGTACTTTCACATGTCCCCCCCTCTTATTCCGCAAACCTTATTTCGACAGAAGACGTTCAAATGTAGGGTTGCCATATGTCCGTATTTTGTACGGACTGTTTGTATTTTTGAGCCCGTGTCCGTATTGTACCAAGCATGAAATAGGAAAATGTCCGTATTTGACAGTTTTGGAGCTGCCCGAAAATTTCCGAGTCGGGAATCGCTAAAATCTTGGATGAGTTGAGTTGATTTTAGTTTAGCGTCCCTTTCAGCAGCGAGGCTATATGAGACGTGGACCTACTGATTAACGTGGAATCCGAACCACATGAGCTCCCGCCGGGAATCGAACCCGGGTCCCCCAAAATCTTGGATGAAAAGAACTGTGCTTTCATCATATAACTTATATTTTAGTCACTATTAATACTGTAGGTTATGTTTTTAATAAGTGTCTCATTTTTCCATTCCAGGGTTCTTTTGGTTAGATTTAATATACGTAATTTAATTGCATGATTTATTATATTTGTGTTAATGAAATATGAAACATATTAGTTTCCAATGGTTTTTTTTTTTTTTTTTTAAGTATTACAGTAAACAATTGTGTGATAACCTGAAAAGGTGATTTTTAGGTAAGAAATTTCAAAATATTTATTCTGTGTGGGCACCGTACCTTTGATGGGTCGTCATTTTAAGGCTTGTCCGTATTTTGGACCAAAAAGTTATGGTAACCCTATTTAAATGTCACGAAAAAGTAAGATGCCCCATTTAAAAACATGTATAAATGGAAAAGTTTAAAAAAAGAAAGAAAAGAAAAGAAAAAGAACTGCCTTCCTCGAATGCTTACGTAATATTTAAACGACTCCATACATTACACAATATTCAGTATGCTCAATTTCGTTATATATCTGTTATGTACAGCAGTGTATACAGAAAATAAAATTTTGAAAAAATGCTTTAGTCACGACTGAGAATTTTTTTTAAGCTTATTTTATATATCAAAAAGCGTTTCCAAAATGAAATGAAATCTTTAAGTTTTACGTCCCACGATTATGCCGGTTAGGATAAAGGAGACGATGATGATGAGAGATGAGCGACATGGTGGAAAGAAGAAATAAGAGGGAACGGGAGAACCCCAAGAAAACCCACGAATACGGTGTTTGTCCACCACAAAGTTCACACGGCGCGAGCTGGGATCGACCCAGGGACCCCAATCACCAGAGGTGAACACTCTACCACTGAGCCACCGCGTTACATAATGTGTACTTGTAACAGTTACCTGTAAACCGACGATTGAAATTATCTCTGGGACAGTTGTTAATTGCTCTGGTGGACCTCTTTTGACTAAAATGGTTCTAATATTCCCAATTGTAAATTGGTTAAAAAAAATCGCTGCTAGAACCTAGATGCTGTAGGCTAGAATGGTCTGTCTCAAGTGGGAGTGTGCTTTTTGCATACTTGGAGTGGAGCGTTAGAACATTGCTGAATAGAAAAAATATAAAAGACACCTTGATAATCTTGTCCACCTAGCTGAAAATCATATCTACGCCGCTGCAAAAGAAATATTGAACGAGATGCCTGTGGCTAGTAATTTCATAGTTGAAAATGAGGGGGAATGCTTTAAATTTTCTGAGTGAGTATTTTCTTGAATGTGAGTGAAGTAAGTTCAATTACATTCTCAGGTGAACACAATTTTATTTTTCCATGTGGGCCTATTACGAAGCATTATATTTTTATAGCATTATTTTCTTTCTTCAAATTTTGGCGCCCATTAGACTTGCTGCCCTGGGCGGTGGCACGGCTCGACCCCCTCTCGTGCCGGCCCTGGATAGAAGATGTCGCTTATCGTACAATATTTAGCTTTCCTTGCCTGTGTGAATATCTTCGAAAAATGTATTGCTTTTGTCGCTCATACGTAGCAGCAATATAAAGCAGATGTAAATAATCGATTTCTTTGGTTCTTGGTCAATGCATTCATCTTTTCAGAGGCGAACCAAGGCAAAATTTTCATCCGGGCAAAGTAACTTTTTGGCGCCCTCTTAGTCCTAGCCTATATTTTACATTTTATTACAGAGGCAATCCATGCCAAGTGATTGAGAAAAAAGAAAAAATGCTGCTCGGCCTTTTCTATATATATATATATATATATATATATATATATATATATATATATATATATATTTCACGATTGTTTAAACTATATCAGGGTACTTCAAAACCACAATTAATTATTTTTTAAAACATCTCGCAGCAACGCAGCGGCTTCCGCCATTTTGTTTTTTCTCGATTTTAGGCATTTACATTTTTTTTTATATATATATCTCAGCATGTATTTATCCTAGCAAATTGAAAATTGTTCGGCGTGTCCAACTTGTTCTGTATGGTTGTGAAACATGGTCGCTTACTCTGAGGGAAGAACATAGACTGAAAGTATTTGAGAACAGGATCCTGAGCAGAATATTCGGACCCAAGAGGTACGAGAATGGGGAATGGCGGAAGCTTCATAACGAGGAACTACATAGTTTATACGGTTTACCCAACATTGTTAGGGTCGTCAAGTCTAGGAGGCCTAGGTGGGCAGGTCATGTAGCTAGAATGGAACAAAGTAGAAACGCTTTCAAAGTCTTGACTGGTAGACCCATAGGAAAACGACCATTAGGAAGACCTAGGCGCAGATGGGAGGACAATATTAAGATGGATCTCGCAGAGATAGGAATACAAAGTAGAAACTGGATGCAATTAGCTAAGGATAGAAGTCAGTGGAGAGCTTTTGTGAACGCGGCACTGAACCTCCGGGTTCCATAGGCCATAGAGTTAGTCAGTTAGTCCAACTTGTGCGGAGCTAAAACTTTGTCCTCTTAACATTTTTGCCTAAAACCACAGAAGAAACTGACATAGAGGTCTGAATTTTTGTGTGCATGTAGTCCGGGGTCATAAGTTTATACTTAAAAAAAAAAAAAAAAAAAAAATCCATACCTGTAGCTGCTTCTAAAGGCCTGAAAAAATATCGTAAATTTGGGGAATTATGCCAATTTGCCATGTTTCACTGTCCAATATCTCCAATGAGCTTGGATTTTTAAAAAAGTCTAAAATTTTGGGAATTTTACAGCTATTAAAAAACTACATATTACATACTACATTAAGTGCGATTATCTGTGTGCACATGTAATAAGAATACATGCCCTACACAATAACTTCACATACTAGCAGACATGTTAGGAAGTGTATTCATTGTAGAATACCAAAACAACAAGTAGTTTCAAAGGAACATAATGGAACCGCACAACAGTAAAATTATTGCTTTGAAATATTTTCTATTATATCACGGACTAACAAACCTTCCTGGGGGATTTCTTGGTACTGGGAATCTTGTCACAATCACCGCCCGCTGGACGGAAGGTTCGCTCCGTCCAGCGGGCGGTGGTCACAATATAACGAATGAGAAATCAACTAGAATAATTCGTATCACATGTTTTCTATAGAAAAATAAAACGGAACATTGACACAAAGCCATAGTCGTACTTCCATGAAAATCAATTATTATGAACCCTGCGAAGACTATAAAACACATATTTCCTCTGCTGCTATTTGATGGATTAAGATGAAAGTTTCAGTTTAAGTTGAACATAAAATAAGACACATAAATACATTTTGTTATTCACGTAGTTTGCAGTGTTGCCACGTAATATCTCTACATTGACACAAAATCATACTCGTACTTCCATGAAAATCAATTATTATGAACCCTGTGAAGACTATTCCTTTACTGCTATTTGATAGATCAAGACGAAATTTTCAGTTTAAGTTGAATATAAAAGAGAATGCCTAAATACATTTTATTATTCACCTAGTTTGCAGTGTTGCTACGTAATAACTAAAAGAATCGCGAGAAGTGACTTTTTAGAGAAAATTTCTTAAATATCACTGAATTATTTTTTCTTTGTATGCAGAATTGTCTCGTTTGTCACATAAACTGAAGGACTACACTCTTACAAATCGATCGAGGTATAACTTGTTCCAGTGTTTCACTGAAGGTGGGAACATTGACACAAAGTCATACTCGTACTTCCATGAAATTCTATTATTATGAACTCTGTGAAAACTAGAAAAAACATATTTCCTCTGCTGCTGTTTGATGCATCAAGGTGAAATTTTTAGTTTATAAATTGAACATAAAATAGGACATATAAATACAATTTATTGTTCACCTAATTTGCAGTGTTGCCACGTAATAACTAAAAAGTCGCGAGAAGGAACGTTTTTAAGGAAAATTTTCTTAAATATCTCTCAATTAGTTTTCCTTTTGTACACAGAAATGTCCCGTTCATTACGTAAACTGAAAGCCTACAATTTTACAAATCGATCGAGGCATAACTTGTTCCAGTGTTGCACTAACGGTCTGATCTACGGTCGATTTAAAGAGATCCCATCGATGTCTGTAAATATACACGGGTGCTAAAGGGTTAAGGACCCCAGGACCCAGGTGTTGCATTTATATGTTGACCAACAACTATTTTTTGATTCTAAGTACCCTAAGGAACACTTCTAATAGTGTCAAAAGTTTCCGGAAGGGGGGGGGGAGTCCTTGTTCCTTGGTCTATAGTCACAAAAGTCTATAATGTGGAAATCATCGGTAAAAATCTGACACAGCAACAGTGCTGGAATGGGCATTAAGCTCCTGTCCAGTCAATCACCTTGTTGGATAAAAATCATAAGTCGCAGTACTATTATTTCGTACGGTTCATTGATGTAAAATGAAATGAAACCTTGACTTCTAACGCCCCTTGGTTATAATCGTTTTAAGTTAAATGAGATTCTTCACAAATTGTACACGTAACGGAAAACTATTTGCATGTTGTTTCCACTACGACAGAGGATCATCAGTTGTTGGAGGGGCCGCGGTGGCTCAGTGGTAGAGCGTTCACCTCTGGTGCATGGGGGCCCGGGTTCGATCCCAGCCTCCGCCAAGTGAACCTTGTGGTGGACAAACACCGCGTGCGTGGGTTTTCTCGGGGTTCTCCCGTTTCCTCCCACTTTCTTCATTCCACCATTTCATTCATTACTCATCATCACCGTCTCCTTTAGCCTAACCGGCATAACCGTGGGACGTAAAACTCAAAGATTTCATTTCATTTCATTTTCATTTGTTGGAATGCACTGATTGCAAGACAAATTTCGAATTCCGTTAGGAGAGCTTTGGAGCATTCTTTAATTTGAGTATCTTCTGAAACTTTCTCCAAGTTTCAAATATCAAAAATGTGTCCGATTATCCCGTAGCTAAAGAAAGTCAGGGAGCCTATTTAATAAGCATAAAAATTCGTATGACAAAATCTCGCTCAGGGCACTTGATACTTCTCTTCAGTAGTCTCTTCTCTGGTGTTCAGCCTAAAAATCAAATTGAATACTAAAGTGTCGTTGGTACTTGTGGGCACTGAAAGATAAGAGCGTGGGACTGATCACTTCATCTTATTCCATAGATCAAGAATATGTGAAGCAGATTCATATTCCCAATGCGCCGTTAATCTTTTCTAATATGTAAATAGGAGAAAATAATGACAAAGCGACCGTCCTCTGGGATTCTTCCATAGTACTTTTTTTCTGAATCTAAACCTTTGCCTCGTTTGGGATTCAAATGACGGGTCTGCTATCCTAACTGAATACTTTTGGCTTTTCTTCACCACTATTTTGACATCGAGGGACTAAAAACATCAGTGTAGTACAAGTAGTGCAAATCAAAGGCATACACATGCATAAGGAAATCGATTATATATTGGGTCTATATAAGTGTCACTGTTAATATCAAACAAATAGAAAATAGTCCGGAAAATGTATCGGTAAATATCGGTGTCCATTTGCCGATACCTTTACTCCCAAAAGTGACCGATATCGATACCGATATTTTGGTACATCCCTAAGACGCACGTGAAATGCAAGTGAATGATATAACAAAATGGGTAATTGATTTTGAGTTTAGCGTCTCGATCAGGACCATGTGAGATGTGGAACTACAAGGCCATATCAGATGTGGAATTACAACTTAACGTGTAATTCGAACCACATGAGCCCGAACCAGGAAACAAACTCTGGTCTCTGACGTTGAAGGCGCGATACAACACGAATTGACAGAATAAAGATCGTGGAAAGGAACGGGAAAACTCCGAGAAAACCATGTTGTTCTCCACAAGGACACAATGAAGAATAGGTTATGCTGCTGAGAGGTTGGTTGTTAGCATCATCTGAATGCTGTTTTGTGGTTACGTGAGAAGGGGATGGGGGAAAATTTCTACTTATTCAGCGTAGGATCAAAGGGTCTCCTTGTATCACAGATAGACAATATTTTAGTGAGCCACTACATAATCTACCAGAGGACCTTTCGCGACCAAAAGAACAGGAGCTACTCTAGCGCACTAACAAATACATTTACATTACGAAAACAAACATGATTATGTTTTAAAGATGATTTCTTCAGTTTGTATCAAATCAACGAGAGTCAGTTTCATTTCAATCAACAAGATCAACCACGGAATATAAACTTCACCGCACTACGAAAACTTCATCACAGCATAGCCAGATGAAGAGGGGAGGGCTAAATTAAGAGAATGCTGCATCTCAGCCAAGAAATTCGCTGGCAGCCTCTCTCCCGCAATGGCCTTTGAAGTTGCAGAAGAAGCAAGAAGCAAAAAGGAAGAGATCGCCTCGGTTTAGTGATGATGCCAGAAAGTGAAAGAATTTTACACCAAAGAATGCAACAAAATTCCTTTCATTCCAAATGCTAAACAAGAAATATAACATGTTACTGGCAGTTTTTTTTTCTCCCTTGGTAACTTGTCAAATTTAACCACAAAAAAGTTTTTTTGTGTGTGTGTTTGTGTGGTATTGCAACTTTCTTAAGCCCCAAAGCTGCCTTGATGTAGCAAATTTATGTTTGTAGCAAGACCTAATCACTTCATTGCAACTTGACAGCCGTTATGAATGATCTTATATAAGATAATGTGGTTCTTAACCATTGTAAAGGGTTTTTATCAATCTCAGTGCATTTTTTTTTTAATTTGGTGAATAACTTAAAAGACAGCGCAAAACATAAAAAATTTAGAAAATGAGCCAGTATCTCCTGCATACTAGTATCGTTCCCTTTTACAACAATTGCTTTCAAGACCTTTCGTATAGAGTAGAAATATGGGTTCACTAATCATGACATCATACATTGAACACCATGTGTGGCCCGTAAGAAAAAGTTAGGAAAAAAGTTGTCAGTTTATTAAATCGTATTTCGTAGATGCTACCTCTCTCATTTTCTATATTTTTGATTCTTCATTGCACTTGAAGCCAAAAGATTGAAACGGGAACGTAACAAAGAGCCTTAAGTCAAAAATCCACTCCAAAAGAATGAACTTTCACATATCTAAGTAACAGATCCGGAATAAACCAGCTGAGAATGCTAAAAGAGCATTGCCAGAACGAATTAAAAAAAGAATTATTTTTTCCAAATTCATATGAAATTGTATATTAAATTTATTTTCACTAAATTCAATAGATAATACAATATAGATAATTATATTAATATAAATTATGTAACTAACGACGCAATAATTATTGAGTCAATAACTAATGACGCAATAATTATTGAGTCAATAATTAATAACGCAATAATTATTGAGACAATAACTAATAACGCAATAATTACTGAATCAATAACTAATGATACAATAATTATTGAATCAATAACTAAGGACACATTAATTATTGAATCAATAACTAAGGACACATTAATTATTGAATCAATAACTAATGATGCAATAATTATTGAATCAATAACTAATAACGCAATAATTATTGAATCAATAACTAATGATACAATGATTATTGAATCAACAACTAAGGACACATTAATTATTGAATCAATAACTAATGACGCAATAATTATTGAGGCAATAACTAATAACGCAATAATTAATGAATCAATAACTAATTATACAATAATTGAAGACTCGCTGTAGAAAACAATGTAAGTGTCAAACACAAAAGTTACTGTAACAGTAGAGACAAAAGATTGTAAATTGTGCCCAAGCGTCAAAAGAGTAGAAAATACTATTGCTTAGAACTACAACCTAGTATATAACCAAGCATGGAAATCTAACTACGACATAAACGTATTCAAAAAATAAATGAAACAATTTCAAGGTGGCACTTACATTGTTTTCTACAGCGAGTCTTCAATTATTGAATCAATAACTAATGACGCAATAATTATTGAATCAATAACTAATGACGCAATAATCATTGAATTAATAACTAATGGCTAGACATCGGATTTTTATGTAAATGCATATCTTGTTTGCTTATATGCATCTCTGTTAAACTTGGTAGGGCATTCTAACAACAATAAATGCTCGAATTTGTTTTATAGTACACATTAATGCATATTTCAAATGTTAGAGCATATCAGTGCTTAAGAGCATATTTAGTATATTCTAGAAGTTTTTTTTTATTATTATTATTTCAGACGTATGCTTATAGCATGGTATAAATCCAGTTTTAGTTTGGATTTTCAATGCATTTACATGTCTATGGAACAAAACATCTTTTTGCATGGGAGAGTGGAAGAATACCCAGTTTATGGAGGAGCAATATTGTTAGCTAACGATCAGCAGAACAAAGACCCCCTGCAATTGTCAAGACGTTAAGAAAAATCTGATAAAGACACTGTACTATCGTGTCGACCTTAATTCAGAAACAAGAGACGCGAGGGATGATGCTCAGTGAATGCTTAGCTCTAGTTGATAATCTTAAGCACGAACTCAAGTCAGTTCCTGGTCGGGCACTGTGTGGGAAAGAAATTGACGGATGTTATTGCCAGTAACTCCAACTACAAAACACTTGAAGCCATGGGGAAATACCTTCAAAAGTTAAATTTCAACTTGTCAAAAATATAGAAACTAAACTTGCTTCTCTATATAAATATTGACTACTAACATCTATTTATGTTAACAGGTCATTCTCAGACTACAAATGTTATAAACTGACACCAAAAAAATGAAGAGAAGCATCTTGTGATATACTGTAAGGCTAGTTACGGGAAGGATATAAATTCTTAAAAACGAAAATTGGAAACCTGTAGAATAGTGACGCCATAATAAATCGTGTGAAGTAAATGCACTCTAAAATACAAATGTGAAGAACAACTATTAGAGATCCTGTTCTCATATCACTGTTTTTATTTTATTTTCATAGTTTTGTCTTTTAAAAAGTTAGGAGTATATAAACTGTCACTGTCACTCCTTGAAAGGTAACGCACACTTTTGATGTTATATTTCTCCTACAAAACTTTGTCACAACTTTGCTGCATGTTTAAAAATGTTCTCTTATACGGTATTGCATTGTTAGTACATATTAAGTGCATATTTTAACATATTTAACAGCATAGTCTATATTTATTAGTGACGCAACAATTATTGAGACAATAACTAATAAAGCATTAATTATTCAATCAATAACTGGTATTGCTATTTAATCAATATTGATATTGATCAACACCAATATCATAAAGTTCAATCACTTCTTGATGCTTCATTGAATAGAGAGCTCAAAATTGAAAAATTCGCAAACAACAGACGCACATAGACATAGAGAATTCACTAACCAACTTTTTAAGTTCGTTGAAAATATTGAGAAAGGATAATACCATATATTTCTGAATCCAAGACGATTTTCTTTTTTCGCAATTTCGAGCAAAAAATATGGGGTTGTCTTGGTTTCGCAAACGTATGATGGGGAGTTTTTTTTTTTTTTAATTTCTTCTGAACAGTGTCATGAGTTTCTCTTAAGCTCCAATTGTACCCTCTTCCTCACCCTCCTTCTGTAATCTTTGAAGTCGCAATTTCATTGGATCCTTCCAATCAGGAAGACTAACAAGGAAAGCTATCCAACTCTTCGACGAGTATCGCATTGAAACTTGCACAAGTGGAAGGACATATTGAAAAATGAAAATATGCTTATTCTTACGATTCGCAACGTCGTCGAACTGGAAGTATAGAATGATCGTTCTCCCATAGCCCCTGAAAGTTATGTACTCTGGTTATACATGCCAGAATGTGATACACTTGAACCTGTTTTCTCACGAAGACAAATATTGCAAACTCAAGATATCAACAGTCGGTGGTGATTGGAATCTCTAGTACATCATTAATGCGAACCGATGTCAAATGGAACACAATACGATACACCGATCGTAAATTCCAAACGAACACCTTTACCCGGTGGAGAAAAGGGACACGCTGAAACCATAACGCAAAAATGGCTTTCTATGATTATTATTATTATTGTTATTAGTATAACTATTGTTATTATTATTAGTAGTAGTGCTAGTATGATTAGCATTATTAGTATGAGCAGTTTGATGAGTAAAAATAATAATAATGAGAAGAAGGGGCCCGTTAAGTAACCAAAGACTTCCACCAGTCTTGAGTGTCCTGTAGCACTGCTATAAAGGTTTTATAATCCACAACCATAGCCCATCCGGGATTTGAATTCGGGACCCTTGAGTCGCTGGTCTGACGCCTCAACCCACACGAACACGAGGTCTGCAAGAAGAAGAAATAATATAGGACAGGGTTTCTCAACCTTGGGCTCGCGAAGATAAGCAAAAGGGAGAAATATAATTAGAATCTAATACCGAAAATATTTTTAAATAATTATTATTTTGAATTTTGTTCTGATAGACAATTTTTACATATTTGTATACATACCGTCAAGAAAATAAAAATGGTCTGCTAAACATTTTCAACAGGTGCAGAGTTGGTTAAAAATCCATTTAAATGAAAGAGGTACGATATGAAACTAATGAGAACTGCACATTGAAATACCTGAAGAATGCAAATGCACTTTATTTATTTATTTATTATCATATGACCCACAATTGAAGGAGATATGAAGTTTTAAAATTTCCAAACGACCTCCATTTTGAAACAGTATAACGGATCGGATTCGATGTTTGTAATATGAATGAACGGATCAAATTTGGTTTTAATCCATTCGCTTTTAGGGAAGTTACTGTATCCACTATATACAAGAAATGGATTCTACTATTATAGAAATAGATGTATATAGTGAGACCTCTTCAATAGGTATATTAAAAATCCGCACAAGCTTATTACAAGCCAGAAATTATAAGGGGGTCGTTGGCAAGATGTAATAATATGGGGTCGTGATCGGTATTAGGTTAAGAAAACTGGTATAGGATTATTATTATTATTATTGTTATTATCTTATTTCTTTGTCATTTTCTTCATCTTATTGCCAACCTCACGTTCGTGTTGGTTAGGCGTCAAGCCAACGATTCAAGGGTTCCGACTTCGAATTCCGGCTGGGATATGGTTGTCTGTGGATTTTGAAACCTTTATAGCAGTGCTAGAGGACACTCAAGGCGGGCCGAAGTCCTTCGTGACTGAACGGACCCAACAATACATTTGTTTTCATCTTCTTTTCATTATTATTATTTTTACTCATCATACTGCTCATATTAATAATGCTAATCATACTGCTACTACTACTACTACTACAACAACAACAACAACAACAACAACAACTAATAATAATAATAATAATAATAATAATAATAATAATAATAATAATAATAATAATAATAATAATAATAATAATAATAATAATAAAGTCATACTAATAACAATAATAAGAATCATAGAAAGCCATTTTTGCGTTATGGTTTCAGCGTGTCCCTTTTCTCCACCGGGTAAAGGTGTTCGTTTGGAATTTACGATCGGTGTATCGTATTGTGTTTCATTTCACATCGGTTCGCATTAATGACGTACTAGAGATCCCAATCACCACCGACTATTATCATCTTGAGTTTGCAATATTTGTCTTCGTGAGAAAACACGTTCCAGTGTATCACCTTCTGCCATGTATAACCAGAATACATAACTTTCAGGGGCTATGGGAGAACGATCATTCTACTTCCGGTTCGACGACGTTGTGAATCGTAAGAATAAGCATATTTCCATCTTTCAATATGTCTTTCCACTTGTGCAAGTTTCAATGCGATACTCGTCGAGGAGTTGGATAGCTTTCCTTGTAAGGGGGGTCAGTATCTGATTTGTTTTTTAGTATAGCTTCATAGAAAGCGTTCTGAAAATAAATTTAATACGTGGAATATATATATATATATATATATATTTTAAATCTGTATATATAAAATTGAAAATCACTATGTTTGTGACTCTAAGGCCTACCGCTCACTGGCAACATTTTGTCGGGCAACTATCTTGTTGCTCTGGCTAAATGCATTGAGTCTTATGGGTATCCGCTCACTGAGGCGACAGCGACAGAAAAGTTGCCGAGGTGTCGCCAAGCAGGGCGACAGCAGGGCAACAGCTCGGCGACGGAACAATTGCGCAACATCTAAAAATGCATTGAGTCTTATGGGAGTCCGCTCACTGAGGCGACGGCGACAAAAAAGTTGCCGAGGTACCTCCAAATAGAAAGGTAAAAAATAAATGTTTTCTACAAGTTTTTTCACGTAACAGTTCGTTCCGTGTGTAGCGCGTGAAAAGAAGTGTTCGCAATGGAAACTAACACATTCTTTGATTAGTGACTAGCATGTCTTTAGTGATAAAGAATATGAAAAATTAATTGAGGATATAGAGAAACACTCAGCGTTAAAGAAGAAATATATATAAAGAAGAAATTATGGAAGGAAGTGTGTTTCGCTGTTATAAGAAACTAGAATGAGCTTTCCAGCTAAGAAAAAACAACATAGACAGGTGCATTTTTCGATAATGACATATCGCTGTCATACTACACACTACTACTTTCATTAATTTCCCACAACTAGAAAAAAATACAGATAAAATTATCATTTTCAAGTTTCTTTCCATTTCAAATAGCTATAAAGAAGAAAAAACTGTAGTGTATAAAAATGGCCGATTTTAAAACGTGAAGAATACGCGGGAAGAACGAAGAAAGCCAATTTTTATTTTATGGCTATACGTAGAACATTGAGAGTACAGTTACTGTACAGTGTTGTCGGATTGCCGCTTTTGTTAGTTTCGTTCTGTTAGTTATTTCCAGTCGTTTTATATTTTCGTTATTCTTGTTATCTTTTGATTGTTCCTGTTCGTATTAGCTTACACAATGCTGTTATTTTTGTCACTTATTGACGTTCAGGGACGTCATTTAGGGGGGCAGGAGGTGCAATTGCTCCCCAAGAGTTTGAGGAATACATGTACTTTAATCAATTGTCTACTAATATACTAGTACAAAACGTGAAAGTCTTATGTCGGTGGTGCTCTTGCCCTCCTCAAGTGAAGTCTGAAATAACGCCCCTGTTGACGCTACCTTCGCAAGTTTATTTAAATTTATTTATTTAACCATTGGAATGGGCGGTAGTTTTTTCATGTCCGAAACCAGCGATTATGTGAACTGTTCCGGTTGCCGATTATGTAAATTGTGATATCAAATGCTCGGCAACTTTTCTGTTGCCGTCGCCAGTGAGCGAGGGTATGGCAACAAAACTGTTTTGTCGCCGTGAAGTTGCTGACTGCAGGCGACAGCGACGAGATAGTTGCGCAACTGTTTTGTCGCCAGTGAGCGGTAGGCCTAAATCTCCTGGATAGCCCGACCGATCTCGATCAAATTTGTACCATGGATGAGGTTCGAGGCTGGGCTGGTTTTAGGCTATTCACTTTGATAGTAGAACTGAGGAGGGGGGGAGAAAAGGGTATATAAAAAAAATAAAACTTAATAACTCCTGAACCGCTCGACCGATTTTGATCAAATTTTCAACATAAATGAGGTTCTGGCCTGGGATCGTTTTTTGATTTAAATTTGACGGAGCAATGTAGGGGAAGAGAAGGAGGGGCAGATATATAAAAATCCAATTATATAAGACAAAGTGACTATTCTTGTAACTTAATAAAATAACTCTTGAACTATCCGATCGATCTCAATCGAATTTTCAAGATACATGAGGTTCGGATCTAGAAACATTTTTGTAATTTCACTTTAACGGTAGATCGTAGGGGAGAGGGAGGGGAGGAGGACGTATAAATAAAAACCAATAAAACCTAATAACTTTTGAACCACCCACCCACTCTCGATCAAATTTTCAACTTCTATGAGGGTCGGACCTTGGTTTTTTTTATCGCTTCACTTTAACAAGCCAACCTAGGGGAGGGGAGGGGGAGGGAGAGATATGTAAAAAATATGTAAAAAAAAATTAAAATAAAAATGACTGCTTTTGTGACTTCATCACTCTTGAACCACCCGACCGATCTCATTCAAATTTTTACATACATGAGTTTAGGGGCAGGGATTACTTTAGGCTATTCACTTTTGACGATGCAACGTAGGGGAAGGAGAGGAGGGATACATTTTTAAAATGATCAAAAATGACCGATATTAGTGTTGAATTCACAGTTTTCGGGGTCGATGAGAGAAACAGTGACACTTCTGATGCTGTTTTAACCCAAGTTCAGCCCTGATAGTTAGGGAGGGGGAGGATACAACGTAGGGGAGGGGATAAACATTTAAAAATGATCAAAAATGACTAATATTGGTGTCAAATTCATAAATTCAGAAGTAGTTGAGATTAACAATGACAATTCTGATGCGGTGTGCCGCAGCACGGAGGAGGGAAAGGGGGAGCTATGTATAATAATGATCGAAAATGACCAATATCAGTGTCTAGTCGACAGTTTTCGGGATCATACAGATGAACAGTGACATTTCCGATCCGGTTTAAATCCAAAATGAGCCCTGCTACTTGGGGCAGGGGAATATATATAAGTGATCGAAAATAGCCATTATTACTGTCGAATTTATAGTTTTCTGGATCGCTTAGATGAACAGTAATATTTTCGATCCCGTTTAAATTAAAATTCAACCCAGCAACTTGGGGGAGAGGAGGAAGAGATATTTAAAAATGATCGAAAATGATCGATATTGGTGCTGAATCCACATTTTCGGGAGTCGCTGAGATGAACGGTGACACTTCCGATGCCATGGCCCGCAACATGGGGAGTATATATATATATATATGGTCGAAAATGACCGATATTAGTGTCGAATGCCATAGTTTACGGGGTCGCTGAGATGACCGGTGATACTTCCGATCCCATTTAAAACCAAATTCAGCTCCGCAACTTGGGAGAGGGAGAGAAAATAAAATCACCAATATTAGTGTCGAATCCATGGTTTTCGGGGTCGCCGAGATCATCAATGATCTTTCCGATGCCGTTTAAATCGATGCCATTAAAAACGAAAACAGTATATTTCACGGGTACTAAACACACGAGATACGGAGTTGTGCATTTAACCGAGTGAAGAGGGTAATATATGCTAGTCCTTTAATAAAAATATATGAAGTCAGTCCTGGTTTCAGAAATATATGATATTTTGTTGCGAATCAGTTTCTTTAAAGGTTCTTGTGAAGGAAAAAAAAAAAAAAAAAGGTCTAAACCCAAGTGTCCCTTATTTCGGATGAGACACATAAATTTATATTCTAATAATCGTCACTCACTGTATTTGTTTTACATGTATACTACAAGATAACATTTCTGTACTTCTATTTACAACTAAAGGGAATTAATATAGATTTGAAATGATTTATGGATCACCATAGAATTTTCAGTACTTTCTAAATATATATATGTTACGAAATTTCAAAATAAATATGTATTACTATAAACTACTAAACTATATTTCTGATTTTTAAAATATGAGAGTTGTTACGCACTATCAATTAATGTTATGAAAGTCAATCATAATGTTATTTTTAAAACGTACTAATTAAATATCAAGAATTATATTCCATAGTTCAACCGGTAGCCAGCCCTAAAGTGTTGGGGGGGGGGGGGATCCATCCAACCATATTATAGTTCATTTGCAAGCCTACCGTGAAAATTTTAGGGTGGCCATAAAAAATTTAGGGGGGCCCGGTTCCCCCTAGACCCCCCGTGAATACGGACCTGTCGTAGTTGATGAGTTTCTGTTTCCACTTGGACAAAATTTCAAACAAAGAAAAGAAAATAACGTTCAATTCAGCATTAAAAGATGTCATCCTCGGTTTGCATTGTAAAATTTTACTTCTCTTATCACGTTATATAATTTTCAAAATTTATTGAAAGTAGAGCATTGCATTCATTCCGAAGTTTTATTACTGTTTATTTTTAAAGACATAAGGGAGAGAGAAAAATCCACCTCAGTATTTTATAAATACTTGGCCAATGTCTTCGAATAGTGATAATGCTAGGGGGAGGTCTTAAGAGGCCTAATCACTGCTAAATTAAAATACTGCTAATTTTATAGTAATTATGTGATACCTTCAAATAGATAAAAGATAGTCGAAATGTGGAACAAGAGCGCGCTAGACAATATTATTTTGCACGAGATACCGTTATCACGAGTCACTTGTCTGTTTTCGATTTCCAACCATTTAGAAAATCGGCATTTATTTTTGCGTTTCTAAATGGTTGCAAACGGAAAGCTACTAGGTGATTCGTGAAAACGGTACCTTACGCAAAATAATATTGTTTAGAGCGCTCTTGTTCACATTTTGATTATCTTTTATTTATTTGAAGATATCACATAATTACTGTAAAATTACGGGTATTTTAATTTCGCAGTGATGACGCCTCTCAAGTTCAATCTTAGGATTTAGAATAAGTCTAGCGAGAGCAAGGATTTTCTTCAGCGTCAACAAGCAAATGATGGAACGGAGCCCTCAGATACAGACGTGTTCAAATTATTAGACTCAACATTCAGTTTCAGAATATTTTACTGTTCTTACAGTATTACGTGAGAAAATACGTTCGAACTTAGTCCAAATTGCTACTTTGTAACTCTGTCCTAATTTCTAGTGGGTGTGGCATATGCTTTTCAATATCAATAAAACAAATACGTACGTAACATTCAAATATAATTACTATAAAGTGTGTATATCCAAATTGGAAACAAAAAATGAAATGGAATACTTACAAAAAAATTCTCTCTCACACAAAGATTAATATTTCTTATGAAATTCCTTCCCCTATTCTCTATTAAGTCTTTTATGCTTTGTGGCATCCTATGAACGAGTTTAGCACATTTTGCCTTCAATTCAGCATCGTGATATCACAAATTGTTGATCTCCTTGATCAATTGAAGTTTGGTTCTAATGTGCTTCTTCTCTAGCTTTTCTTTCATGAAGCTCCAAAAGTTTTCAAACGGGTTCATATCAGGACTAGTGCCTGGCCACGGAAGAACACTAATTTCGTTGTACTCGAAAAATTTTGTCACAGCTTTGGCTCGGTGGCATGGGGCTACATCATGCATAAAGATGAAATGTACGTCATCTAATCAGACTGCAGTCTGGGAAAGCAGTTCTTCTTGAAGAACTTGTAGGTATTAGTCGTGCTTCATTGTCCTCTCTACTATATACAGTCTTCCAGGCCCGAAGACAGAAATCACACCCCAGAGCATGACTGAAGTATGATACTCCACGGTTTATTAAAAACATTCCAACTTGAATTCCTCCAGGTCAACATCGCACATATTGTGAACATTCATCAGACACAAATATACATGATTCATCACTGAAACACTCTTATTCTCCAATCGTCAGCAGTCCAATATTCTAGACCTCGTGCCCATTCGAGGCGCTTCTTTGCCATGATTGGAGTAGACTCTAATTCTTGTTTTCTTTCTTGACCATGTGCTTTTATTCCCTCAACACAAAGAATCCTTCGAACACTTTCAGGCCAAATGTCTGCGCCACATTCAGCCATTTTTATGCTGAAGTCTGTTAGAAGTTGCACTTCTCTTTCCCAGAGACAACTTTTTAGTTTTCTGATACCTCTAGCGATAGCTTTGGTTTTCGCCCACACTTCCCAACCCTATTTTGCTCTTGTTCATTTCAACAGAGATTCTAATCACAGTTTTTTGTTATATCCCAACTGTACTAGCAATGTATTGCTGTGCATACCATATCTTATTTCCACCAGAAGTATTTCGTTAACTTCTATTTTATGCGGAGAAAGGTTTTTTGCTTTTTCCATTATGCTGCAATTACAGGACTACACAGAATAAAAGATTGATACACGGAACACGTCACGATCATTTTAAACTGGCCCATTCGAACTGTTGGAACTTTTTGAATGTCGTTAACTTTTTATGACAGCAACCAAAACACTTCAGACAGTAATTTGTTGATAGGAATCACAATAGCTATCTGCATTTGAAACACCACTTTCAGAATTTCCCCCTATCAGTAATACCATCTGCTGTTCAACGGTGATATCACCACTTCAACGGTACAGTAAACAAATGAAGGGTCTTATATTGGCGGTTTAAGCATTAAATTCAATGTTCTAGAACTCTGAAATTAGGACTCCTACATCAATTTTGCATTTTTCGAGTGTGAGTCTAACAATTTGAACACGTCTGTAAATCTCAGGACGTTTCCAATGATGCAAAGCGAGCGGGTGTAAACTAATAGTTAGTGTTCTTACTTTACAATAAGGATGACCCGGGTTCGAATCCGGTGTGCAGCCATCTTGATCGAGATTTTCCCCACAGTTCATTAGACGAATACCGGGGTGGTACCGTTAAATACAGACCCTGGCCAATTTCCTCCCACTTCTTTTCTTATTATTTTTGTTGGTTTTGGTTATTAATTATTTTGTTGTAAATTGGCCTCGCAGGCTGTATCTCGAAGTTTGCTTGATAAAGACTGGAGATCTCAGATAAGTGTATAAAATGTAGTAACTCTAGAAAGTTGATTTTAAGATAGATGAATATTATGAGGTACTGAACTCTGTATGCTCGCACATACCACGAGATACATAATGAAGTTCCTTCGCTTTCCTCGTAGTAAGATAACTCAATTTTCAAAATTTCAGAGCCACTTTTCTTTATACACCCACCCAAGAATTAGTCATCACCTTGCTCTTCCAGGCACAAACCTATATTATCAATAGGATCCTAATCCTAATGCTTATCCTAATGCTTGTCATATAGTAAAATCGTACTCATATTTCTATACCTTTTTTCTTTAGGAAAAAAAGGTTAGTTTTCTGTTAAAAAATGGTTTTCAAACAAAGCAGGGTTGATTTTTATTTTATTTTTATTTTTTAAATAGTTTAAATTACTTTGGTTTAAACCAGCCAGACCTGTTTTTAATAGTAGTTAGTGTTGACAAAGGGACATGAAGAGAAATAAGGTTGACAATGAGTTAAATGTACTTAAAATATTTATATTCTTCACTCTTCCTCACACTTCTTTTTTGATTTTCTTTTTAAAATACCTCAACAAAAATAATTTTTAGATGGAATCAGTTTAAATTTTACAAAATGTTATATAATAATACCGTAATTTAATAAAAAGGCTGCACCCACATTTTTCTGGATTTTAAGGTAAGGCCCGGAAATCATTGTTACTGAAAGGCTAACATTAAAAGCTTTGTTTATGAAACTTCGATTACAGCATGCATTCATATGTGTCCGCTTCCATTTATCCAGAACACAAGCAACACAGTGAGCAAGTGATCACCGTCATAGGCGTGCTGAAAGGCAGAAGTAATGTTTCCGAACGAGTCTCGCTGCAATTTGTCCGTCTAATTGATGAACATATGCAGTAAGCGCAATCTGCCAGTGTGCCTTATCGAAGGTCAAAGCGGTCGAAAGGCATGTGCAACACGCAAGTGCAACTACTACGCACTGAGAGCAAACTTGTCGATGACCGCTACATCAAGAAAATTATCTAGAGACAGACCCTACCTTCAGATACCTCCGGATACCACATTTCAGCAGAATAACATCCGGCCGAACGACGGGTACTACTGCTTCCCCAACCTACGTTGCCTAATATGTAGCCAACGATGTGTAGGATATAGCCTAATTGGTCGTCCCTCTCGTTTATGATCATACAACAGACATTATCAATTCTCGTAAATTTGAGTAAAATCAGTCGGGTAAGCAATTCAACTCAACGCCAATTTGATTCGATGCCACGCGCGTACAGGATCCGATTGCAGCATATCGAAACTTCACGAGTTTAGGCTTTCTTTCAGAAAATGTCCGGAAGGGCAGCAAACTCAAAATACGTTGGGCTGAACTAGGTTACTATTTTCTAAAGGACGTGCTCCCTACAAGAGTGTCATGTAATCCCAGTTCAATTAATCTTAACTCTGAAAGAGAATTCCCCTGCAAGTAGCTATGTCTGGAAGAAAGATTGCACGCGACTTACAACGGTTAGAGGTTGTCGTACTGTAATCGTACTGTTGTCGTTGAGTTCTGGAACTGTAATTACTTCTGTATATCATGTAACAAATGACTGGAATAAATTTCATTCGACTCACATGTACCGTACCTTTCAGCAGAGGCGGACTGGGAGTACAAGGAGTACGAACTTCGTGTATGTTTACAGAAGATTTTGAAAACTTTCAACATGCATGAACGAGGCCATACACGATCAACTTCCCTTTGGTTTGATCATTTTTTGTGCATGTTGGAAGGTTTCTTCATGCATGTGTCTGCGTGTATGAGACCCTTAATACTTATTACCCAGGTAAAGTAGCACGTTATAAAATCATGTTATGACACTAAAAATAAATAAATAAATACGAGATATTTGTGTTATTACAGGGAATTGTGCCACTTAAAGGGTTGTTAAATTTTCAGGATACAAGCACAAGACACACTAAATTTCCTGTATAGTTTGGCGGCACAACAACGTAAAATTTCAAAATGGCGGCTTTTTTTAATAGTAGCGGGTATTCACGCTACAAAGCACAAGTTTCGGTCCTTTAAGTTGAAATTTTCAGAGTAGAAGCACGAAACACTCTAAATTAGCTCTATATATTTTAGCGGCGATCCAACGTAAAATTTCAAAATGGTGGCTATTTTTCCAAAACAGCAGTGAATAGAAAATTGTTGCAAGTTGTGACAATGATAATCTTGAAATATAAATCACATATTAACACTTTTACCCCAGAAACATTCAAATATTTTGAAAAAAAAAATAAAAATAAATAAATAAATAAATAAATAAATAAATAAAAATAAAACAATTAAACCCATATAAGCCGAGGTGGGTTGGGCTTTTTTTTTTAAAGGGTTTTTTCAAACCCTGCTAAACCCCCGCCCCCGTATATGAATATCTATAGCCAAGTATTATTTCGCTTTCTTTATTTTATACAGTCTGAAAATCTTTGCAATGAATCGTACATGTCCTTTCAAAGCAACGTTTGTTTATATTGAAAGAGATCTGAATATGATACGATTCCATCTTCAAAATTATGAGGAATTTAATTTTCATGAATGATACATGCAAATGAGTGAATAAATTATAATAACCTTAATTTTATTGTGTAAAATAGTCTATCTTTGTAGATTTGTTTACATGATATTTAAATAAGAACATTGAGTAACCATCCAATTATGGAGGTGAGAAAAAACAGAAAGTTTAGAGAAACGGTTTTAAAACATTTTTGATAAAGCACACTGAGTTTGATAAATTATTTCTTGTTGACTTCTCAAACACTAATTAAATTGGAACATTACTACCATATATTAGCATTACAGGCAAACATATTTTTTCTACTAACGGCAGTTACGAATCACCCTCTCAAAATCAAGAAAGAAGAAGAAGAAAAACGGAACAAACAGCACGAATTTTTGATGTAAAAATTCGCATACTTATTGACTACGTAGAGATGATAACGCATTTGCCAGTCATGTCTTTGATGTGTTTTGCAATTCTTATAAAATACGTGAATAATGAAGTTCATTTATTAAACTAACTTTTACAACAGCACTTTTCTAAAGACAGAAGATTTCCCAATTTTATCACTGGAGATTTTTTGCAGAACTTCCCTTTCAATGGCCATAAGCATAAATGATTCCAAAATATGATTTGACAAAGACGAACGCATACGAGTTTCAATTAATTTAAGATAACTGAATGCTCGCTCACACGGTACTTGAGTAACTGAGAGAGTTATCAAATATTTGTGTACAGTAAACAGCGTTTGGAAAGTGGAAACCTGCATGTTATACCTTAGTAGCAAACTGTAGCAACACAAGTAACACTGCTTACACGGATGATTTTCGTTGCACATCTTCTGAAAAAAAGGCAATGCACTCCTCAGGTTAACTTTCTCCCTCCGAGGCACTACACTTAACTGTCGCATTCTGCAACATCTACCTCGGGTTGTATGTCGGTATAGTTTTCATTATTTGCTTTATCAGAGTAGTCTGACATAGTTTTCCAGTTTTTTTATTTTTTTTTTATTTTAGCAAAATTCAACAATTCAGATTTCAAATTTTCAAGCTCAAGCACCTTCTGGAACACCCTCATTTAGTAAATCAGTAAATCGGCGAGGATCAAGACAAGAAGCATCAAAGATTCATTTTTCGTTGTTTGTAAATCTATCATTTAATCTACCCTGGATTTGTATCGCAATGCCACACTCCGCAATATTCGCAAATGGGTCCTGGTCAATATTTGTGCACTATTGTTAGGTATATCGAATTAGAAACACCATCTTGCTACCCTTTCCTTTTTATCGCCTCGAACTTTTTTTTTTAAACTATGATTGCATCAGGTATGGAGACCTCCTTCTACTCGAGTTTTGGAAACAAGTAAAAAAAAAATAAATAAAAAAAAAAATCATAAGTTAAAAACTAAAGATTTACAAGAAAGGAGTGGTGCGTTTCCATTGGGGTCAACTATTTCCCGTGTACTTTATATATACGATAAAAAGAAATTGCCCCAATCTAATGGCCTGTTAATTCCCACAGATTTGTAATCTATTTGTTACTCTTGGATAAGAACATGGAGAATATTGCATGAAAATCCTCCTCGTACAGTAAGGAAACCGTTTAGACATGGAGTTGGAAACGCAAGTTGTGGGGTTGGAAAGAACCGGGTTCCCTGAGAACAGCGGTAATGTTAGAAATCGGTCCCGTGGCCTGAAATCCAAGAATTCGGGACCCTGATGTTTGGGCTCAGGTTCCTTCTCTTCGATATCAAATATCTTGCGCTGTACCTTACTCACATGCATCATCAATATTGTCTTGTAATGTTCAGTTGAATAAAATTCAGGCAGTATAATAAGGAAACCTACTCTTTGGAGCAAACAACATGGAGAATATGACATCAACCATCCTTTGAGCCCGATTTCTTGGGCTTCGGGCCCCGGGCCAGATTTACAACATCACCGATGTGATAAGGGGAAACCGACCCTTTCCAATACAACCACCCATGTCCAAAATTTCCATGCTTTGTTGGTGAATAGTAGGGACCATACCCTATACTTTCGGGGTCCGATATCTGGGAACATCAGGTCCCGGGCTCGATTTGTGACATCACCGCTGTGCTCACGGGAGCAAGACCTTTCAATTGTCACCTTCCACGTTCAAGAACTACATATTTCATTGGTGAATAGAAGGGACCTAAGCTCGAAACTTCGGGGCCCGATTCGGGCTCATTTTCTGACATCAACTGCATGGTCAGGGGACCATTATTTATCGCCAACACTCGCGTCTAACAACTCCATGCCTAACACGGTTTCCTTATCGTAGGAGAATCATCTCCATGCTCTTTATGTTATCGATTGCATATTACATTATTGGATACATACCAGGTAAATTATGGACGAGATTACATTTTTGAGTTAATAACTTACATGTATTTTCGAAACTTTTTATTGTCTTATTGATGTTTCAACAAACAAGGTTACGGGTTGGGCAGGGGGACCCTTTCACTATTGCCCTCCCTCCGCTAGCACTGCAGGCTCGTTAGTTACACCGCTGGTTACTGTGAACGAAAACGCAGTTTTGAAATAGTTATAACTAATCGAGCAATATCTTAAGTGATTTTGCAGACAGCAGGGCCCACCCGGCAATTTCCGGGTATCCGGGCGGCCCAGTCCGCCTCTGCCTATCAGCACAGAAGCTACTTGAAACATGGTCAACAGCTTAACATGGGACACACAGATGAGCTCCCACTGGGAATCGAAGCCGGGTCTCCCATATGGAAGACGTGTACTGTATAACTGCGATACAGCTCTATGTGCCTTTTCTGGTGTTGCAATTTTCACAAACAGAAGTGTATAATATTAGACTTTCATTATCATTCTGATGTCTTGAAGTGCCAAACAGGTAGCTAATTTAACATTAAAAAAAAAAAAAAAAAAAAAAACTCCACTGCATATGATCAAAGTTCATGATACACAATATAGAAACTCACACGAAAGAATTGTAAGAGAATACAGCAGATACTTTACACAGCATATATTGCATTGCTTACTCAGCAATATTAAAAAAAAAAAAAAAAAAAAAAAAAAAGTGTGCATGTTAATCTCGAAACTTGCTCTGAAAAATCTCCGATGTCTTTTACACAAGTAAGTATACTGAATCTGAATCACGTGACCTGTTGCAAAAAAAAAAAAAAAAAAAAAAAAACTCAAGGCCGCTACTTTGACGTACTATGTACGTTTAACACAACCCAGTACCTACATATTCAATGAAAGAACATACACATATACACATACATACAAAGAAAAACAGAAATACGTCAAGATTGATTCAATTGATGATGTGTAACTATTTGCAGGACTGTTAAGTAGCTATTATTCTTATAAGCATGTTTTTTTTCTGTTCTGTTTATCCATTAATAGAGTGTGGCATTCTTTAACAACCCATAAAATTAAAAAAGTTTGCATAGATAGATGTAGTACTAAAACGGAAATAAAATTTAAAATATGTTACTACAAGTTCTCTTATAGTACGTATTTTTACCTGACTGTAACGAAACTAAAAAGTTTTTTTTTTTTTTTTATGCCTGTGTAAAGTTTGATTTTGTAAACTTTCTTTTACTGAGACTGGGATGTGATGTCACGTAAAATTCAACATGCCAACGCTAAAAGCCATATTTTTATATAACAAAATTCTAAATAGATTATGAATAGCTTGATAGAATCTGGTAAATGATACATCTATCGCTACACTGGTCTTAAAACAGGCTTTGCGGTATACGATGTTACATAAGATTCAGTATGAGCTTTTCCGTGCATAAGCGGTTAGTGTACGCGCCTTTGGCATGGGAGATCCGGGTTCGAGTCCCGGCAGGAGCTCAAGTGATTCAGATTCCACGTTAATCAGTAGGTCCCGTCTCATATAGTCTCGCTGCTGAAAAGGATGTTACTCAAAATCAACTCAATCGATTATGTATGCCCGACGCTAAACGCCACGTTGTTAATAGTTAATTCTACATACAACATAAAAAGATTGGCATCGGGTTGTCTAAAAAGTATTGAGCCTTTTGCGCACGAGATGACGTTGCGTCAGTACAAAAAATGTTGGAATTCTTATAATCACGTATTGCGCTATGCAGATAAGTGATCTTTCCGCAAAACTGCGCCTCATTTTACAGTTTTATTTCAATAAAGGCGAAAATGCTGCGCAGGTTGCTGAAAATATATTGTACTGGTTATGGATAAGATACGTTATCAGAAGTAACAGTCAAAATACGGTTGAGTACCTTCCGTTCTGGTAATTTCAATGTCCAAAATGTTTCTCGTAGCGGGCAACCAATCAAAAAGGAAGTAAGCAAGGAATAAAACATCGATCACCAAACAGTATTTTTCCATTTGCAGAAAGATAAGCGCAAAAAACGACGTTTGGGTACCATATGATTTGACCGAGACACTTATTTACTCGATCGTATTTCTGGCTGCGTTTCTCTACTGAAACGTAACGAAGTCGAGATATTTCTGAAGCGGTTGATCGAGAGTGATGAGAAGTAGATAACCTACGACAATAATGTGCGAAAAAAAGATCGTGACCGAAGCGAGGGGAAGCTCCACAATCTGTGGAAAAGTCTACTCTGAGACCCAACTCAAGCAGGTCAAGCTGTACATTTGGTGGGATTAAAAGCAGAGCCCAACTAAGGAGCTGTGGGTCCCGATTAGGAACAATTTTGTGGAGTCTTATAGATCCCAAGGACACTTGCATCAAGGTATCATATGTATCATAATGTGGTAGAATTTAAATATGCGCTTCAAACACTTAAAAAAAGTGCATGAGAGTTAATAGATCAAACAGATGTAAGTAAGCTACATCCCTATACTGTTGAACCTACAAACATGTGGATAGTACATAGGTTTTGTGACGTAAGGTACCACCACGGATATATTTTTTTGGAAATTCGACATTGAAGAGAAAAATGGAAGTTGCAATTATTATAGTAAAATGTTAATATCTCGGAATCTTTAGTGTTAGAGACGTAAAATTTGGTTAATATCAAATTAAAATAAAAGGAAAAGAATTTTAAACTAACCAATTTTGTAATTCGATCGATATTAAAACCATAGTTTAATTCTAAAATACCAAGAATTATAATCTTAACTTTTTATGTTGTTATGCGTGCGTGTGAATTGGGTCGTTCAAGTACAGTGAAAACTCATAATCAAAGACAACTCAAATACTGGAAAGAAACAAACTGAAGCAAAATATATAAACATAAAAACACTGTATATTGTGAATTGTCCATAGTATGTACGTTCATGTTTTATGTGTTGTATATAAAAATGAACATAAATAAATAAAAATGGTGGCAGAAAGGGTATGTCGTCTATTAAAAGGTACCATATGAATACAAACTAGAGCTTCGAGTCGAATAAGAGAGAGAGAGATAAAACGCTGTGAAAATTTCAATGGAAGTATAGAGGGACTTAAAAGACAAAAGAGCTATATAGAGCCTGGACTTCAATAAGACCACAATAATTGGCAACAGCAGAGGGACGTGGAGGCTTAAAAGAAACAAAGAAAAAAACTCACCCAAATCAGTTCGTTTAGCTCAATGTGACCCGAGGCAAAAATATGTTGACATTAAATTGGTGTTCTCTTTATTTTTGTTTTACAGATTAAATCATGGCGTGCCGATATTCCATTGCGGAATGAAGCCGCCTGGATGGAGGTTTCTCAGTCTCCAAGCATCGTACAAGAAAAATTACGGCTTGGACCGCACGGGATGCACTTTTGCGCCTCACAATTGGTAGGACCTACGAGAAGCTTGTAAAAACGGGGTCCGTTTAAGACGATTGCAACTGTCCGAACTGAAGAAAATATCATCCTCGTCCAGGGCGCCCAACCAAGTCCTCGCGCAGACTTTCTCTAGAACCTTAACATTTCTCAAAGGTTATTGGTTAGAATTTTACGCCGTGATTTAGAAATAAAGCCATGCCACTTGCAGATTTTGCAGCATCTCACAAATGCGGATAAGCAAGCACGTATGAATGCTGCACAAATTATCTTGGAAATGGTGCGCATGGAGCCCGACATTCTGTTCATGTTTTCTGACGAAGCAACATTCCACCTCAGCGGTCCACCTGTGTGAACAAACACAACTGTGTCATCTGGAGGATCGAGCACCCACAGGAAGTTCATTTCGCTCATCGCTGCTATCCCTGCCCAAATGGCCCAGAAGGCCATCAACAATGGACATATTCCATAAGTACATTGGGCAGGATAGGTGCTAAATTGAAACCCTGTAACCAAATCCTTGTCTTGTAATTTCACGTGAGTAAGCCCTCAATTAATGTTAACATCCTTTTGCCTCACCCTGTATATCTCTATCATCTTTGGACATTTTTTTCCGTTAAATATTGACCATATTGTAAAACATGTTTATTTATTCGACTACTTCTTTTTCCAATTTATTCAATTAAGAATATTGAATTTAGCATTAAATATAAACATACATTGACTACTCAATAAACATTACCCTTAATTTTCGTATCCCAGCCAGTTCTTGGATATCGACAATATGAACGTTGTTTCTTGTAAGTTTTTTGGTGTCTCCCCTTTTCTTTCTTTAGCTCATACAAAATAAGAACTGAGAGGCAGTTCAGTTGAGGAGGTTGGATTGGAACCTACATTCCACAGCAGGAACAGCGTAGGCGGAAGATGATTTTGCCACTCATTGTAGGGTGTGGCAACCAGAGAAAAATAACTGACGCACATGTGGAGGATGTGACGCCAGAAACTTCGCTGATTTTGGTTCCTTCAAAACAAAACACTGTTTTCATCAAAGAAAGTTTTCCTCTCTCTCTGTCTCCCACATCCAACTTCTTTCATTAACAAAGAAAACCCCATGCAAATAGACCAACAGAGTATTTGGTTCATTAAAAATATTGACAGTTGGAGGTAGGGCTTTATTTATATATATTTCTTTAGGAAACCGCTAATACAGAGTGTCTCAAAAGTCCCCTGACATACGGTAACTCTGTTATTATTAGTTATATCAAAATGTAAGAGGGACAATTCAATCTAAAGTGTAGCTTTTTTTTTTTTTTTTTTTTAAATCGAACGAGCAGTTTGGGCTGTACACTCTTTATGCACCGAATGTTAAATGAAAATGCAACGTTGCCATGTACCTAGATCCACAACATAAGTGAATGAAGTTACTGTTTTCTAAGCTAACGTGTCGATGCCCAGCCCCCATTTCAAACATGGCGCCATTCACCACACTCTTACATTAGCGTAAAAAAACAGCAACTTCATTCACTTATGTTGTGGGTACAGGTAAATGGCAACGTTGCATTTTCATTTAACATTGGGCCAGTAAAGAGTGTACAGCCGAAACGGCTTGTCTGATTTTAAAAAATCCTTCACTTTAGATTGAAAATTATATTTGGAGACGGTTTCCCCTCTTACATTTTGTTGTAACTCTGATAACAACAGAGTTACGCTATGTCAGGGGACTTTTAAGACAACCTATACACACCAAAGTTTCACAAAATATGGTCTACAAAGTGTGCCTTTCAGGTTCTCTTAGATTGAACATTAGTTTAAAAAAATATAAAATTAAATAAACAGCACACGAAACAGTAAACTGGGTATCACACATACAGTTCAGACTCTCATGAATTACTATAGCTATCAATGCGTTAATACTGTATTGTAAAGATTACGCAAATTTTAGTACTTATTTAGATGTATTATTATCAAGTATTTTTGATAGTTTTCAATTAAATAAAAAAAACTAATAGGTATTTTCTTCTATTAACACATATATAAAAATTAAGGAAATTTTAATTAACATTATATTAAAGAATATACAATAAGTATGTACTCAAAATATTGGCATATACTATAAGCGTGAAACAATACATCCCAGCACCCGCTATTACGAACACGAGGAACCATGGAACTATAAAGTGATCCATACATGCAGACACATGCATGAAGAAACCTTCCAATATGCGTGAAAAATGATAAAACCACTGGCAAGTTGATCGTGCATGTTGAAAGTTTCCAAAATCTTCTGTAAACATGCATGATGTACCGCACGAAACATGTGCTCGTTCATGTAAGTTGGTTGTTTTGTATTTAGGTCCACCAATCACTACAACGGAAGAAATCACGTAACTCTTTCCTCTGTAATGCCAAGGTCGTTAAGCTGGACAGCAAGTTTGTACGTGTGTGGGCAACAAAATTCTTTCAACATGCATGATGATACAAATCTTTCATGCAAGTTGGTCATGCAAGTGTGTACGTCTATGGTTCCCTTTATACTTCCGACTTCCGTCGACGTATTTCGTATTCACTCCTGTTGTTAAAGCTTTCTTTTCGCCTATTTTGGGCCCATCTTTAATTCAGAACATATCTGGAAATTCTGTTGGAAATACTGTATGTCTGGGAATCGTGCCCTGTAGGGAAATCCCTTGCGCACTCATTTGACGTCGCAGAAACATTTATTTTTGGCTAGTGTATGTATGACTCCCTTCCTTTACGTTGGTGTGTATTCGAAATAAAACGTGCTGCCATCTCTGTTGAACGGTCCTAGGTCTTAAGAGGCGTAATCACTGCGAAATTAAAATACCGCTAATTTTACAGTAATTATGTTATCTTCAAATAGATAAAAGGTAATCGAAATGTGGAAAAAGAGCGCGCTAGACAACATTATTTTGCACGAGGTACCGTTATCATGAGTTACCTAGTAGCTTTCCGTTTGCAGCCATATAGAAACGCGAAAATAAATGCCGATTTTCTAAATGACTCGAAAACGAAAGCAAGTAAGTGACTCGTGATAACGGTATCTCATGCAAAATAATATTGTCTAGGGCACTCTTGTTCCACATTTCGATTATATTTTATCTATTTGAAGATACCAATTTGTAAAATAAGCCGTATTTTAATTTCGCCGTGATGAGGCACGCCCTTATTTTCATGGGAGAAATCACGTTTTGCAATTTGACGGTATAGTTTATTCAATATGTGTGTAAGTTTGTTTCGAAGGGAACAAGGGTAGGGTGATACGCTGAACACTGACTAATAAAAGGGGTCCATATTAAAAAAAAAAAGAAAGAAAGAAAAAGAAGAAAAAAAGAAACGATAACATTTCAATAATAAGGATCAAGAATAGCTAAATGTTTCCCCCAAATGTCTATGTCACACGTAACTCTTAGCCAATGGCTATTAAAGGATGCGTTTCCGATGTGTTACCCCCCGCAGCGAACGTAACCAAAGTGGTTACTCTGTAATTTTACTTTCGCCAGAGTCATAATGTGAGCCAGTCAGGGCTTACAGGCCTTACTGCCACACTCTTATTCTCATTTATGTGAATCACGAGAAATAACCCTATTGTGTTACATACATTTTTCTGAGATTAGCTAAGTTTTCGGAATTTCCTTATATTTTTGTGAATTTTCTTTTGTATACACGCACATACTGTATAACAGCAGAATTCCAATACTCTGCACAAAGCATCTTCCAAGCAGCTGTTTCTTGCTAAAATCCCCTTGCAAGGCAACACGTCTTTCCCTTTTTCCCCTTCCTTTGGAAATCTTTTACTGATTCCGAAACAGCAGGCGATCTACTTTTCCAAACCGCTCGAGCCTATTCGCACGATTTTATTGCTTTTGAGTTTGTAACGCATTGTAATTAGCCATCCACATTTAAATACATGGTCAGCGTATTCCAAGCGTACGCATGTGCCATAAAAACGCGTTGCGAACGCTTCGAATAGCCGTGTGTTTAAATGTTTTGACGTTTGAATATTAGTGATACAGACTGAAACGTTTTTGCTTTATAATAAAGATTAGCGTGAAGCACTGAGACAATTGCTTTTTATAAATAGGATACATAACTTTCATCTCAAATGTTTTTACTATATAATTATCCGCTTAAAAAAACGCTTGGCGTCACTTGTTGAACTGACCAGCATAAAAGTAGGACTTATTATTTTTCTATTATCATAGTAACATATGGGTTCAAATCTACTTTTGTTAGTGTTAGATAAATATAAAATATTTAATTTTATCTCACTTGTTTTGCTTAGTATTCTTTTCTCGTTCGGCCGGCAGGAAGCTAAATTATATCAGCAGCAAACGTAACAGTGAATTCAACAGGTTTCGTGATGTAAACTGGCCACTTCTTCCCCTCCCCCCTCTCTTTCTCTTTCCCCGGTTGATTCACAACTAATTGCAGCGCGTTCTTGGAAATGGCGTGTCTCGGAACGCAACATTCTTGAACAGGCCACCAGCTTCCCAGACGTTTTGTGTTGTTATTTTGAAACTTCTTCGTTTCGTGCAACATCACACTCATAAAGCAGCAACGGACATGAATGCAGAGGCATACATACTTATATTTGCTACCTGTTACATGCATCTTTCTCAATTGGGTTGTATTTCTGGAATATGATGTTTGAGGCGCATATATTTTGTACTTTTAGCCGTTTTAAGGATGGACAAATCACTAGCTTCTTCTTCTTCTTTTTTTACTACATATTCAGAATATTAACATTAAAATTTGTTCCCGTAATTATTTAATACTTAATAATAACACTGTCAAAAAAACTTCTAAAAGGAATACATTTACAAATGTACTGAACAAGAGAAAATATATGAAAAGGAGAAAATTTATTTTGTGAGGCAAAATAACGAAATAGGAGTAATACTAGAAAAATTGGACACTCTTCTTATGGGTCTTTGTAAGCTCACCTCCACTTTTGTGGATTCTAGTGAATAACATAATTAAGAGCCTGACGTACTAACAATTATATACAATTTACCATTTTTTCTTTTGCTTGTTTTTCATAAGTAAAAGGAGATAACGAAATGCAACTTTTTAAATAATAGTTGTATTCAGTTTGTAATAAACAAAATAGTTTTAACATACAGTTATTAAAATTAAATAATAAGGTTATTTAAAAAGCAGTTCACAAGATTTCAACACAACATGATACGTAATCAAAATGCAGTTGAGTTCGTTCCTCTAGTCGCTGCCTCAATTTAGATTTTTGGGGAAATGTTATTCTGGCAACACTGTAATTTCTATCGATGGCAACACTGAAAATTCTTCAGGTTCATATCTTCTGTTGTAGAGTAACATTATCTATGATTGTGGTAAGTTGCATTTCATCTTTTTTCACTTACGAAAAACAAGCGCAAGACAAATAGTAAATTTTGTATTATTTTTAATATGTTATTCTCTTAAGGACAATGAAGAGTACCAAAAGTCTAGAAACTGAGCCAGGTAGTATCTACAAAATAATTTTAAACTAATAAATTTTCCGGATTTTTTTCCCTTATAGACCACAAATTTGAAAATGAAATGAATGAAATGAAATCTTTAAGTTTTACGTCCCACTATGTGTCCATATAGTTGTGCATATAGTTTTACGTCCACACTAGGCTAAAGGAGACGGTGATGATGAGAAATGAATCAAATGGCGGAATGAAGAAAGTGGAGAAAACGGGAGAATACCGAGGAAAACCACGCACACGGCGTCTGTCCACCGCAAAGTTCACTTGGCGCGAGCTGGGATCTAACGAGGGATCCCAATCACCAGAAGTGAACGCTCTGCAACTAAGTCACTGCGGCCCCTCCATAAATTTGAGTGCACTGTTTATGGCATAACTGTTGGACATCAGCATTTCTGTACAGGGTGGCCAGAAAGTCCCTTTACACCTGTGCATCACTGACGAACTAACTTCTGTACAAGTTTCCTTTTGGGTTTGATGGACGACCAGAACGAGGGGTATCCAAAACACTTCCCGACATGAAAAAGCTTTCTTCTCCCACGTGGTCAAAGTCTGACGACTTGGTGGCTCCTTACCAAATCGTTCACGACAATATTCATACCCACACATTTACTACTTACGCTCTTCCAAAGTGAAGTCAATAATATTTACCAAAGTGAAGTGGGTACGTCAAAGACAAAGTGTACGCTACAAAAGTTAAGAATATACTGGGCTTACATCATATAAGAGATGTCACAAACTCTGTCCAACTAGAAATGCTGCGCAACACATAACACGAAACTAACGACAGGTTAGGATATTTTTCATCATGCCACCAGAGGCGCCAATGTGTAAGCGAGCTGAATTGAAGTGCACTAATTTGTGTTACACTAGAACCTTTTGAGTTATATTTGAATTCTTATCTCGTAATAATGATGCACGTGTAATACATTTTTTCCCTTTACATTTTCTTTCGATATTGGGAGTCTTACGGTGGACATCCTGTATTTTTGTATAATACTGATTGGCTTCTGTTGTCTTTCTCGTTTTGATCTCCCCACACATTGCTTGTAGAGAACACTTAATGTGCATTTCTGTGAATTATACGACTCCTTCCTCAACGCGTTACTGAGGTTTTTAATGCAGCTTCGGGAGTCGACATGACGCAATATTTCTTTCTTCAAAGCCGCATGCAGAAAGCAACTGTTGGCATTTATGAGATCTTCTTCTTCTTCTGTTACACTATCATCATACGGCATTCGAAACAGCGTCTGTGCTCTGATTAAGTAAGGCTCCGATTTTCAACAAAGGAGACAGTGGCGGATAATGAAATGGGTGTCGGCAGAAGAAGCATATTGTCCATATAGTTCAATATTTCGGTTTATTTTATTTTTTAAAACAAAACATCTAAACATAATATCAGGAAGAACTAATTCCGAAATATATAAGTATTTCCTAATAGGTATTATTTTATTTTTGATTTTCATTAGAAATGTAAAGGCTAGAAAAAAGGTTTTAAAAAGTGTTTCTATGGCTACTTTGCTGGAAAATATCGTGTTTATTTTTTTTAAGATAATTTTTAATGAAGCAATAACAGTTCATCTCATCTCTATTTTCTCATTATAACACACAGACACAAACACACAATTAATTATCGTAGTCTACAGAAAAAAGTAAAGAAAAATTTCCAAGAATGAAACTCAAAATAAACAAATAAATTAGTCATTCGATAGGAAAGAAAAAGATCAAGTGGTTGAATACTGTTGGTTCTTCACTTTAAACAAATTGTTCGTTAAACTAGAACGCTGTTCGATAAAACTATTTCTGAAAAAAAAAAAAAAGAAGATAATTATGCTAGCAATAACTATGTTCAAATGTAATTGTTAGATTTTGTTATCAAGAGTTATGAACATGTCATTGCGTAATTTACAACACTGTAATTGGGCTATAGCCTGTTGTGTTGACAATAAACAATAAATAAATAAATAAATAAATAAATTTAGAACTTAAATCAAAACTTCCTCCCACAATCTCATTCCACCAATTTCTCCATCATCATTCACTTGCCACAATCATCCACCTACCTTAGGCTAATGGACATAATCGTGGGGCGTTCAACAGAAATATTTCATTTCATAAACCTCACTTATTCACGTGTTTCAGGAGTTAAGAGTCTTCATCCCGGCGAAATTAAAATACCGCTAATTTTACAGTAATTATGTGATATCTTCAAATAGATAAAAGATAATTGAAATATGGAACAAGAGCGCCCTAGACAATATTATTTTGCGTGAGGTACCGTTATCACCAGTCACCTAGTGGCTTTCCGATTTCAGCTGTTTAGAAACGCGAAAATAAATGCCGATTTTCAAAATGGCTCGAAATCGAAAGCAGATAAGTGAGTCGTGATAACGGTAGCCAATGTAAAATGATATTGTCTAGGGCGCTCTTGTTCCACATTTCGATTATCTTTTATCTATTTGAAGATATCACATAATTACTGTAAAATTAGCGGTATTTTAATTTCGCCGGGATGAAGACTCTTAAGCTCACATTTTATGTAGAAGTATAGCTCGAACAACATATTTAAGATGCCTTTACCCTTCGAGGAAAATAAATTTATTTTTACGCTATTAGTAACGTTTCTATTTCAAAACATATTGACATGATATATGTCTATTTTGCAAACAAGTGTCATATTAAGGCTATTCTACGAGAATATTTACTTTATTATAGCTATAATATTTGCAGCTCAAGAAAACTGTTGCCCGAACTGTGAATATGCTCTTTCTTTTCTTTTCTTTTTTTTTTTTTTTATTCAAATAATATTCTCTTTCAAGATGCAAGTTTGAATTTAAGGAACCTCAAACCAAAAATAATATGTATAACTTTCATGTATTTAATAAGGCGGTTAGGCAACCAAAATTGCATCGGTGATTTGTTGTGTTGCATAACGTTCGCGTGCACGAAAAGCATGCAATGCGAGTTTGAAAACCAAGCAGGACAGTCAGTTCCGAAAAGAATATTGAACTCAACAAGTACTATATGCTGTAAAGACTTTTCTTTTTTCATTATAGAATCTACAACGGGAAAAATAAGGGTGATATTTGAATACGAACATTATAAAAAAGCCATATGAGGGGAAAATTTTATTTTTCCAAAATAGCAGATCTTTCTTTTTGCTTTAAAAAAAAAGACGACTAGAGGCCGGTTCTTCATTCATTCAACTGACAGTGTTGAATGAACGCCGCATTGCTAAAATATCATCCGGGCTTTTTTTCACATATCTTTTACGCAGGCGGGTCATTTAGAGGGGGTCAGGGGGTTTGAGACATGTATAAATTTTATTTAATAGTGTAGTAATATTCCAATTAAAAAAGTGAAACTACATATGCCAGTAGAGAATCTTACCTCCTCCCTCAATTACGCTGCAATTAATATATATAATCCTAGCGTTCATCTACTTCTGACCTATATTTACAATATGTATATATATATATATTTCTGGGGACGTACCGTCCTTGGTAGCTGAAGATTATATTTTTCTAACACTGCGTAGAAACGGTACAGACACTCCTGGCAAGAAACACACATGTTACTCACAATGGTGTTTACGTCAAATACTTCTAAACATATGTGATAATATTTAATAATGGATGCAATGATAATGTATTATAGTCTCGAACTTACGCCTTTCATGGAGGTTTTAGACAGAACATTTAAAGCGTTTTACACTAATTTAGCGTACGCTTACGACATGGTTAATAAATAACTTCCAAGATGGAATGTTCAAACTCATTTTTCTTTTTACATAAATAAATAAGAAAAAAGCGAAACACTTTTAATTGAACTGAATTCGAAAGCTCCCAGCGTACCAAGATCACAGTCTAAGTTACCAAGCTTCTTGCCCACCAAATTTTGTTCAGATCCGGTCAGTAACTACTAACAAATAAAGTACCGTAAGACGGGGTTACTTTGCACCAGATTAAAGGAATTTTAAAGAAAATCGAATGTAACTTACAAACGTAATGATTTAGAACACTGTATTTAAAACATATAATAGCTAGATATATAAGGAAAACATTAATGCAAGTTCATTAGTAAACATTCAGTATGATTATAGTTATTGAAATAAAAACTTTGGTGCAAAGTAACCCCATGGGTGGGATTACTTTGCACAACATTTTAAAAAATATGTTCAACATACGAACATAATGTTTCTGTGTATTGTTTTTCCTTCGTTATTTATACATTTCACTTTTAACACAAAACTGTATACAATCTACAAATATTGATATTAGAATGATAGTACCAAAATATGTATTTTCTGATACCGGCAAAGGAATTACATCCTGATAGTTTAGCATATGTCCCACAAAAATGCCAACTCAGAAACGAAGAAAAAAAACTTGAACTGATTTGCCTTGGTTATTCCTTACGTCCAAAAATATCATCCCAACCGTAATCAGTGGAAGATTTACGGGGTTTGGGACTTTCAGGCTGGATCCCACCCAAATTGCATATTTTTCTTTCTTTTTTTTTTATCTAATGTTAGTCCTTCCTATGCGTATAAGCTTCAAGTCCCCCCCCCCCAAAAAAAAAAGTCTAGTGATTTCTAACAAACGAAGCCACTGACTGTAAAGCTCTCTGAAACTATTTCTCTGGATCCGCCACTGTTCATAATTTATTTTGCAACAAGAAATTAATTCCGGCATCTACCTAAATAGGAACTTTATCTAAATTTAGAATCCAGGAGGTTCCAGTAGTAATAATTTCCTATCTAAGGGGTATTTTGGAGCGGTACAAAGTAACCCCGAGTAGAGGCTGAAACCACCTTCTCCCAGTTTTACTTTTTTATGACTTTAAAACGTTTCATATTTCAATTTCAACTATTGCATCAGATTCCCATTATACACAGTAGTCGAAACTGACCTAACTTTGATGGAAAGTCTTGTACGTGGTGCCTTTCAAATTTTGGCGGCCTTTACAGTGACTGCTTTCCATACCTCTACAACAACAAACCCTTCGTGCGTTTGCACACGGCAACGATAATATCGGTGGAAGCCCCGATAATATCGGTGTCGGTGTCGGCGTACTTTGCACACGTCGCCGACAATATCGGTGGAAGCCCCGACAATATCGTTGCCGGTGATGAGCGAAGTAAGCGACACACACAAAAAATCTTCTCCATATGAAAACAAATAAAAAAAAAAAATAATTGGGAATATTATTTTTTTAAAACAAGGACTACAAAAACTGTTCTGAAGAGGTGTGGAGGACGGTACAAAACTTAGAAAAAATAGCCCTATGCCTAAACATGTTTAGATTTAACAGTGCCGTTTTAAATAGATGCTGTAAACATATTATTTTCGTTTCGATGAGAATTGATGCTGCTGTACATTGCAAACTATATTAGTTTTAATTTTTGTTGGAACACTGTTACATATTGTATGTATATTATTTTGTTTTCCATCCAATTAACATTAATGTCATAGTAGATTAAATGATAAGAATCGAATTAATAATTATGTTTTACATTGCTCCATACATACACTGGTGCAAATCCCGGAGGGATGAAGGGGACATGTCCCCTCCAATCTTGGAACTGGGGAGATTGTCCCCCCCCAATAATCCGATTTGAAATGTGTTTTTTGGGAGAGAAATTTGATTGTGTCCGATCGCCAGAAAGGAAAGTGAGATGAAATTAATGTCCACTCAGAATAAGCCTCAAATCTGTCCGCCTCCCAATGTTGAAGACAACTCTGCCTCCTGATCCTCCACAGCATTGTTTCTCGACTACAGAAATAGTTTGAACATCGCTATATATATATAATATGGGAACGATCCTACCCCCCCCCCCCCAATGTTGAGGACAGATTTGCGCTGTTGCATACATACCTGTCGTTTCTCGTTTCTTTTTGTCCATGAACTCAAAATCCTGGGCAAGGCTTGTATAAACTTTTCGCCATGCTTTTTGCTTTTCAATTCTGTCCTTGAAAGAGTCTGTTATCTTATCCCATATGCAAGGTCTACATTCCACAAGTTCAATAAGGGTTAAAATATCGAATGGAAAAATTGCTGCCATCTCTAAAAATCTAAGCAAAACTAGAAAGATACGAATGCAATAATACACAATCTTTTCATTCAGTCACTGTAGCTAAAGTGCAGAACTCTATCAGGGGGTCGATCCCGATACAAAGGGGAGAGGGAAAACTTGGATACATAGCTTTGGTCTTTGTTTTCAATTGTCATTCCACAATTTTTTTTTAAAAAGGGGGATTTGGGATAGTTTTGGAAATGAGAAAAAAACTGCAACAAGTAAAGCATGAAGTCACATCCCTATTGTTGAGATCACCATCAAGAAAATGCCAAATGAGTAACTTGTCCTTGGAGCTTTGAAAAGAGTGTTTGATTGTGATGGTTTCGTTTCAAAATAATAATAATTCTACTTTAACTTGTCAACAAATATTCTATTCAATCATTGCTTATTGAGTGGAACCGGGAAAAGCGATTTGCACACGATTCTGATGAAAATAATAGAAAGTAATAATGATCATGATTTTTTCCATATGCTTATGTTCACAGTGTATCAAACTTTGAAAATTACGATTAAATTAATTTCCAGAATATATTAAAATTTAAAAGCATTAATAGATTAAAGAACAAAAATAAAAAAAAAACGAGTGGAAAATAATCAAGAAATTGGTTATCTAAATTTCCTATATTCTATTTGGTAATAGCTATTTAGAGGGAAACCAGTACTCTTCAGACTTCCCACATTTTATATTTATTTAATAAAGGGAATTAGCTGCTCCAAAACAGAGACTGTAAAAAAATAATAAGCTGTTCCGAAGTTGTTTATAGGACAAGATAATAATATTATACAATTGTAATAGAAAAAATGGAAACAACAAAATTCCAAAGACAAGAAACGAAACAAAAATACACAGCGCCTTGTCACTCACTCTCATCATCTAACCCGCTGACCGGCCGACATTATCGGTGGCGTGTGCATCCAATCATAAGAAAACATTGCCCCCGACAAAATCGGTGTCGGCGGTACCGCCGACAGTATCGGGGGCTTGGCCGACAGCATCTGCGTGTCGGAGGATCGGCCGATAATATCGGTGGCGTGTGCAAGCTACGATTTGAATACATTGAAGTCGATTTCACCGCCGACATTATCGGTGGCTCCACCGATATTATCGTTGCCGTGTGCAAACGCACTTCGGGTAATTAGAACTGACGTTAACCGCCAACATTATACCCAAAATACAGTTAGATGTACTATCTTATGGTCGCAGCTGAACTTTCCTCTTTACAGTTCATAGTTTTATCGACAAAGAACTGTGAAACTCTTTTCATATTTTGTGCAAGGTAACCCCTGATGTGCAAAGTAACCCCGTCTTACAGTACCGCATAAAAGGTGAGCCAAGCGTATCCCTGATCGAACTCAGCAACCAAATATGGCGATCTTTATTCCTTAATCGATAGGATACTTCCGCAACGAAATTCATTCACATCCGACCAGTACGTAGTTACCAAGAAATACAGCACTACGTACAAGATAAGCCGTGGCTATTGTAAACTTCTGGAGTGAAGAACGTCCCTGAGGTGCAGAAACTTCGGAAATTCAATGAATTCAAATTCGTGCCATTCAAAACCATAAGCATATACGTTGATAGAAGACTGGAATACTGTCACTAGTCAATCAGCACTAGTACAACTTTCCCAATTGAAGAAAAAAGTCCTTCTTCATTGATGTTAAGTTTATTGAAAACTAGCAGAATACCCGTTCTTCGCACGGGGAGAATACGTTTCATTTTGGACATAAAGAGATGAATTTGAATTTAAATGGCATCGGAAATGTCACTGTTCGTTTCAGCTACCCCGAAAACTATGAATTCGATACTAATATCTGTCATTTCCGATTATTTTATATATATATATATATATATATATATATATATATATATATATATATATATCCCGCCCCCTCCCACAAGTTACGAGACTGAATTTGGATTCAAACAGCATAGGATGTGTCACTGGTCACCTCAGCGACCTCGAAAACTATGGATTAGACACTAATATCCGTCATTTTAAAATATCTGCCCCCTTCCCTAAGTAGCACCGTCAAAGTGAAATGATAAAAAAAAAAAAAAAAATACATGACAGCCCCTAATCTCATCTATGTTGAAAATTTGATCGAGATTGGTCTCATGGTGCAAGAGTTATGAAGTCACAAATGTAGTCATTTTCCTTTTATGTTTTTTTAAACACATCTCCTTCTCCCCACCCTAAGTTGTACCGTCAAAGTGAAATGATAAAACTATCTCAGGTTCGAACCTCGTCTATGTGGCAAATTTGATCGAGATCGGTCTCGTGGTTCATGAGGTATGAAGTCACAAACATTGTCACTTTCATTTTTATATATAGAGATTGTTTTGCGAAAATATCACTAAGTCCACATCCTATATTTGATAGCTTGGAAATCAAAAGTCTACACAACATGTATAGAAAGTTAAGGTCGACCACCATGCCAAGTTTAATCCACATTGAATGAGGCTGATAGAACTGGTACGATATAGTCTTTGAGTTTTCAGGAAAAGTCAAGGTAAGACGAAAATCAGGGCAGGTATCGTATCAGCAAAGAAGATCAAATCCCAGATGGGCAGGTATCGTATCAGCAAAGAAGCTCAAATCCCAGATGGGCAGGTATTGTATCAGCAAAGAAGCTCAAATCCCAGATGGGAATCGTGCAATTTTCATCCACTATAGAACTGTGGTCCACGTCTAATATACATTTGCTGTTACTAACGAATTGTGAACTTAAAAAAAAAAAAAAAAAAAAAAAAGCTCAAATATCAAGCCCAGCAACGGAACAAAATTAACTGCGTTCCAAAGTAAGATTTATTTCTGCCCCAGAGAAGTATAGCATATGAGTCTCTAGGAAGTAATCAGTGCTTAACGTTCTTGGCTTTAGTGTGGGCGATTTCTATTTCTTGTGGTAGTACGTTTGGTTCAGTGCCCACATTAAATTGTAAATCCTTGCCTTACACACGGGCGTCGTTAGCGGGGGGTCGGCGGGGCGACGCATCCCCCCAAATTTTAGTCAAATAGGCATATATTTAAAGAAACTATATTACTTTGTATCAGTGGCGGATGCAGAAGGTAAAAACTGGGGGGGACAGCCAGAATCCAGACTATGATAGGTATATCATGAGTTTACTATCAAAAATATATAAATAATAGCTTAAATTATTTTAGTCACTCAAAAAACTGGGGGGGTTCTAGCCTTCCCCGGCCCTGGCCTAGATCCGCCACTACTTTGTATATATAACTTTTGTCGGAAACAGAATTTTGATTTTGATTCATCCGACCCCCCAATTTAAAAAGCTAACGTTGCCAGTGCCTTACATACTTATGTTATAGTACCATTGCTGATAGGAACTGCAACCAATAGTGAAAGATAGAAGTTCAAAAGTGTTTCTTCACGTCATGGTAAAATATTATAATTTATTACTTCTAAGCATGATTAGTTCAGTACTGTAATAATTAAAAGAAGTATATATATATATATATATATATATATATATATATATATATATATATATATATATATATATATATATATATATATATAGGCCTAGCCACAGGATATGATCAAGAGAGGGGCTAAACCATAGTTTATCGCTTTATCCAGTGTAAAAAAAAAAAAAAAAGGAGGATTAAAGCCCAGCCCATTTTATCCAGGATCCGCATCTCTCTCTCTCTCTCTATGAAGCTGATCACCCACCTCTCAATCATAACCATTAACAACTAACTGTATGTGCACACAGCACGCCCGTAGTAATAATTGTAAGATGGAGCCGAGACAATTTTGGGGGGGCTCAACTTGATTTCAATTTCACCTTACGTTCTTGACTATTTATATTTTTAAAAAATATACACGTATATAACCTATTTATGTAAACAAAACAATTGATAAATTCAGGAGGCTGAAGGTGGTCGTGGGGAAGGATCTCCCGCGCCAATCCTAGCAACGGATCTGATACTAAGGTTATTTGAATGCTTCATCCTGTAATAAATTACTTTAAAAAATAAAATAAAAACCTGTGGGGAGAAGCAAAATGGAGATGTGATAATCGCAATTTCGAGGAAAACCAAGTTTCAGGTGACATCTTTATAGTCTTCTTGCGTATACATTTACATCTATTTTTATTGTAATTGATTTAAAACACTTATCTCCCTGTACCTTGCTCTTGAACCGACTGCTATCCTCTTAATTCTACTCCAAAACAAATTACAAAAATAGGTGCGCATTCATTATAAAATAATATATGAGGTTTCATTCACCTTTATTATCCACAGTCTTAATTTGCTTGTTGGGGTTACGACTATGAAAAAAATACAAGATTTGGTCTAAAGTGTCCAGGGTTTTTGATCACAAGTGTACATCATCACCTTCCTAAACATCACGCAGTATCTAAACTAGCGTTATCTACAGGCGCATCAAGAGATGCAAGTATTCGAAGCTAAAGGAAAAATCGCAAAACTATCTTATTCACCCTGTGAACACTCGTAAAAAGAAACAATCCTTTCAGAAGTGATTCTCCCCTCCCTCTTAGTACTTCTACTCCCTCTCCCTTCGGCCTCAACATGGTAATTCCAACCACATTCCAACACACACACAGACAATCCACAAGTCTAGTTAGCATTGCCCGAGGGTCCCCTCCCGCCCGCTTGGGTTTCTATTGCTATTTATGGACGAACTGTACATCGTCATGCCTTCATAGCGGGCATACTGAATCGTCGAACTACCACTGCGATGCTCTTGTTTTTCTTATGACGTAATTGTTGCACTATAAGCTACTTGTTTACTTACGTTTACTCGGTAGAATCCCGCTTCCTTTTCGCCGTGGCATGGCGGGCGAGGAAGGCTGGACAGGCAGGTTGGCCAAGTCAGGCTCCTCGGGTTCCCCCCGACCGACGAATCGGTGGACGTGGGGGTTTCCCCATGCTGGTAAGTTACCCCCTACTCAACACCTCTTGATTTCGCTGCAACATCACTCTTTGCACCTTCATGCATCCATTCCGACTCAGGACGCGACGAAATCCTCCCGAATTTCGCCCAAAACTAATTGATCGCAAAAATTCACCAACCGACTTCACTCACACACATTCACAACAACACACTTTAGTTCACGGCACGGCACAAACCTTGAGTTTAGTATGACGTCACTAGAACTTGACACCCGCGGCAAGTCTCCTCACTCGTTCACTCGGCTCAGCCAGCAGAGAGGCTACCGCTTGTTCTGCAACTCCATGCGGACGGACAGAGATTGATAGTGGAATGTCTGCAGATCTCCACTCCAACTCCATCTTGCGAGATCATCTCTAACTATTTGTGGGAAGCAAAATCAACCTCTTGGTCGCACACTGTAACTATCTTTGTAGTTTCCCTTCCCCTGAGATTATCTTGTGTGAGCATTTTTAGCAGTGCAACCAGGGGCGTCATTTAGGGGGCAGCAGGAGGGGGCAATTGCCCCCCAAGAGTTTGAGAAATACATATACTTTAATGGATTGTTTACTAATATACTAGTACAAAACGTAAAAGTCTGTATGTCGGTGGGGGCGCGGTGGCTCAGTGGTTGAGCGTTCACCTACGGTGCTTGGGGTCCCTGGTTCGATCCCAGCTCGCACCGTGTGGACTTTGTGGTGCACAAAAATCGTGCTCGTGTGTTTTCTCGGGGTCCTCCCACTTTCTTCATTCCACCATTTCATTCATTTCTCATAATCACCGTCTCCTTTAGCCTAACCGGCATAAGCGTGGGACGTAAAACTCACCAAGATTTCATTTCATTTCTTTATGTCGGTGGTGCTCTTGCCCCCCTCAAGGAAAGTCTGAATTAACGCCTCTGAGTGCAACGTCACTGAAGGAGACTGTTCATGGAATAAACAATGTTTAACAAAACAATTAATTGACGACTTACATAAATTATAAGTGTAGCCAGAAATATTGGATGGTGGGATAAGATATGTCAGAAGTTTAATAATAATAAATTATTATTATAAATAATGTCGTTACTATTATGTTTGTAGCATATAAGTTCACTTCTTTCTCTGACCCGGTGGACCTCCCCACATAAACATGAACCCCCTCTTTCATCTCCAGATTCCAAATACAAGATCCCGATATTCCGTTTCCATTAGTCGCTCATTTCTCCAGTTCAATAACAGTTTTCTTCTTTACACAAAAATAATGCGGTATTTGGACTTGTAACATATACATACATACATACACAGCACCAGGAGAACACCCAGAAATTTTTGTTGGGAGGGATTCAACGGTTTTTTTTTTAAAAGGGGGATTCAATACTACAAGACGCTACTTCTATGCAGTATTGAATCGGTGTTATTCTATCTCTGAACAGGCAATAAGTAATTGTTAAGTAATGCGAAATCCAGTTATGTTTTCAGAACAATATATATATATATATATATATATATATATATATATATATATATATATATATATATATATATATATATATATATAAGTAGGTTGATTATACGTATAAGAAAGAGTACAAATGGAATTTAAGAGCAAGTCTCTATACTACTTTAATCATTTCTTTGCCAAACAAGTATAGTTTTATTAAGAAAGTACGCAAATACAATGTTTAGTTACATTTTTTTTGGGGGGGGGGGTTCCAGACCGGTGGACCTCCACCTAGGTGCGCTCCTGCACACCACGCAAAAGATATTGTAGCGCGGCGTGCGGCACATCTTCGTCTAACAAACTAGTGATGAGCAATTGCAAGACCAAGACCAAGACCGGGGTGGTCTTGGTCTTGGTCTTGGTCTTGCACACCCAGTCTTGGTCTTGGTCTTGGTCTTGCACACCCAGTCTTGGTCTTGGTCTTGGTCTTGCACACCCAGTCTTGGTCTTGCTTTTAAGAAAGCTTATGCTTTTCATAGGTAAATTTTACTCTGGATATAAGGGATAATAAATTCTACAATGCTCCAATAGTAACGGAAATACAATATATGTTTCTAAATGTAACATAGTTTATCTTCGTGTAAGTATGATAATAGTGTACAACATAGCATTAAGTGATGACCTTTATTTTTTTATTGGGTGCCCACGCTTCGCTACTTTCATAAATCACGACGTTTCGTAATCTTTTTATATTTTTTAACAGATCCAACACTCCACAGGTTCCGGAAACTGGGGAGTCTACCCTTGGGAGGAATGAAAGAAAATCAAAACGGTACAGATAATTGAAATACCATGAAATGCAAAATTATTTTTACACTCTAAAGGCGTCAGATTTTTCTTTTCAACCACATTAGCTAATCTTTGTGTTAAACAAACTTATAATTAAATATTTAGATTTGGTTTTACTGATTCCAATGAGGCAGAAACATGGACATTACGCAAAAGCGATGGAAAAAATTACAGACTTTCGAAACCTGGGCATGGAGAAAAATGGAGAGAATTAGCTGTGTTGAACGGAAAACGAATGAGAAGATGTTAGAAATATTAGCAGTAGGAGAAAAAAGAAGAATTTTAGATATTGACAAGAGGAGAAAGAGGAACTGGTTGGGATATTGGCTGTAGAGGACGTGCTAGAGGGTATGGTGAAAGGAAAGAGAGAAAGGGAGCAAAGGAAATTGTAGTTGAAGGAAAATATTAAGAAAATTGCTACATTAAGACGAAGAGACTAGCTGAGGACCACCGTATATCGAGGTTTCTCAGTTGCAGCAAGCAACCAGCCAATAATGGCAGAATAGCTTTGATGATGATTATGATGATATGTTTAGCATATCGACAAAAAAGAGAAAAAATAAAATAATTATTATAATCAAAACTTAATATTTTAGAATAATTTGAGTGAAAACTAAAAACGACTCATCTGTCTGTCTGTCTGTCTGTCTTTTCTGTAAACTCAATTTGTATAAATAATTTTGACCTATATTAGAAATACAAAATAACGACATCAAACTACAAGTTATTTAAAATAACTGTATAAAATCAGTCTCACTTGTGAATATGGATTACTAGCATCAATTACCCACTTCGTTGGGTTAAATTAATAATAATAATAATAATAATAATAATAATAATAATAATAATAATAATAATAATAATAATAATAATAATATGTTTCGTTAATCAGTCACTTTTCATTATTACTAAGCGCTTTCTGATATCGGTCATTTTCGATTATTTTTATATTTCTCTCCCCTTCTTCTCCCCAAGTTGCGGGGTTCAATTTGGGTTTAAACGGCATCGGAAACGTCACTGTTCATCTTAGAGACACCGAAAACTATGGAATCGGCACTAATATCGCTCGTTTTCAATAAATTTATATATCTCCTCCTCCCCCATGTTGCAAGGCACGGCATCGAACGTGTCACTGTTCATCTCAATGACCTCGAAAACCATGAATTTGACATTGATAATAATGGTCATTTTCAATAATTTTTATATATATCCTTCTTCCCCCTTCCCAAGTTGCGGTGCTGAATTTGCATTTAAACGGGGTCGGAAGTATCACTGTTCACTTTCGTGACCCCAAAAACTATGAATTCGACACTAATATTAATTTTCGATCATTTTTAGATATCTCTTCTCCAACCGCCAAGCTACAGGGCTAAATTTGGATTTAAACATCATCGGAAGTATCGTTGTTTATCTCAGCGACCCCCAAAACTATAGATTCCACTCTAATATCGGTCATTTCCGATCATTTTTAAATATCTCTCCTCTCCCCGGCCCCTAAGCTCCATCGTCAAAGTGATATGACAGAAACCATCTCAGGTCCGAACTTCATCTATGTTGAAAATGTGATCGAGTTCGGTTGGGTGGTTCAAGAGTTATTAAGTTTTTATTTATTTTTGTACACTTCCTCTCCCCTCCTCCTACCCTTAGTTCTACTATCAAAGTGATATGATACAAAACACCCCAAGTCCGAACCTCATCTATGTTGAAAATTTCATTAAGATCGATTGGCTAGTTCAAGAGTGATGAAGTCACAAAGACAGTCACTTATACTTTTATTTTTTACATATATCTCCCTCCTCCCCAACCCCTATGTTGCACCGTCAAAGTAAAATGATAAAAACGTGAAAGGCCTGAGCTTCATCTATGTTGAAAATTTGAACGAGATCGGTCGGGTGTTTCAAGAGTTATTAAGTTTTATTTATTTTTATATATACCTCCCCCTCCCCTCCTCCTCTCCTAGGTTCTACTATCAAAATGAAACTATAAAAAACTTTCCAGTTCCGCACCTCATACATGTTAAAAATTTGATTAAGGTCGGTCTGGTGGTTCAAGAATTATAAAGTCACAAACTTAGTCACTTTTATTTTTATTTATTTTGATTTTTGTATACCTCCTCTCATCCTCCTCACATACATTGCTCCTTCAAAGTGAACTGAAAAATAACATTCCAGGCCCAAACCTGATCTATATTGAAAATTTGATCGATCTCGAGCTGGTGGCTCAAGAGATTAGGAGTCACAAACATAGTCACTTTCAATTTTACTGTTGTATTGTAATGTTATATCGCTCAATTCCCGATGTGCCGTATACCTAAGGAGGCTAAAAGTTATATGAATAAACAATTATTTAACGTATAAGCATCCGCCCATGAAATCAAACTTGCGGTCACATGCACTAAGTTTTTGTCAATGTCATGAAAATGTTATTTCGATATTAATTTTATGAGCACACATTAAAAATTTACAACGGATGCTTGAGTCTCATAACCAAGGCCATACCCATGTAGTCGACACCTATGGTGTACGGAATTACCGATGTTCAATACTACACTTCTCTTCAGTTTTGGAAGAAGAACACCACTAATATGCTTTGAAATGAAATGAAGTATCTAGTCCCACAGTAATGCACCAACGCTAAGGGAGACGGTGATGATGAAAAACGACTGAAATGGTGGAAGAAAGTAGGAGGAAACGGAAAAAACCTAAGAAAACCCACGCACACGATGTTTGTCCACCAAAATAGCTTACATGGCGCAAGATGACACATGTGTGGCTTGAAAACGAGCAATATCTACAGAAAACGCGAACAACCAATTCAGGAAACGATATACTGTACCTATATGCTACAGGGGCAGACCGACTCACACGGATTGCATAACACTACTGGGAACACATTCACTCCAGTGTCATTTTTACTGAAGTCAAAAAATTCAAGTAAAAGATGTAATGAATTTTCTCCTTTTTTACATTGTATAAAAAAATTTAAGTATTACCAGCACTTGTGCAAGACTTGCGCAAGAGTCTTGGTCTTGGTCTTGGTCTTGCAAGTATGGTCTTGGTCTTGGTCTTGTTCTTGCACCCCTTGGTCTTGGTCTTGGTCTTGCACCGCTATTCCTGGTCTTGGTCTTGGTCTTGGTCTTGGTCTTGCATGCAAGACTCTTGCAAAAACTGCAAGACCAAGACTCTTGCGCTCATCACTATAACAAACCATGCAAATATATGTATACACGACTCCAAAAGTGCATTACCACCTGCAATTCTCGTTTTCCTGCAATAGCAGGCAACCCAAAAAGTTCGGCGGTTCGGTTGGTTCCGAATTCGAAAGGCGCTGGACCAAACCTCAATTCTGTAATAAATATATCAGTGTGGCAAACTGCAAATAAGGGAATAAAACAAATTGTTAAAAATGACAATAATATTATCGTGACGGAGATGGATGACATCAAAAGTTACAAAATGATCTTACTTAAGCAGTTCAAACAAGATGAATGGCAAGAAACATATATAAGAGGAAAGCATTTCTCTCCTCACCTCCCAAAAAAAGAATCTCATAAAAAAGAAAAAGTTACATAAAGTTACGTAAGTTTTAATATAAAAGTCCCACTCTATATTGTGAAAGTTGACACCCAAAACGCAAGAACAACTGAACCAAAGTCAATGAAATTGTGCACAGATATTGTAGACGTAAAAGGAGGGAATACGAGTTTCGTATTTTCCTGGAAAAAACGGCTGGGTGGGGCACGGACCCCTCCAAACCTTTGATCACGAAATATCATAACTGCTAGTAACAGTATGTCAGAAGTGTGTAAAAGACATGAAGAATTGCAACGGAACTTTTTGTATTGAAAATACGCAAAAACTAAAGGAATACGGGCTTTTTAAATTTTCTGCGGAAAAACGGATTTAGGGGCAAAAGGTCCCACCCAAAATTTTGAAACTTAACGTCCGAAAGGCAACAAGAAGTGAACCGAAGTGAACGAAATTAAGGCAGATGTTGCAAACGTAACATGAGGATACGAGTTTTGTATTTTTCTCGAAAAAACGGTTGGGTGGGGCGCGAACCCCTCCAAACCTTTGATCACGGAAAATCAAATGTGCTGGTAACAGCATGTCAGATGTGTGTAAAGGACATGAAGAATTTAATCAAACTGCGTGTATGGACAATACGCAAAAAATAAAAGAAAACATTTATTTAAATTTTCTGTGAAAAAACGGTTTTAAGGGGAAAAAGCTAAAACCCAAAATTTTGAAAGTTGACGCCCGAAATGCAAAAGGAAATGAACCGAAGCGAATGAAATTGTGCACAGATATTGTAGACAAAACGGGGAATCCGCGTTTCGTATTTTCCTGGAAAGAACGGTTGAGTGGGGCGCCGATCCCTCCAAATATTTGATCACGAAAAGTGAAAAGGCTAGTAACAGTATGTCAGTCAGATGTGTGTAAAAAACATGAAATATTGAAACGAAACTTCTTGTATGGATAATACACAAAAAATAAAGGAACACAGGATTTTCTATGTTCTTCGCAAAGACGGTTTTAGGGGGAAACCTCAAAATTTTGAAATTTGACGCCCGAAAGGTAAGAAGAAGTGAACCGAAGTGAAAGAAATTTTTCTCAGGTATTGTAGATATAAAATGTAGGAATACGGGTTTAGTATTTTTCTGGAAGAAACGATTAGGTGGGGCACTAACCCCTCCAAACCTTTAATCACGAAATATCAAAAGTGCTAGTAACCGTATCTGAGATGTGTGTAAAGGACATGAAGAATTGCAACGAAACTTTATGTATGGACAAAAAAATAAATGAATATTATTTTTTTATTTCCCGCGGAAAAACGGTTTTAGAGGGAAAAAGCTCCCACCCAAAATTTTGGAAGTTGACGCCCGAAAGGCAGAAGAAAAAAATGAAATCTTTGAGTTTTACGTCCCACGGTTATGCCGGTTAGAATAAAGGAGACGGTGATGATGAGTAATGAATGAAATGGTGGAATGAAGAAAGTGGGAGGAAACGGAGAACCCCGAGAAAACCCACGCACACGGTGTTTGTTCACCACAAGGTTCACTTGGCGGGGGCTTGGATCGAACCCGGGACCCCAAGCACCAGAGGTGAACTCTACCACTGAGCCACCGCGGCCCCTGAAAGGCAGAAGTAAACCGAAGTGAATAAAAATTTTCACAGATATTGCATACGTAAAATGAGGATACGAGTTTCGTATTTCCTTGGAAAAAACGGCCGCGTGGGGCACGGACCCCTCCAAACATTTGACCACGAAAAAAAAATTCTAGTAACAATATGTCAAATGTGTGTAAAGGACATGAAGAATTGCAACGAAACTTTGTGTATGAACAATACGCAAAAAATAAAAGAATACGTTTTTTAATGTTCTGCAGGAAAACGGTTTAAGGGGACAAAAGAATCCACCCCAAAAGTTTGAAATTTGACGCCGGGAAAGCAAGAAGAAATGAACCGAAGTGAATGAAATTTTGCACACATATTGTGAAAATAAAATGTGGCAATACTAGTTCCGTATTTCCTGAAAAAAAAAAACTGTTAGGTGGGGCACGGACCCCTCCAAACATTTGCACAGGAAATATCAAAAGTGCTAGTAACAGTATATCAGATTTGTGTAAAGGACATGAAGAATTCCAATGAAACTTTATGTACGGGCAATACGCAAAAAATGTAGAAGGGTTTTTTCTGCGGCAAAACGGTTTTAGGGGCAAAAGCTCTGACACAAAATTATGAAAGTTGGCGCCGGAAAGGCAAAAAGAAGTGAACCGAAGTGAATCAAATTGTGCACGTACGTTGTAGACATAAAATGAGGGAATATGAGTTTGCTATTTTCCTGGAGAAAAGGGGTGGGTGGGGCCAGGGCCGGATTTAGCATTTTGGCGCCCCTAGGCCCAATAATTTTTTCCGCCCCCTAGTCTGGTTAAAGTTACTTTCTTAAAAACCTTCATTTAAAAATATATCAGGCATATATGTTAATTGCTTAAACACCACTCCACGATGCAATTTTATCTTTAACTTTACCAACAATTATTTGTTCCAATGAGCTTCAAATTCAGAATGCTTTATTAGCCTGATTTTTTAAATCAATTCAAAAAATATGTTGTTATGGCTATTTATTTTTATTTCTAGATATTTTTAATTTTTTTTCTCTCGGCCGTGCGCTCCCTGGGAGGTTGCGCCCATAGGCCCGGGCCTACCGGGCCTATTGGGAAATCCGGCTCTGGTTGGGGCACGGACCCTTCCTAACGTTTGATCACAAAATATCAAAAGTGCTAGTATGTCAGATGTGTGTCAAAGACATGAAGAATTGCACCATAACTTTGTGTATGGACAATACGCAAAAAGTAAACGAATACAGGTTTTTCTAAGTTCTGCGGGAAAACGGTTTTAGGGGCAAAAGCTCCCACCCTAAAGTTTGAAAGTTGAGCTCGAAAGGCAAAAAGAAGTGAACCGAAGTGAGTGCAAATGTGCACATATATTGTAGACATAAAATGAGGATACGAGTTTTATATTTTCCTGGAGAAAATGGACGTGTGGGGCACGGACCCCTCCTAACCTTTGATAACAAAAAATTAAAATGCTAATAACAGTATGTAGAAAGTGTATAAAGGACATGAAGAATTGCAATGAAATTTATGTATGGATAATACGCCAGAAATAAAACAATACGGGTTCTTTTATAGTCTGCTGATAAATGGTATTAGGGGGCAAATGCTCCCATACAAAATTTTGAAAATTGACGTCCGAAAAGCAAAAAGAAATGAACCGAAGTGAATGAAATTCTACGTAAAATGAGGGAATACGGTTTCCTATTTTCCTGGAAAAAAGGGTTGGGTGCTGCATGGACACCTCAAAACCTGTGATCACGAAATATTAAAAGTGCTACCAACAGTGTGTCAGATATGTGCAAACAACATGAAGAATTCTAACATAACTTTGTGTATTAACAATACACAAAAAAAGAATACTTTTTTTTGTTCTGCGGAAAAACGGCTTCAGGGGCAAAAGCCACCACCCGAAATTTTGAAAGTTGACGTCCGAAAGGCAAGAAGAAGTGAGCCGAAGTGAATGAAATTGTGTACAGATATTGCAGACGTGAAATGAGAATACGAGTTTTGTACTTTCCTGGGAAAAAAAGTAGGGTGGTGCACAGACCCCTCCAGACCTTTTATCACGAAAAATCAAAAGTAATAGTAACAGTATGTCAGATGTGTGTAAAGGAAATGAAGAATTGCACCCTAACTTTGTGTATGGACAATACGCAGAAAGTAAATTAATACGGGTTTTTTTATGTTCTGCGGGAAAACGGTTTTTGGGGGGCAAAACCTCCCAAACAAAATTTTGAATGTTGACTCCCGAAAGGCAAAAAGAAGCGAACCGAAGGGAGTGAAATTGTGCACAGATATTGTAGACATAAAGTGAGTGAATACGGGTTTCGTATTTTCCTGGAGAAATCGGTTGAGTGGGGCACCTACCCCTCCAAACCTCTGATCACAAAAAATGAAAAATGCTAGTAACAATATGTCAGATGTGCGTAAAAGACATGAAGAATTGCAACAAAACTATTTGTATGGACAAAAAATAAAGGAATATGTTTTTTTTTTTTGCGGAAAAACGGTTTTAGGGGCAAAAGAACCCAAAACCAAAATTTTGAAAGTTGACGCGCGAAAGGTAAGAAGAAGTGAACTGAAGTGAATGAAATTTATACAGATATTGTAGACACAAAATTAGGGAATATGGTTTTCGTATTTTCCTGAAAAAAACGGTTAGGTGGGGCACGGACCCCTCCAAACCCTTCATCACTGAATATCAAAATATCTAGTAACAGTATATTAGATGTGTGTAACGGACATGAGGAATTGCATCAAACTGCGTGTGTGGACAATACGGAAAAAATAAACGAATACATTTTTAAATTTTGGTTAAAAACGGTTTTGGTTGGCAAAAGCCCCCGTCTACAATTTTGGAATTTGACCCCAAAAGACAAGAAGGAGTGGACCGAAGTGAATGAAATGTGCATTAATATTGTAGAGGTAAGGTGAGGGAATACGTGTTTCGTATTTTCCTGAAAGAAAAAAAATGTGAGTGAACCGAGGCGTTGAGTTGCGGGAGAAGTGGACCGAAGCGAAAGCAATTGTATGTAGATATTGGATATGTAAAATATGGCCTTCCGTGTTTCACAAGTGTCGTGTCTCCATCCGATTTTTTCAAATTTGGCAGATCAAGTAACAGCAAACACAAACAGTAAAGCGTCTTTTATAGTATTTCAGGAGGCACCTTTAATCCTTGCAATGTTTTTTCAGCATAAAGAAAAACACGTGTCGATTTATTTTCAGTTTGCTATTGATATGCCAAATTTGAAGCAAAACGGATAGGAACACTTGAGAAACACGAGAGCCCTTATTTTACGTATAATATCTACACACAATTTGATTTGCTCGGGTCCACTCCTTTCTGAGCTATTACGGTAATATTTTCTTTTTTTTCGGATGGGACCTAGGCCCCAACACTGTTTTTCCGCAAAAATTAAAACATGTTTCATATACTATTTTGCAAATAGTCCCTTTACGAAGTTTCGTTGCAATTCTCCATATTCTTTAGGAACTTTTGCGTATGCTTATTTGCACTTTTGATATTCCGTAATCAACGGTTAGAAGGACCGTGCTCACTCAACCGCTTTTCCCAAGAAAATACGAAACCCAATTATCTCATTTTTCGTCTACAATATCTGCGCACAATTTCATTTAATTCGGTGCACTCCTTCTTGCATTTTGGGCCTCAAATTTCAAAATTTGGGGTAGGGGCTTTTGCCCCCTAAAACAGTTTTTTCCGCAGAAAAAAAAAGAAAAACCGTATTCGTTTATTTTTTGCGTATTGCACACAATGTGTCGTTCCAATTCGCCATGTCCTTCAAACACTTCTGTTATTAGCAGTTTTGATTTTTCACGATCAAAGTTCTGGAGGTGTGTGTGTCCCACCTAAATGGTTTTCTTTTTTTCTGGAAAATAAGAAAAACGTATTCCCTCATTTTATGTCTACAATATCTGTGCACAATTTCATTCACTTCTGTTCACTTCCTCTGGCCTTCGGGCCTTAACTTTCAAAATTTTGAGTGATAGCTTTTGCCCCCTGAAACCGTTTTTCAGCACAAAATAAAAAACCCGTGTTCCTTTATTTTTTGGTATGTTCTTCATACACAAAGTTTCGTTGCATTTCTTTGTGTCCTTTACACACATTTGTCATATTGTTATTATCACTTTCAATATTTCGTGATGAAAGTTTTGGAGGGGTCCGATCCCCACCTAACCGTTTTTTCCAGGAAAATACGAAACACGTGTTCCCTCATTTTATGTCTGCAATATGTGTGTAAAATTTCGTTTACTTCGGTTTCCTTGGTTTTTGCCTTTGGGGCGTCAACTTTCAAAATTGTGGGTGGGGTCTTTTGCGACTTAAAACCGTTTTTCCGTAGAAAATAAGAAACACGTATTCGTTTATTTCATGTGTAGTATCTACCTTCCAAATTTTACCAAAATCGGAGTGTTACATTTCAGAAGTGTTGCTTGTTAATAATAATATTTCTTTAAAATTGTATGAACAAATAGAGGGAATTAAAGCGAAAAATTGGGATCAATTGAAACTTTCGGCTCTTACCAACATTGAAAGAAATGACAGCACAAGTATTTGGATGCAAGGTAGACATGAAAATTAAAACAGAGATTTAACTATATTTCTGTCATGATTTTAATGCACACTGCGAAGTTTTTAAATGCTAATTTAGTAAGGATTTCATATCCAAATTAAGTTGGAACATAATAACTTTTGTTAGAAAACCCGAGTCGGCAATGCGAATTTAAGATTAGCCAATACTTTAGATAGCATGGGAAAAAGGTGAAAACTGTAACCTAAGTGTGCGGCCAAGTGGGTTGCGAGGCGATTTAATAAATTGGATGTCTTTTACTCGGCAGAGTCCACCTCAACCGTTTCATTTTGTTTTAAAACGAAACATTTTTGTCATGAGTTACATTTAGGGATGTGCACGAGACGAATCGAGACAGGATTTTCCTGACAAAATTCGAGTCGAGACACGGCACTTCCAATAGAGAATATACATTTTTCGAGTCAAGACATCACTTTTACAGCACATTTTCGAGACGAGACAGCCACAAATCTTGTCTCGTGCGTATCCCTAGTTACATTAGCACACACTACATGAGTGACAATTTATGTTATGATAGAATATACTATGAGCTTTAATAGAAAAAGTGTAGACACTCGATAATTATTTTACATAGTAAGATTTCAATAGATTCAGTGCTTGATTGTGCCGTGTATGAAGTTATGAAATATGAATTGGTTTCAACAGGCGCGGATCCAAGAGGAATTTTATAGGGTCTAAAGCCCCCCCCCCCCCCATGACGCTCAGGTATACACTGGATAGAGTGGGTTTCAATCCTACTTTATTTACACTGGGTAAAGTTGGAAACTATGGTTTAGTCCATCCCTTGATCATATCCTGGTTCTGCGGTGTTAATATCTGGTCAGAACTTGCTGTTCTAGAAGCCTCAAGTTCATACGCGATAAAATAGTATTTCTGCATTATGCACCTTCTTAAACTATTTTCAATATTTGTATGTATCTTCAGATAAAGCCTCCTCGAAAAGTTTGATTTATTGGATACTGTATTTCTGACAATGCTTCCATTATCAAATAATGTATGTAGTTTTATTTAACATAGAATTGCATACGCCAAAACAGTAGAAAACATTCTCATTGTTATAACTTTTCTTGAGTTGATTTTGAGCTTAACGTCCCTTTCAGCAGCGAAGCTATATGAAACGTGGACCTACTAATTAACGTCAAATCCGAATCACATGAACTCCCACCGGGAATCGAACCTAGGTCTTCCATGTGTTAACTTTATTGAATTTGGACTCGAGCGCTCTCAAGCGGATTTGAAAAAAAATGAAAAATGAAATTAAATCTTTGAGTTTTACGTCCCACGGTTATGCCGGCTAGGCTAAAGGAGACGGTGATGATGAGTAATGAAAGAAATGGTGGAATGAAGAAAGTTCTTTTTCTCATTCGCTCAGCCGCGTTACTGTCAGCCGGTGCCTTGAGCATTCAAAACCGGCGAAGTATCATCATTGCGAATGATTTCTCTTTTGGGTTTATTTATTTCATAATTTTGAAGAAGGAAAGGGAAGGGGAAAAGGACGTGAAACCAAAACAAGGGATTGGACAAAAAATAAAGATAAAACGAACAAAAAACAAAAAAAAATAACTAAACTTAATGTTTGCTTAACTCTACTCCTGGAGAAAAGACTCCTGGAATGAAGAAAGTGGGAGGAAACGGGAGAACCCCGAGAAAACCCACGCACACGGTGTTTGCCCACCACAAAGTTCACTTGGCGGGGGCTGAGATCGAACCCGGGACCCCGAGCACCAGAGGTGAACGCTCTACCACTGAGCCGCCGCGGCCCCTCAAGCGGATTTGAGACGGCGGACTTGCCACCTCTGAGTTTTTCTATGAATGTATTTCTTAGTAATTATTTTAATTTTACTTTTGAAAAGGTGTAAGCATTTTGCTTTTTTTTAAAAAAATCCTTGAATTATACGTAGTCAGTGTTGAATACAGGTTTCATTTTTGTACGTGGCAATAGTAACTTCCATGGTCCCCTCTCTTCTACCTCTAGACACAGAAGTATTGTTTTTAATAACCTCCAAATTACGATTTTTATCAATAAAGAGTAGCTGTCCTACTAACTCTTGTATCGATTTCCTGCTAAGCAAAGATAAAATGAATCTGAAAAGGTAGGGGAACAGTAGGTAGCGGCATGACGTCACGCCGTCCCCCATGCCTATCTTTGCCCATTGTAATTTCTTAGGAACTGGGGGGACGCCGTACACATTTTTTGGAGGTGGGGGACAGCGTCCCCTGCATTCCCAAGCACTTTTACCTCTGCTGATAAGTATTAATTGCTGTAAGGACTAACGAAAAATATTATGTGGTACTACTACTACTACTACTACTACTACTACTACTACTACTACTACTACTAATAATAATAATAATAAAGGATCTGAATGATAAATATATTTTTTTAACTTTCTAATACAATCCCTGTGGGCTTTCGCGAATCTGGATGTATTGTTTTTATGAGGAATAAAGAGGCTTCAAACAACAACGATTTGTATAAAAGTATTATTAGGTGTTTTAGAAATAAGTAAGGAACTCACAACTGACCTTCTGTCTGTTTTTTTTAAGCACAATGTTACAAGGCACAGAAGCCTGCGGGCATTTTGCTTTTTTTGCCTGAGTGTACTAAAGTACTAAAATCAAGACTTTTGTTCTGTCGTTGGCACGTGTCGAATCAGCTTGTTTGCTGTACGATGTTTTGCTTTCAGGCGATCGACTAGAGGAGTCAAGAAAGAAATAAACAAACAAAGCGATATGCTTGTTTCATGGAGATATGCTTGCTTCTTGGCATTAAGTGTTTGAAAACCAAAACTGTTCTGAGTATCCATTTTGTTATTTCCATAATAAGTATAAAGGGAAATGTTAATTCTCATATATAGTAGGGGCAGGCACGTAGCCAGGATTTCGTAACGGGGGGGGGGGGTCCGTGACATGAAATACTGTGGTCATCACAAAAGGCGCTCGATCACTCTAAACTATTTTACTGGAACATATATTGGTTCGTTTAGCCAGGATTTCGTAACGGGGGGGAGGGGGAGTGGCATGAAATTCTGAAGGCCCAGGAGCTCGATCAATCTAAACTACTTTACTATCAACATATATTGGTTTGTTAGGACAATAAAATGAGGATATGTTGGCAAGTATTTTAATAACAAACTATGGAGAAATTTCGAGCAAAATAATAATAAAAAAAAGGATTGAAAAAGTTTTTGCAATATTTACGACCTTCTCCTGTTTATTCAAATTTAACAATTTTCCTTTCGTTATGACCTCAATTAGTATAAAAAGTACACACTGAATACTGTCTTGTAAACTATCTTCTAATATAAAAAAATAAAGAGTTTGTTTGTGTGTTTGTCTGTCTGTCTGTCTGTGTTCGACCTGGGGACCAGGCGAGTGGACCGAGAGTTACCAAATTTTGGTCAGGGGTACCTTGGCCCAGGCCCCAGATCAAGACGAAGCGTTTTTTTAAAATTTCGAAACAGTGGGGTATCAGGGGGAGCGTTTACCGGAACCGGCTTGGGAACCAGACAAATTGTCCGAGAGTTACCAAATTTTAGTCACGAATACCTTGGTCCAGGCTCCAGACCAGAGTTAAACGTTTTTGTCCAAATTCAAACCAGGGGGGTCTCAGGGGGACGTTTACCGGGACATGTAAAAGTGGTAGAAAATGACGGATATTTATTTATTTAACAATCACCAGATACAGCTCAGAGGCCATTTTACATTGAATATCCAACAACAATCACAATGGAAAGGATTTGGGAAGGTATCGACCAGGGCCTGTTTAGTAGGTGCCATCCTGGCATTTGCCTGGTAGGACTGAGGGAAACTCTGGAAAACCTGTCAGGATGATAGGCAGCGGGATTCGAAGCCACGACCTCCCGAATGCAAAGCCAACGCTCTACCACTTGAGCTATTAGTGTCGAATTCATATTTTCGCGGTCGCTGAAATCAATGGTGAAACTCCAGTCGCATTAACTTCTAAATTCACGCTATGCGGCTCCGGGCCGGGGGTCACCGGAGGGGGGTGAGATACCAAGACATGTAAAAGTAATCCAAAATGACCGATATTAGTGTCAAACCCATAGTTTTCGCGGTCGCTGAAATCAATGGTGACACTTCCATTAGCAATGACTTGCAAGTATGCGGGCCGGGAGTCAGCGGGGGGTGGATACCTACACATGTAAAGAAATAGTCCAAAATGACCGATATTAGTATCAAATACATAGTTTTCGCGGTCGCTGAGATCAATGGTGATACTCCCACAGGCGTTGACTTCCAAATACAGCCCCTGTGCGAAGCATGTGTATATTCAACTAGTTTTACAATATATGCGTTCCTTTCTCTGTTGAATCAAATGCTAACAAAACTTTCTTTCAACATATTTTTTGTTTTTATTATTCCGTCAACTACTGTCGGTTCCAAATGACAGGTTAAAGGATCAACAGAAAATTGTCCTTGAAATAACATGTTTGATACTGCAAGGATGCGATGACGAAAAGTTATGATTTAAAATGTCCACGCTGTTACACAACGGCACTTATGCTTTCGAAAGCTTGAACTCTCCCTGACTAGTAGCAGGAATTCTGAGAATTCTATAACTTTTCTTGAAATTTCAAATTCCCTGACTCCTCCAGAATACCTCGCTTACCTCGCCACCATATTGCAAGTAATACAAAGGTCCTCATAAGAAAGAGTAAGCAAAAGATTCCTGTAGTTTTCTTTTTAATTTTTAACGCTGATCCTTCTTTTTGTCATTTCATTTTGTTTTATCCTTCCTTAATTTTTTCATTTCTGGTCTCGAAGGGGGGGGGGTCCGGACCCCCCGGACCCCCCCCCTTGTCTACGTGCCTGGTAGGGGTAAAACTGAGGGTGAACGCGAGGGGAACATTATATATATAATAACATAGCATATTTCTTTCCAAAATTTTATAAAAACTACGTAAACATCTCCGCGAATAATTACCTGTACAAGAATATTGCAGCTAACAAGGTACGACAGTTTCAGAAAATCTGTCTATGTTGTTTTCAAGTGAGGGAAGTCTATTCATCTTATAAAATGAGTTTCGAACTGTAGAGCGTAGAGCAAACTCGCTTATTTGTTGCATCAACTGACAAAAGTTTACATACAGATCAAAGAGAAGTCTTAGGAAAAACGACGACATACTAAATGCTGGTACTTACTGTCTGTTTATTTATATAAAAAAATTGTCTAATAAATCTAGAAATGAGTAAAAATAAAGAACGGTCCGTACGATTCTTTTATTATATATATTTTATTTACATATCTGCGTTTTGAATGACATCGAGAACCCAATTCTTTTCCTTTTTTAAAAATCAAACTTGAGACTACAGGGGCCTACGCCTCAAAACTACTAGTCTTGTAATGCTAGTGAAACTTCTCAAAATCAAATATTTTACACTTGTATATACTGTAAAAAAGCGGCAAATTAAAATTGTCAGCAATAGTACTTAGAAATGAATTTTACTATTATTCTAGTATTTCTGCGTCATGATATTTGATGGATTCTCAAAAAACATTACAAGACGAGTAGTTTTGAGAAATAGACCGCTGCTGTGTTAGACACACACACAACTGGGGAGTAAATTTAAATGCATTAATTAATATTTATTTTAGAAAACGAAATGTCAAATGGAGCCGAAAGGCCATTTTATGCCGAAACATTAATAACAAAGGCAAAGAAATATGGAAATCAGGCAGAGCATATGTGCGGAGTACCTCATCCTGGGGGCCGCGGTGGCTCAGTGGTAAAGCGTTCACCTCTGGTGCTTGGGGTCCCGGGTTCGATCCCAGCCCCCGCCAAGTGAACTTTGTGGTGGACAAACACCGTGTGCGTGGGTTTTCTCGGGGTTCTCCCGTTTCCTCCCACTATCTTCATTTCACCATTTCATTCATTACTCATCATCACCGTCTCCTTTAGAATAATCGGCATAACTGTGGGACGTAAAACTCAAAGATTTCATTTACATCATCCTGGTGATATTCGCCTGGTGGGACAGAAGAAAATTGTGGGTGAACTTTAATAATAATTAAAAAATTGCTTCTTGATATCACTTATTGATTTTGCTTTATGGATCTATGGATTTGATTTTAGTTTGATTTCAGCTTCGAGTACCGTTCAGCAGGGAGGCTATATAAGACATGGACCTCCAGCGAGAGAATACGAACCCACCGGAAATCGAACCCGGGTTTCCCGCGCCAAAGACGCGTATGCTACCCACCTCAATGGAGCTAAATGAAGCTATAGGGATCAATATTGAAACTGAAAGAGTAAAATTGTTTTACGATTTCCGGTTTCAGTAGAGAGAAATAGGTGAAGATGGTATTTTTCTTGAGATGCTCAATCGATTTTCGAAAACTGTCGCTATCTACTACCAATTTATTTTTATGTTAAAAACGAAAACGGTTTATTCCTACCACTTCTGATTTCAATGCAGGATTAACGGAAGAAAGAAAGCTTATTCTTGAGACGTTGTTTGAATTCCCGAACACTTCTCGGCCTCTCTGACAGTTTTTACTCTATGAAACTGAATATTGAGACCGGAAATAGTAGTAAATTTCTACCACTTCCGGTTTTAATAATGAGATACGGTATAGGTGGTAAATTTTCTTGACGTTTGATCGATTTCCGAAATCCTCTCGTCCCTAGTTATTTCCGTCTTTGATTTATGGCCATTAATGTTGAAACTGGTTGTATTCGATTTTTACCACTTACGGTTTAAATATAAGGTTGTTGGAGGAGACGGACACGGAACCTATTCTTGGGGTGCTGAATGGATTCCAGAAAACTGCTTCTCGATATATCTTATCGTCTTTGCTCTATGAAAATCAATATTGAAACTGGAAGTAGTAGTAAATTTCTACCAGTTCCGGTTTTGATAGAAAGATAGGGGTAGAAATGGCACATTTTTGAGGGACATTGAATCAATTCCCTAAACTTGCTTGTCGCTAGCCATTATGACCCGCAAGTAGTCCATCTCTATAACTTCCGATTTATATAGAAAATTGACGGAGGAGATAGAACCTATTCTTATGACGCTAAATCTATTCCGGAAAATCCTTCTCAATATTTTTTTTACCGCTTTTGGTCTGATACCTGTCAACAGGCAGAGCCGTTCTATTAGACTTCCAATACTTATGCATAACATCGTTTGGAAGCATAATAAACACAGAAAGAAGAAATATTATTCATTAAATCTATTTTCGTGCAGATTAAGGATATGGGAATTTCAAGAATTCTTTTTGCATCAGTTATTATGCCCTGAATAATAAAGGGGACCATAGTGACTCAGTGGTAGAGTGCTCACCTCTGGTGTATGAGGCTCCAGGTTCGATTTCAGCTCGCGCCAAGTAAGCTTTGTGGTGGACAAACGCCATGTGTGTGGGTTTTCTTGGGGTCCTCACGTTTCTCTCACTTTCTTCATTACAGCATTTCGTGTTCATTCTCATCATCAGAGTCTCCTTTAGTGTATCCGGTATAAGAGTGGGATGTAAAACTAAAAGACTTCATTTCATTTCTAAATAATAACCTAATGCATTCTACAGCGTTCTATTCTTGGCTAATAACCAATAATAGCGTACAGATTGATGATATGCTTGGAAATTGATATGCCATAAAATCGACTCATGCAAAAAAATGCACCAACATCTCTCAGCTAGTCACTACAAGCAAGAATGATATCTGCTTCGTTCAGATAATGTTCCTCATGAGACGAGACGAGAAGTAAGGTTTTCTCGTCTCGTCTCCTATGTTTAATAGGCCTAGACTCGATCATTGAAGACTTTTTTCGCTCTTGTCTCGAAATTTTATTGCTGAGTTTTGTTAATTTATGTTTAAAAAATTTGTCTTATTTTTTCTTAATTTCAATTAGGAGTTTTCACAACCGTTCCGCGTCACGATAGTTCCACGAATAGTGTGATATAAGAACATTTAAACCACATTTATTATTGGAGTAAATTGTGTAATGACTAGGACATTTTAAACGTAGGTAAATGCTCTTCATATTGCTTTTATATCATCATTTGTGTTGTACGTATGATGCGAAAACGTAATAATGAAATTATTTCTGTGGGTATTAGCCCGATAGCCCCTAAATACGCCACTGATCAAAAGATTTTTTCATAATTTTTAGTCCATAAATACAAGTTACACTTCATAATTTTACTAAATACGTATGTTCACTAGCTTTGTGAATGAGTGTTTTTGCATTTCGTAACAAATACAACTCATTTGCCCCAATATCTTTACGAATAATTATTGGAGAAAACTGCTTCCGGAACAAAATTTTGAATTTTTATAAAGATACATCATCTAATGCTTCGTCCCCTGTGCCCCCTAAGGCGGTGCGTTACCAAAATAGCATTCCAGATTTCAAAAATGCATACCCTTTTGCTACAATGACGCCAATTTTTACATTAATTAACAAAAAATAACTTCTTCTCGTATGTCCCTACTAAGGATATTTATGGTGATTTTCTTACTTTTGAAAGGGGGCTGTAGCCCCATTATCAGTCACTCTTACATGTAAGGAGCATTGGAGCATTGATTCTATGACATTCGTGATTAATCTGACGTTTACTGGCACTCCGAAAATAAATTTTGGGATTTTGGTAACACATCACACACCATCTTTTTACACCCCTTGCCCTCCGAAAGGGGGGCTTCCCAAAATATGTTTGAGACGGCTTTACTAGCTTTGTGAATGAGTGTTTTTGCATTTCGTAACAAATACAACTCATTTGCCCCAAAATCTTTACGAATAATTATTGGAGAAAACTGCTTCCAAAATTTAACATTGAATCTCCCATAAGGAAAATGAACTTCTGTGTTTACACTCCCAAAAGGGGGGCTAAACAGCAATTTTCTCCTATTTCCTTTAAAAATTCGAAAAATTCAGATATTTCTCAATAAGAGTGCCAAATTTTATATTAATGGTGTGAAAACTTCATCTTCTCCCAGTGCTGTAGAAAATTACACGAATTATGGAACAGTCTATATATATATATATATATATATATATATATATATATATATATATATATATATATATATATATATATATATATAATTCAAATCACGTTTTCAGTCAAAAGTAAAAAAAACATTTTATTTGTTTACCTTTGGAATACCAATATATAATCTAAATGATCTAGACCCTCAAAAGTATTGGAATATTTATTTATTTATTTTGTATATTACTGTTACGCACACGCCTAAAATGCCATGATTTGTTCTTTCATTTTAGAAGACATTTCTTTTAAAGTTATGTTTTTTAAGAAACATTTCGTATTTTGGAATGCAAAATATTGATGATAATGCTTTTACAATAATGTTGTTTTCCTTCTGTCGTATCTTCCTTTTTCACCTCGCAAAAGTCGATGTTTGGTCAAAAATGGTTGGAAAATGAAAATAGGGATATTTCACCCTGTTTGAAACGTCTTGTTATAAAATATTGAACTTAGAAGGTAAATTCTGTATCACCAGACATGTCAACTCTGACGCGAAATCGTAGCAGTTATAGTAGTATTAACTGTGGTCGTAGTAGTAATAATAGAAGTAGTAGTAATAGAAGTAGTGATATTAGTAGTATTAAAGTACTTTGCAGTCTTGAATAAAGAGTCAGTTTCCCAAACACACTACGATTAACATAGACTGGCAGTAAGACCGTACGAACACGGCAAAGGCAGGGGTAGTGGAGGACATTTAATGAAAAAAATGACAACATTAGTTTCCAACCCGTCTCAGTGTGCCCGGGCCGAGCCGGGCCGGCGTGGCTCGGCCCGGAAATACATGCACCCGGTTCGGCCCTATAGCATTTGTGTCCGGGCCGAACAGGACACGCCCAGCCCGTGCAGGCCTCTGATTCATATCCACTGCAAACGCTGTTTTTGTTCTATTTTGACTTTTATTTTAGTACTCAGGCGAGAATTGTGTTCTATGTCTTAATTTTCTGCATTCTTTCACATATGGAAATATTCGTTTACGTATCTAAATGTTTCATTACGTATGGAGAGATAAATGACAAACAAGCATGTGCTGATATTAATACAAAGTTTCGAAATATTGTATTATTAAGTATTTCAATCAATGTTGCTTTTTTATACAATTAATAACAAGTCTTATTATATTTAAAAGAAGAAAAACACATCTGCAAAATTTCTCCCGATTACAAAGATTGGCTTCGAGGTTCGAACCTGGTTTACTTTTCTCCGAAGCTACCCGAAGCTGGACTTTGAAACTTTTTGCCTCAAATTAGCAATAAAGAATGCCCTCGACCTTTGAGACAACATGTACCTTTCGGGAGTCAACTTCCAAAAATTTGGGGTGGGTTCTTTTACCCCATAAAACCGTCTTTCCGCAGAAAAGAAGAAAAAGTATTCCTTTATTTTTTGTGTATTTGTCCATGCAAAAAGTTTCGTTGGAATTCGTCGTGGCCTTTACACACATATGACATACTGTTACCAGCATTTTTTATATTTCGTGATCAAAGATTTGGAGGGGTCCGTGCCCCCTAACCGTTTTTCTCATTAAAATACGAAATCCGTATGCCTTCAATTTAAACCTACAATATCTGTGCAATATTTGATTCACTTCGGTTCACTTCTTCTTACCTTTCGGGCGTCAACTTTCAAAACTTTGGTGTGGGTTCTTTTGCCCCCTAAAACTGGTTTTCTGCAGAAAATAAAAAAAAGTATTCCTTTATTTATTTTTTTTTTGCGTATTTGTCCATACAAAAAGTTTCATTGGAATTCTTCGTGGTCTTTATACACATATGACATACTGTTACGAGCATTTTTTATATTTCGTGATCAAAGGTTTGGAGGGGTCCCTGCCCCCTAACCGTTTTTCTCAGGAAAATACGAAACCTGTATGCCCTCAATTTAAACCTACAATATCTGTGCAATATTTGATTCAATTTGGTTCACTTCTTGCCGTCTTTCGGGCGTCAACTTTTTAAATTTTGGGTGGGTCTCTTGCCGCCTAAAACCGTTTTCCCGCAGACCATAAAAAACCCGTATTCCTTTATTTTTTGCGTATTGTCCATACAAAAAGTTGTGTTGCAATTCTTCATGTGCTTTACACACATCTGACATACTAGCACTTTTCATATTTCGTGATCAAAGTTTTGGAGGGGTCGGCGCCCCACGCTTCCGTTTTCCCCAGGAAAATGCGAAACTCGTATTCCCTCATTTTATGTCTACAATATCTGTGCACAATTTAATTCACTTCGACTCACTTCTTCTTGCCTTTCGGGCATCAACTTTCAAAACTTTGGGTGGGCTCTTTTGCCCCCTACAACTGTTTCTCCGCAGAAAATAAAAAAAACGCATTCCTTTATTTTTTGCATATTGTCCATACAGAAAGTTTCTTTGGAATTCTTGTTGGTCTTCACACACACCTGACAATCTGTTAATAGAACTCTTGATATTTCGTGATCAAAGGTTCAGAAGAGTCCGGGCCCCAACTAACCGGTTTTTTAAGGTAAATACGAAACTAGTATTCCCTCGTTTTATGTCTACAATATTTGTGCAAAATTTCATTCACTTCCGTTTACTTTTTCTTACTTTTTGGCGTCAAATTTCAAAATTTTGGGATGGGGTCTTTTGCCCCATAAAACCGTTTTTCCGCAAAAATAAAAAAAACGTATTCCTTTGTTTTCAGCGCATTGTCCATACAAAAGTTTCGGTGCAGTTCTTCATGTCCTATACACACATCTGACATACTGTTAGTAGCACTTTTGATTTTTCGTTATCAAACGTTTGGAGGGGTCGGCACCCCACCCGACTGTTTTCTCTAGGAAAATACGAAACGCGTATCCTCATTTTACGTCTGCAATATCTGTGCAAATTTCATTCACTTCGGCTCATTTCTTCTTTTCTTTCGGGTGTCAACTTCAAAATTTTGGGTGGGAGATTTTGACCCCTAAAACAGTTTTCCGCAGAATATAAGAAACCAGTATTCATTTATTTTTTGGTTATTTTCCATACACAATGTTTCGTTGCAATTCTTCATGTTCTTTACACACATCTGACATACTGTTACTAGCGCTTTTGATATTTCATGATCAAAGGTTTGGAGGGGTCGGCGCCTCACCCAATCTTTTTCTTCAGAAAAATACGAAACTCATATCCTCATTTTACGTCTGTAATATCTGTGCAGAATTTCATTCACTTCGGCTAATGTCTTTTTACCTTTCGGGCGTCAACTTTCAAAATTTTGGATAGGGTCTTTTGTCCCCTAAAACCGTTTTTTCGCAGAACATTTGAAACTCATATTCCTTTATTTTTTGCGTATTGTCCATACAAAAAGTTATGTTGCAATTCTTCGTGTCCTTTACATACATCTCAAATACTGTTACTAGTACTTTTGATATTTCGTGATCGAAATGTTTGAAGGAGTCCGTGCCTCACCCAAGCCATTTTTCCAGGAAAATACGTAACCCGTATTCCCTCGTTTTAAGCCTTCAATATCTGTGCAATATTTCACTCACTTCGATTCACTTGTTCTGACCTTTCCAGCTTCAAATTTAAAATTTTGAGGTGGGTGCTTTTGCCTCATAAAACAGTCTTTCCGCAGAAAACAAAAAACCCGTATTCCTTTATTTTTTGCGTATTGTCCATACAAAAAGATATGTTGCAATTCTTCATGTCCTTTACACACATCTCAGATACTGTTACTTGCACTTTTGATATTTGGTGATCAAAGGTTTGGAGGGGTCCGGGCCTCACGCTTCCGTTTTCTCAAGGAAAATACGAAACCCGTACTCCCTCATTTTATGTCTACAGTATATGTGCACAATTTCGTTCACTTCGGCTCAATTCTTCTTACCTTTCGGGCGCCAACTTTCGAAATTTTGGGGTGGGTTCTTTTGCCCGCAAAATAATTTTTCCGCATAAAATGAAAAACAAGTATTCATTTTCTTTTTGCGTATTCTCCATACACAATGTTTCATTGCAATTCTTCATGTCCTTTACAGACATCTGACATACTGTTACTAGCGCTTATGAAATTTCGTGATCAAAGATTCGGAGGAGTCCGTGCCACACTTAACCGTTTTTTTTAGGTAAATGCGAAACCCGTATAACCTCATTTTATGTCTACAATATTTGCGCAAAATTTTATTCACTTCGGTTCACTTTTTCTTCGATTTTGGCGCCAAATTTCAAAATTTTGGGATGGGGTCTTTTGCCCTATAAAACCGTTTTTCCGTAAAAATGAAAAACCCGTATTTTTTGTTTTCAGCGCATTTCTCATTAAAAATTTCGTTGAAAGTCTTCATTTCCTTTACACACATCTCACATACTATTAATAGTATTTTTGATTTTTCGTTATCAAACGTTTGGGGGGTCGGCGCCCCACTCAACTGTTTTCTCTAGGAAAATACGAAACCCTTATCCTCATTTTACGTCTGCAGTACTTATGCAAATTTCATTCACTTCGGCTCATTTCTTCTTGTCTTTCGGGTGTCAACTTTCAAAATTTTGGGTGGGAGCTTTTGACCCCTAAAACAGTTTTTCCGCAGGAAATAAGAAACTCGTGTTGATTTATTTTATGGTTATTTTCCATACAAAATGTTTCGTTGCAATTCTTCATTTCCTTTAGACACACACCTCACAAACTGTTATTAGTACTTTTGATATTTCGTGATCAAAACTTTGGAGGAGTCAGTGCCCTTTCCAACAGTTTTGTTTTCAGGAAAATACGAAACCCGTATTCACTCATTTTACGCCTACAATATGTGTGCACAAGTTCATTCATTTCGATTCACTTGACTTTGCTTTTCGTTCGTCAACTTTCAAAATTTTGGGTGGGTGCTATTCCCCGTAAAACCATTTTTACGCAGAAAATAAAAAAAAACAGTATTCGTATGTCTTTTGCATATTATCCATACACTAAGTTTTGTTGCAATTCTTCATGTTCTTTACACACATCTCACATACTGTTACTAGCATTTTGATATTTCGTGATCAAATGTTTGGAGGGGTCCGTGCCCTACCCAGTCGTTTTTTAAAGGAAAATAAGAAACCCGTATTCCCTCATTTTTTGTTTATAATATCTGTGCAGAATTTCATTCAGTTCGGTTCACTTCTTCTTACCTTTCGGGCGTCAAAGTTCAAAATTTTTCGTGGGGGCTTTTGCCCCCTAAAACTGTTTTCCGCAGAACATTAAAAACTCGTATTCCTTTATTTTTTGCGAGTCGTCCATAGAAAAAGTTTCGTTACAATTCTTCATGTCCTTTACACACATCTCACATACTGTTACTAGCATTTTTTATATCTCGTGATCAAGGGTTTGGAGGAGTCCGTGCCCCACCCTACCGTTTTTTTTTTTAGGAAAATATGAAGCCTGTATTCCCACATTTTACGTCTGCAATATCTGTGCACAATTTTATTCACTTCGGTTCAGTTATTCTTGCCTTTCGAGTGTCAATTTTCAAAATTTTGGGCGAGGCTTTTATATTAAACCTTTACTTTATGTAACTTTTCTTTTTTTAAATTCTTTTTTTGGGGGAGAAGGAGAGAAATGTTTTTTCTGATATGTGTCTTTTGCCATTCATCTTTTTTGAGGTGTTTAAGTAAGATCATTTTGTAACTTTTTATGTCATCCAACTCCGTCACGATAATAAAATTGTCATTCTTAACAATTTATTTTATTTCTTTATTTTTCAGTTTGCCACACTGATATATTTTTAACAGAATTGAGGTTTGGTCCAACGCCTTTCGAATTCGGAACCAACCCAACCGCCGAGATTTTTGGGTTGCCTGCTATTGCAGGAAAACGAGAATTGCAGGTGGTAATGCACTTTTGGAGTTGTGTATACAATATTACAATTGGAGATCTTACCCCATTTTCCCGTATACGTAATGCAACTATGGTTCGATGCCTCAAGCAATCGTTTATACATTTTCGTCACGCTTCGCCAAAGTTTTCACGATTACACGAACACTTAAATCACTGCAAATGACATTGGACTATCTTTGATTTCATATTTAAAAAAATAAATCCTTCGTTGCCTTTCTTCCTGGGTAAGTATTATCCTGGGTGACCAGAATTTGAAGTAAAAATGAAACGCACAGATTGCAGGAGGGCGGTAAAACTCTGATTCCCAGATAACAGGTTATACACAAGTTCAAATTCGTGTAGTCTACATGTGTACAAGTTTCTTTTCTATCCCGAGTTCTTTAAAACTTTTTTTTTTAAGTGATAATATCAGGCATTTTTCCAGGCAAAGATTTGAGATTCAGCAATTCATTCCCAGTACAGAAGAAATATCTCACCAGTAACGGAAATATTTTAATGTTCTTATGATTTGAAGAATCGGTCATAAGAGACCAATTAGATTGCTATGAATGAAGCTGTACTTCAGACAATGCAAATGGAGACAACACATTTCGTACAATAATTTCTCCTTTTGTACAACCGCATGTAAATTTTGGCTGGAAAACACACCAGTGGCGTAACGGAGGGGCCCGCAGAGTTTGGGGGCCCACCGCGAAGTAAATGTCAAGAATTATAGGCTACAAAAAGTGAGCTGAATACGGAATATCCATTTCCCTGAACATTATTTACTTTAGAAAAGAAAAATATGCTCTGGGTGAAAATTCATCCACTCTAGCAACTTCAGCTTTAAAAAATCATCTTAACACTCGAAGGTTAAGGGAAAATAATTTTTGCCTTTTTCGTGAGTATTAATTTTAATTGTAATTTTATTATATTCAATGGATTTATTAACCATTGTCTTCTACAGGGACATAATATAGTGGGAAGTTAATGGGCATGGAAAGAGGGGCCCAAAAATAATTCTGCGGGGAAGGGGCGACATTCTTGCGTTAGCGTGTTTGCATACGATACGGACAAAATCGGAGGAAGCCCCGACAATATTGTTGCCGGTGATGAGCGAAGTAAGCGACACACATAACATATTCTGAACTATGTTTCTAAAAGTCTTCTCCACATATGAAAACAAATAAAAGTAATAATAATCGGGAAAATTATTTTCTAAAACAAGGACTACAAAAACTGTTCTGAAGAGGTGTAGAGAACGGTACAAAACTTAGAAAAAATAGACCTATGCCTAAACATGTTTAGATTTAACAGTACCGTTTTAAATAGATGTCGTAAACATATTATTTTCGTTTCGATGAGAATTGATGCTGCGGTACATTGCAAACTATATTAGTTTTAATTTTTGTTGAAACACTGTTATATATTGTATGTATGTATATTATTTTGTTTTCCATGCAATTAACACTAATGTCATAGTAGATTAAATGATAAGATTCGAATTAGTAATTTTGTTTTACATTGCTCCATACATATACTGGCCCAAATCCCGGGAGGATGAAGCGGAAGGATGTCCCCTCCAATCTTGGAACTGGGGGATTGTCCCCCCCCCAATAATCCGATTTGAAATGTCTTTTTTGGGGGAGAAATTTGATTATTTGTGTCCAGTCGCCAGAAAGTAAAGTGAGATGAAATTAATGTCCACTCAGAATAAGCTTCAAATTTGCCCGCCTCCCAATGTTGAAGACAACTCTGCTCCCCTGATTCTCCACAGCATTGTTTCGACTATAGAAATATTTTGAATATCGCTATATATATATATATATATATATATATATATATATATATATATATATATATATATATATATATATATATATATATATATATATATATATATATAGATAGATAGATAGATAGATAGATAGATAGATATAGATATAGGTATATAGATATATATAATATGGGAACGATCTTACCCGACCCCCCCCCAATGTTGAAGACACATTTTCGCTGTTGCATACATACCTGTCGTTTCTCGTTTCTTTTTGTCCATGAACTCAAAATCCTGGGCAAGGCTTGCATAAACTTCTCGCCATGCTTTTTGGTTTTCAGTTCTGTTCTTGAAATAGTCTATCTTATCCCATATGCAAGGTCAACATTCCACAAGTTCAATAAGGGTTAAAATATCGAATGGAAAAATTCTTGCAACCTCTAAAAATCTAAGCAAAACTAGAAAGGTAAGAATGCAATAATACACAACCTTTTCATCCAGTCACTGTAGTAGCTAAACTGCAGAACTCTATCAGGGGGTCGAACCCGGTACAAAGGGGAAAGGGAAAACTTGGATACATAGCTTTGGTCTTTGTTTTCAATTGCCATTTCACAAATTCTTTTTAAAAATGGGGGATTTGGGATAGTTTTGGAAGTGAGAGAAAAAATATGTATGAAGTCACATCCCACAATCACAATCAATCAAGAAAATGCCAAATGAGTCACCTGTCCTGGGAGCTTTGCAAAGAGTGTTTGATTGTGCTGGTTTCGTTTCAAAATAATAATAATTCTACTTTGACTTGTCAACAAATATTCTATTCAATAATTGCTTATTGAGTGGGACCGGGAAAAGTGATCTGCACACAATTCTGATGAAAATAAAAGGAAGTAATAATAATCAGGATTTTTTCCATATGCTTATGTTTACAGTGTATCAAACTTTGAAAATTACGCTTAAATTAATTTCCAGAATGTATTAAAATTTAAATGCATTAATAGATTGAAAAATATACCATCAAAGAGTGTGTGTGTGTGAGAGAGAGAGAAAGAAAAAAAAGGAGTAAAAAATAATCAAGAAATTGGTAATCTAAATTTCCTATATTCTATTTGGTAATAGCTACTTAGAGGGAAACCAGTACTCTTCTGACTTCCCACATTTTATACTTATTTAATAAAGGGAATTAGCTACTCCAAAACAGAGACTGTAAAAAAATAGTAAGCTGTTCCGAAGTTGTTTATAGGAAAAAATAATAATAATATTATTATACAATTGTAATAGAAAAAATGGAAACAAAAAATTCCAAAGACAAGAAACGAAACAAGAATATACAACGCCTTTCACTCACTGTCTTCATTTAACCCACTGGCAGGCCGACATTATCGGCCGCATGTGCATCCAATCATAAAAAAAATATTGCCCCCGACAAAATCGGTGTCGGCGATATCGCCGACAATATCGGGAGCTTGGCCGACAGCATCTGCGTGTCGGAGGATCGGCCGATAATATCGGTGGCGTGTGCAAGCTACGATTTGAGTACATTGAAGTCGATTTCACCGCCGACATTATCGGTGTTTCCACCGCTATTATCGTTGCCGTGTGCAAACGCACTTACGCTATTGAAACACACTGCACAAGTTTCGAACTACAGTCTGAAAAGCTGAGTAAAAAGTATTGCTTTTTAACTACATCATTCAAATTTAATGAAACTTGTCGATGGTGGTCATTTAGGTTGCGTAGAAAAGTGACCAACTTAGGCAGGTGACCTAAATACAGAAAAAAGTTTTTTTTTTTTTAAAAGCAAAATCTATTATACAAGGAAGAGTCATAACTCATGCAACATTTGCACAACTCAAACAGCAGGCGAATGTGTACACCGTGATTGACCGTAAGTACAAAGGCAAACTAGTCCAAGTGGTAGTGTGGCAACCGGACTACTTACCTCGGAAACAACCACTCCGTCAGTAGTTTTAGTCAGCTTCTAGTGGCAGTGACGATGAATGTTCAACAATGTTTGATCCACGAATTGTTATTCTATGATTTCGAACTTGGGCATAATGGTGCGACAGAATCTCAAACATTTGCCATACAAAAGAGCAAGGTTCAGTGAACAGTACAGTTATCACCACAGTTCGAATAGTTAAAATCTTAAATCTTGTACTCCGATAAGTACTTAAAGAATTACACACTTAATTCATATACGTAGAATACTATATTTCAGATAATAATTATTAAATGTTTTAAATAGGTACAATACACGTCTATATTAATGGATGTCCTCTTATAGGGATTACTTATAAACAAAAACCGAACGAAGAGAGGGAAATGATGCTCTTCGTTCCATAATTCTAGTTGGGGAAGAGTTTGACGTCACTGAATGGAGTGAGCTACCACCCTAAATGTTAATTTATGGCTGAATATGGTTTTGAAAGTTGAAAGGAAATTTTTCTTTAGCTTTAAGAGACCACCACCAAAAAAATGTTGCTTCCCTCAGAATTAAGTTTCGAAAAACAACTGGAACTTCAACTGAAGTTTGTGGAAACATGCACATAGAAAAAAAATCCCAAGATTATGAAAAACGAAAGTGTTCCATCACTATTACTTACAGATAGCCAAAAATGAAGAAGTGGAGAATATCTTGAATCAATATCAGAAAGATATCAATATAGTTAGTACAGAAAAAACTCAAATCACTGAAAGTTGGACAGGCAACAATATCAAAAGTACCATGCTAGGTTGACTGCATCGTCAATCAAAATTAGAAGGCAGAGTCATGCAACCGTATCAACTGAATGCTACACTAAAGGAAAATATAAACGTGAAGGTGAAAAGGGACCAAACTGAAAATCAACAAGAAAAAAAAAAATGAACAATGGAACTGAAATCTACATATAGAAATGTCCTAGTATCAACAGCAATCCAAGATATTGAAAGACAACATAAAGAATAGACGAAATCAAAACTGAGCAACACAATTTTATTTATAAAACCTAAGAAGAATCAAACCATCAAACAGGTCCAGAAAGAGTTTCAAAACGTAGTTAACCCACAAAAAGATAAAATAAAACTAACATCTCTTTAAATGACAAGAAACAGCGCTAAGAGTAGAATCTGAAACCGAGGAAAAATTAAGAAAAATCACACAAAATGACCAAATAAAGAAAGTATTCAACTGTGAATGAGAAAAGACAAAAAAATCTACACAAAATTGCATATAATGTCCCTGCTGATTATAAAGATGAGGAAATTGTAGAAGCAATTATGAACCAAATCTCTGAGGATGAACCTTTGGAGGAGGCTAAATCTAGTTTGAAACCAAGATTCCGTGCAGGCCCAAAAGGAAGAACCAAATGCCACATAGTAAATGAGGTAATACCTGCGATTAGACATCATGTCTTAAAATCTGAATTACCAGGTCGTGGCACTGAAAGATTTTATTTCCATTCCAAATGTAATAAGTGCTAGAACTTTAGACATATTGAAAAATGTTGCATTTCAGACACGAGATATGCAACACCAATCACAAAAAAGATTATTGTAATGACAAGAGCAGCTTACCAACATGCATTCCTTATAAGTTTAGACAAAAAATGCTTATTCAGCAGAAAATAAAACACTACCTCTTGGAAGGCCGTTCGTGACAGAATAATCTCTAAAATCAATTACGGATAAAAGCCAGGTAGGTATCTCAAAATTGACAACTGGATCCAAGGAAACTAACGGAGGCAAAAGAAAGACATTTTCCAAACAACTAAGAGACATAAGCAGAATGGATGAATACCAATATTAATATAACATACGTTTTTATAAATAATGGAATACAAAATTAGATAGAACGAAATTACAGAACTACAAGTGCACCTAAGGTACTAATAGTAAGTAATGAAGAAATTAATACTTGTAAAAGCGATAACTGTATATTACATTTTATAAATGCGAAACTCCGAAATAAATCATTTTCGAAGGATTCGCAACACAAGTTGTGAGCTCACTCAGAGAATTAAATTTATCTAATAAGTACGAATACAAAATCAAACTTAATGATAAAGAATTAGCTATACTTCTATCTAAAAAATACAGCAAGAACATCTTTTATTCATATTCTCTCAACCAGGTTTGCCTTTATTCAAGATATGGAAATCTTTTATTATATTTCAACAACATCAACCACAATAATACGTAAAGGGAGGTTTCTTTTTTTCTTTTTTTTTTTTAAGAGGCGAGAACTTTAAACTGGCAACACTGTTTTCTGTGACAACTGATGTTACAATTCTAGGCTGTTTCGAGGTTAGTTTGGTTTGGCAATTCATCATGAATAGAGTCAACCCGGAGCAAGATTGGCAAATTTTGCAAATTTATTTTGCTAACTATGGTTCAATTCGACAAACTTATCGGGCACTACGTGCATTTTAAGGTGCTCATAATCGTCCATCAGAGCGATTGATTCGAGAAACTATGAATCCTTTTCGCAATACCTTTACTCTATGCGATAATAGCTTCCCGTAAGACGTCGTACAGTGCGGAAACAATAAGCGATTGATAGTGTGCAATATATTCAAAAATGATACAGATCAGAACGTTACAGTCAACGGTGAGCGGCACAGAGACATGGTTATTAACTTTTTCGTGCCTCAATTGACAGACATTAATGTTGCAGCAGGACGGCGCCACTTGCCACACAGCGCGCACCACAATTAATTTACTGTGAGAAATATTTGTGAATCATTAATTTCACGAAATGGACCTGTTAACTGGCCACTTCGTTCTTGCGATTTGAAGCCATTAGATTATTTTCTCTGCAGATATTTAAAGTCGCATATCTACGTCGAGAAACCGAAACAATTGAAGGGCTGACCGAGAGAGGGGGCCAAACCACACTCTGAAGAAAAATGAGATTATGGTGGAAATGCATTGCTCCGTCACCTGTCTATCGGTTTCCGAACTAAGTGAGTCTGTAATTTGTTCCCTGTGTCTTCAAAAATAGGAATGAAAATATGTGACGTTTTGCGGCACAACAACTCGTGTCTTGAGAGAAGGGTCAACCACAGTCCAGTTGTAACGGCCAATCAGAAGACATGTCTGCTTGTAAAAAAAAGATGGCGGAGCCTGGTAGCACGCTACCAAACACAACTACAACAAAAGTTCGTAAACAAGTGTTAAATGCGGAAACGAAATGTTGGTTCAAAACAATGAAACAGTGAACAGCAATGCATTATGAAAAATGTATACATGTGTATGTGGCTAGAAACAGTAGCCTCCCGTGGTTCATCTCAAATAGGATCCTACTTGCTGGAATTTCATCTGAATCTGGCCTCTGGGCCATGTTCTACACAAGATAGATTTTTGTTTCTTTTCGGACTGCTGCTTTGGACAAAAAAAAAAAAAAAAAAATCTTGTTGTATTACATTCTGTTTCACTCACACAAGTTTGAAGAAATATGTTACTACTACCTGGTTCCAACCCAGATAGCACAGAAAAATTTGTAAAAATGTTTAAAAATTTGCAAAGGCAAACTAAAAAGTTTGCAAAAAACTTGCCTTTTCAAATGAGAAAATTTGCCGAAAGTTCAATGCAAATAACGAAGTTGACGCTGGCTGAGTTTGCAGCAAAGTTGCCTCAGAAAATGAAAACATCTGCCAATACAACGAAATGTTTGCGACTGCACAGCAAGAAAGTTTCCCAGGACTTTGCTGCAAATATTTTGTGCAAATTTTCTTTGACAAAATTTCCGAAAATGAGCTGATAAATTTGGTGAAAATATTAAAAGGTTTGCAGCAACATTGCAGAAAGTATTTTCACGATCGCAAGATCATGTTTGCTGTAAATGTATCAGGTAATGTTTGCTGCAAAATTATAAAGTGAAACCTAACTTTATGAAACATCAAAATTTTTATAATGTGGATCCGTCTTTTCTTAGTGGCAAGCATTAAACATCTTTAGCTACTTGCCAAATATAATAAACTTACGAACGATAAACGCAGAGACAAAGGATATCGCAATTTATCTACTTACTCAACGATCATATCCCTGTACTTACTCTCACACACATTCACAAAATAACGTCAGGGTGCCTGGGTCAATAAAAACATCTGATAAGAGACCAGTGAGTTTATTCTGGAGTCCTCTGGTGCATTGGTTTTTCCCGATTCTCACTTCCCGCTTGTTTTGTCACAGTTTACAGCTTAGGGACCGTGGTTCAGTGGCTAAGGCGCTTGACCAGTAATCTGGAGGTTCTTGGATCGAATCCACATCCGGTATTTTTTTTACTTTAGGAATTTTAATGGTGATTGATCGGCGATGACACACGTTTTATTATATTCAGATATTTGAATACTCGGATGTTTTAATACTTGAACTATCAAATCTTCAGGAATAATAATAATAATCTCGTAGAAGATTAAAAATTAGAATCTTATTATCGCTCAGGTCATACCATTGCAAGTAGAAACGTGGCATTAGGCAAAAACTATTTCGGTTTTGTTTAATGTTGCCCATCAGAATTGGAATTTCTCATCTCGATTCTAAAACAAACCAAACAAAATTGGGATGAGACTTAACATTTTACATTCGACACGGGACAAGGCTAACTCTAATTATCGTCTCGCTTTGCAGATGAGAATCGAGACGAGACGAAAAGTATCGTAAATATTTCTCGTCTTATCTCGATTCTCGGAATAATGTATGCTACTCTTTAAGTAACAATTGCTCTGTAGACTGAATCTTATACGTTATTTTGTTACTTTGTATTTCAGAGCTAACTGAATTATGGTCTGTGTATATATTTTTGTAGCAAAGCTTGTATAATTGCATCTGCATATTCTACAAGTTTGTTTATTAAATGCCTTTCTGTTCAATGATATTCACTTATTTTTATTACAGTTATTTTCCTTAAAACGTACAGTAGAATACTTTCTACATGAAACTTTAGTAGAAAGCTTTCGTTTAAATTTGGGTAGTTGCAGAGGTGTCTCTTAAAGGTACGTAACAACTTCTCCGAAATCCCTACGTTTGTAATATGCCATTACAGTCTAATGTGATGATGTTTTAATAGGAGGGTGCCCGAAATTTTTTGCACCGACTGTACTTGACGTTTAACAAAAAATTTCTGGCTGTTTATATAATTCGTAATTTTGTTTGTTATTCTATTTCAAGTTAACATGGAAAACTGTAAAAAAAATTATTAGGAATTATAGTTTTGGGAGTCAATACCTTTATTTATATTTTAAATTAGTTATAAGTCTTGTATATGGATGTGTAAATGGATTGTTACAATTCTTACGGTGTCAGTGCTATCTGAAAACATAGGTCCACCATTGGACGGAACTTTTCAGATTAAATAACCAATCTAAAATTCGACAGAATTTTCAGGACCACCCTTCACCTCTCTTTTAGATACCTAGGTCCTTCTAAAATCTAGTTTAATCCAGATTTTACCAAATTTTATTCGTTTCAAAGCCCCACCGCCAAAATGCTTTGTTTTGATTGGAGGATAAACCCACGCTATGATATTAGGGCGCGATTATTCCCATTCCATGCCGGGAAGTTTCACTGAGGACGCCAGATTCGGATCTTCTAGCTCAGAAAGTCGAAAATGAGCTAGAAAAGCTGCAAATAAAGGTAACATTTGGATTTTATTAACATGTAAAATCGCTGGAGGTCTCAAGGAGCCATAGAACTATTAAATTTTCAGAACAAAACTGGACTAAAAAGCTGAAATAGTAAGTGCAATATAGTGACGCCATGATTTCATCTACCGATCGCTATGGACAGGATTCAGAAGTAGTGTGAATTCCGTTTTTCTTTTCCTAAAACCGGTTCTGAAGATCAGTGTTTCCCCTGATATTTTCACCTTCCAATTTTCCTGCTAATTGAGGGTTATAAGACCTGTCCATATATAGATTTGTTTATGTAGGTAGCGAGTGATTTTTTTTAACATATATGGCGGTATTTAATTTCTTTATAGTTAGGATAGTAATCATAATGCACGTGTAAATTTACAGTAAGGGCTCCTATCTGACTCCCACATTGGGAGTACGGCTTCCAGCGGGATGAGTTGAACATGTAGTTTGTTCCGGGTTCCTGCCCCTTCAGGGCAGGGGTCCTATTGTTAGTCAACACTTTGATATGTCCCCTCGGGGCATTGATTAAACAGGTTGATTTTAATAATGTGATTTAGTAAATACAAGGGCCAGTTGGCCCTGTTCCTTTCTTTCCCTTTCCTTTCGAGCCGATTTAAAATGGTAAAATCTGAATGTTGTCTGTGTATATTTATTAGTATAACATGTATTAATGATAGTGATGATTGGTGTGTATTGGCATGATGTGTCTTGTAGTTTAAGTAGTATGTGTATATTTGTAATGTAGTATCAGTGGTAGTGGTAGTTAAGTGATGAAAGAGTGTGTGAGATAATTAAATATGGACAGTGTAGTATTTGCTATGCGATATTTTTTTATTATTCCGTCATTAAGTGAACTCATATACAATATTTAAAAGTGAACGTAATATAGTACAATAATTCCGTGTACAAGGTCACATTCAGTTGTTCAAGGGTTGATTATATCGTCGCTAGCCTCTAGTGTCAAAAGTCAGTACTAACCGCCATTCGTATGTCGATGTTCTTAGTGATTTAGTTTTCATGGAATTGACCCTTCTTTTCGAAATAAAACCTAGAAGGTATAATTCACAGCCCATATGGATGTACAGTTAGGTCAAGTGACCCAAAATTAATATATCCTGAAAATTACAACATTCTGATTAGTCTAGAAATCGAAATATTTAAGTAAATAAACAATACGTAATTTTTTAACAGAAGTCGGGCGATATGATGCTAGTTCTTCGCTTTGAAATTATATTAAATGTTCATTTCTTTCTTTGTGGCTGCAGAATAATTTCATTGTTGTCAGAATTTCGTAAACATTAAATATTATCGCAGATAATTCTATTTTCAGTGAACATACGTAGGATTTTTTTTCGTTCTTAATAAAGCTACCAGGTATTACATAGTATTGTGTGTGTGGTGAAAGAGTCTTGAGTTCGAGTGAGGTTGTCGTGCGGTGATCGAAATGGGAAATGTTTGTAGTGACTATAGATTTTAAAGTGTTATGATGAAATGTGTATATAGGCTGGGCGTAGATAGAGGAGACAGGGTGTTTGTAAAATATAGCGTCGTAGTAAATGAAAAAATGATGATATGAATATTATATGAATATTAATATGAATATGAATATGAAAGTATATGAATATTGTAGTAAATGAATATAGAAGATAGGACACCCATATAGTTAAATATATATAGTAGCCCAGTGAATACTTCGCCACGTGTGGATATATATATATATTGAATAGATACGTGTAGCTACAAACATCTCGGGTTCTGACCCCTGCACCATAATATCACGCGGACCGGAGGGCGATATATAGTCGGACTATGGTAATACTTTGTAGTTTAATGGGTTATAGTAATAATCAACCATAGTAATACCATCTGATAGAATGGGTAGCATCATATAATCGCTGACTAGACATATTGAATAATAAATTATGAAAAGACAGTAGTAGTTATACAACAGGGCTGTAGTGAATTATATTTTCTGGTCGGTTTTAAAAATAGAATATCCTGCTACGTGAGATTTTTTTTTTCTTCACGTCACCTACTCGGGCTAGCTTACAATGTTCATGGAGGCGACAGCTCTGACAGGGTTACAGAATCAAAACAATTAGTTATTAAAATTTATTATACCGTACCCGGGCATCGACCTCTCCCCCCTTGAATATTTTCGTTTTCTTTTCTTAGTTTCCAAACTAGATAGTGATGGAAATTAATCGATGCCTCAGAATTTAGCGCATTCTGCGAAGGGGAGCTATCGGTGAGGTTTGGCCATAGAAATCACCGATCCAAAATTCAGTTTATTTATTTTTTTTTATTTTGGCAAATCACTAATTAGGGATATCTTAGCTATTATTCTAATTTCATTACTATTCTGGAATCTTCTAGGTTTCAAGAGGTCGGATAATTTTTTTTCTCTTTTGAAATTCTAAATTACGCCGTCTCTAACCTTCCGGAGGATTCCGGTATCTGCAAGGGTGTTGACCGGATACGGTGAGAGGTGGGATTTCCCTAAAGCCTTTGTCTTTCCGAAAATCCCATCGGGGACACAGACTTGTCTCATCTTTGCAGAGATCTTTTATCGGCTATTTATTTGGTAAGCCGAACCCTTTTGGCATGTTAAGAATATTTTTGGCTATGAGTTGTTATATATTTAAATTCGATTACTCTTCTGTGTAGTGAGTAGTACTTTAATCTTTCTCCTTTCGTTGGCGCCGCTTTCTCTCTCTTGTCTCTTCCTTCTTACTTCGAGATTTTTTTAAATTTTTCAACCTCCCCCCCCCCCGATTTCGAACTTGTCGCTTACGATTTATTTAACGTACAACTCTGATCTGAAATTACCGGCTGAGACGTTGCAAGACACGATTCATGGATAGAGTAGATAATGATTGGGTCCTCCATCACATTTTGACCTATCGCCGAAATGAACAAAGACTTCATATTTGACGACACTTCAATTACGTTCTTTCACCGTCGTCCCCTTAAGTTTTTTTTAATCCATTGGTCACTTTCCTTTTCTGTTTTGGTTTTCGATTATCTTGTAGTTGATCTGGGCCCAGAAATTGTATTTTAGGTTATCTAGTTATATCTTTAGGAATGTTCTATGTTACGTGCCTGCCTCAAAAAGTTTTTTTAAAATTATTTAAGCACTAATTGAATATATGAAAGTTAAAATTTATAGATGCGCGGTATCAGGTAAAATCATTTTTTTTCATATGTAATGTCGGAAATCATTTGTTTTCTTGGACAATGTTTGCAACCTTTTCAAAAATTATTGTTGGGGTGATTAATTTAAATGTGTACGCATTTACAATAAATATATATATATATATATATATATATATATATATATATATATATATATATATATATATATATATATATATAGAAATGAATACGTCGAAATGTATATGTACTTAGTATGTGAATATGATTTTAAAGTAAAAGTATGATATTAAATGTATTATATGAATATATGTAAGAGCGCTCGTGTCTGTCCCCCCAAACGTGTATTGGTTGCTATAGTTTACCAGTAAGTTTTCCGACGAATATAAGAATGTAGATTTTGTCAAGAATACCGCCGTGTACTCAAGTAATTTTTCCTTTTCTTCTGAATAGATGTAAATGATAACCTATGTAATTATTTGATGGCATGTATTAAAAAGTAACGGCAGGTCTAAACGTAACCCACATCATGATGAATATTATCCCTGAACTACCAACCTAAAACCATTGTGGAAAGTGCACCTTGAATCCTTCTCACCTGCATATGTATCCTGTGACTTGACCAGTTTTTTTTTTATCCTCAATTTAAACCATCACACTCCGTACACCTGTGGAAGATCGTTTTAAATCCGAACCATGTATACATATATACAAAAGTGATCTAAAGGAAAGGTCTCATGACGTGTCCCAGTGTTGAACAAATAACTTGAAATTATCCAATTAATAAGTTTGGAAATGGACTGTCTAAGAGGAGAAACATCCTCTGGCGAAAGTGATTTTTTCGAAATCCCTAGATGGGTATAAACGTCGCAGTGTGCGAGTGCAGATATAAACTGCTAAGAGTTACAAACTAAATATAGTCGATGAATGGTTTTTGTAAACCAATAGTTATATATATATATATAGAGATATATATATAAACACAAACTAAGTTAAATGGAGCGAAATGTTTTTGGACACTGCGAGTAGTGCGTGATTTGTGATTTGAACGCTCAGAATTATTAATATTTTATTGCTCAATGTGAGGTAGAGACTCATATAAGTTTTAATACACCTAAAAGTTTTTTTTCTTTTTCTTTCTTTCCTCTTTGTCCAAATTTTTTTAAAGTGATATAAGTGTCTCCTTTGCTTATGTCGCAAATCATAATTTTGCTTTAGCATGCCTAAGATACAATATATGTAATTATTTTTATTTGTCAAGATGATTGGATATATAAAAATTTACTAGAATATAACACTATGTACTCTATAAATATATAACCAAGAACTTGTGCTTTTAAGATTTTCTTTGTAATTATTTTTTCCTTTTCACTATGAATGTAATAAACTATTTGTATCTTTGTAGTTAGTTGGTTTCCTTTAAACATATATACACTGTCCTGAGTGAGTGAGCGTGTGAATGCATGATAAATTTAATATAAGTAATTTTAGTGATATCATTTGTCATATTAACATCTGTAATATATGTGTCATGTTTTAATATATGTGTTAAGGTAAATAACCTAGGTCATGAAGGACCGCTACTAATGGTTTAAATCGGTTCTAGGAGTGAAACGGAAATAGCAGGATAAGCCTAAATACGACATCTTTCTTCCAGAAAGTTGAGACTCTTATTGATACGATACATAAATTTATATTGAGTTTATAAGTTTGATTTTTTTTCTTTCTTTCTTGGCTAATTCATATGTGTGGTCGATCCTAGAGAACAGAGTTCAGATGCTGGATGGTTATCAATCACCGGTTGGAATAACAGTACAAAGAATGATTTCACTTTTCTCATTTCCAGGTCTAGGTCTGGGCAACCCCACGATCGTGGTGCCTGGAGCTAGGTCTGGGTGGTATGAGGGTGGAATGAGGGTTGCGGTATGTCTATTCCGAAACATTCCAAAATTGATTAGTCGTTAATAACATTTAGAATGATTCATCTTTCAAGGACTTTCTCGAATTCTTACTATATTTCCGGAATTATCCAGTAATCTGTTTCTTATTACAATACCCTATTTCTTTTCTTTCTTCTTTTTCTACCTCCTTCTTTTACCCTTCTACTTTCTTCTCTTTCTTTTCTATTTCTGAATGAAAGAAAACGGAGTCATGACTGAGAGTAGTCGCTATTGGCACGGCCAATAAGTTGTTTCGATGAGTTTTCTTCGGGAGTCCGATATGGGATAATTAACAATGAGATGAGTATTGAGGGACGAACAATAACAAGAAAGTTTATTGGAATTTACTTTATTGGAGAATAATCTGGATTTCAATTAGTAGGTGTTGTTTAGTAATCGCCCTCGTTCAAAGAGAATTAATTTTAGCGACTCCTCTACATTGCTCTTTTCTTCGTTTACTACTACTTTTTTTTACGTTTTCTTTCAATTGGCGACCGTTGACATCGGACAGTTACCATGGAAACAATTGTTTTCCCTGGTATCGGATCTGAAACTATTTATTAAACACTGTTTAGGATCGAGCACATATTGACTTGGCCACAAAAGGTGAATAATTAAAAAAGGTCACAGTGAGATTAAATAATTATAGTCATTGGCTGTTCTGCTATCTTTGTCTCTCTCTGTAGAAAGGAGGAAATGAAGGAATTTGTCAAAGTGAATTCTAAAATTTGAAAATGCTGGAAGTTGACCCAAGGAGGGAATTAGATAGGAGTCCTTTAATTTATGAACAGTACCTGAATAATAAGTATTGTTAGTCTATAAGTATATAATTGCATGTGTTTATATTGTGTATTTTGTATGTAAGCTATGGCAACCAATAGAGAAGTTGTATCACACGAGAACGCGGAAGTCTCATGTACACAATGTACATTAGAAAGTAATGAGAAAAGAGCTCGCGTCTCCCGTAGGCTAGTGAGGTGTCACGAGTGTGGGCTGAAATGGATTCATTTCAGTTGTATCAATTTAGAGGATACTGCTGAAAATGCAGAAAAGGTCCGGGCTGGTGAGATAGTTAAATACTGTAAAGAATGTGAGGGGAAGCTCCACCAGTCGCGTGAACCCATGAGTTTATCCTCTGAGAAAGAAAATGAACATCCCGATTCAGACGGTGAGCGAGGGTATAGTACCCCGAAGAACCGAGGCCAAATATCTCCAGTGGAGATATCTGACCTCGATGATGATGAAAGAGATGGGGATTCAATTGGTGATAAAACCAAAGAAGAGCAAAGGAAGACTGTGTCATCCAATAATGACGCTCTCCTCCTTTCATTGCAACAAATGCTACAAAAAATAGATGAGAAAATAGATAATAATAGCCTGGAGATGGGACGTGAAATAAATGAAAATAGCTTGGAGATGAGACGTGAAATAAACGAAAATAGCCTGGAGATGAGACGCGAAATAAATGAAAAAATAGACAAGAATAGCCGGGAGATGAGACGCGAAATAAATGAGAAATTTGACACCTCGAAACGAGAAACCGAATCTCGATTCGAGGTACTAACCCAGAAAATCGACAACATATGTTCGGACTTTGCTTCCTCAATAACCACATTGAGGGAGCAAACGTCTACTGAAATTGATTTGGTCAGATGCGAGGCTCAGCAATCCCTAAAGCAACTTCAGCAGGAGACTGAGGGTAAATTTGATCATGTAAATTCTGAATTTGAACAAATAGATACCAAATTGCATAAGATCAACAATAAACTAGAAACACAGCAGGCCGAAATTGATAGTTTAAAGTCAACCTTGTCAGATTTATCACTGGAAACCAAACTGGAAGTAACTGACCAAAAAATTTCGAAAATTCAGAACGAAATAGTAAATATTCAAAAAGAAATAACGAAACCTAGTCGCGAAAAATCAGAGGTAACCTATCCTTTCCCCGGTAGCGATTCCTCAGAAATATTACCTGCTATAACAACTACCTGTGGCGCAGGAAAAGAAAATTTAATGTCAGTTGATGCACGGGATATTGCGACGCACTACCCCATGCATCGGTCAGAACCAAAGTCATGGTTTAATTCCAATAGTGTGCCGAATCAGTCGAGTGTTGTGACGACTACGGTCACTAGCGTGAGTGCTCCCTCCTTACATGGAGGTATACAATCACATAGCGTGTTGCCGGGAAGAGGAGATGGGTACCATTCTGAGTCGTTGTTCACGGGTGCGATTGGTCCGGGGATGGAGCCCAACATATTCAATACGACCAACAGAATCCCTTTTAATTACATGGGTAATTATAACACCGCTACGACGTCATCAGTGGTAAATCCGGTGACTACTCCGATTGTGCAGGATAATATGTTAATTCCCAGTAACTATTCCCCTGCTTATGTTAGCATGAGTTCCAAGGTTTCACTGAGGGACATCGAACGTTTTCCCATGTTTGATGGGAATATCACTAATGGACAGCCTCGTGTTTTCCTGCGTAGATTGCAGCAGTGCTTAGAAATGTATCGGCTGACCGATAGAGAACGTTTGCAAATAGTTGAGAAACTTTTAATTGCAGCATCAGGCGCGTGGTTTGCTTCTATTAAATATAGAATCCATACATTTGATGATTTTCTGATCCTTTTTAAGGAAGAATACTGCAATGAACATATAGAGAGGCTTCAGAAACGCAACCTCCAATCTTTAAGATATGATCGAGCCAAGTATGGGTCCCTTTTGGACTATGCTTGGAAGATCATAGAATTGTACTACCAGATCGCAGAAAATCCATCGCAAGCCGAACTAGTAGACATCATAGTGAACGCTCTTCCACCAGATGAGTCGCGGGCTATTGCTTCCCACTTGTGCCAAACGGTGCGAGAAGTTACGTCACGCCTAGCTGCCCTGTGTGGGAAAGAAACTGGAGGCCCACCAAAGAGGTATTTCGCCCGACAAGCAAAAGCTGTGAAACCCGTGAAAAGCAAGGCAACGCTAGTTGCCAAACGGACTTTCTGAGTTATACCCAAGCTGGATCTCGTTATCCGAGTGGGTGTGGCTCGGAAAGCAATCAATATAATGGTCGACGTCTGTACCGTAACCGACCGATGTTTAACAATCGCCGGGGCTATCGCCCCTATGACCGCACAATAGGGGAATCGAACCCGAATAGGGACGATAATAGGAGGAACTTTAACGGGGCGTACCGGAGAAGAGAAAACGGTAATGGTCAAGGCAGCAATGTTAATAATAACTGTGCAAGTAGATCTCAGAATTCTGCCCCTTCGCAAATACAAACTAATGGCGGAAATGGAATTCTAGCGAATCGAGGGATTGATAGTCGCGAGACCGCTGTCAAATCGACAAACTAATTCCGCAACTACCTGGTGAAATGGGGGAGGATAGTTGCGGGAAAATATACCCCATTATTTTGAAAAATCAGAATGACCACGAATATAAATCTAATTTGTGGACACAAAATTCATTATTTCGGGACTCGTTACAATTTGTTATAAAATTTGTCATAGATGAGGAACCCTTTGCTTCAAGTGAAGAACGCTATTTTTCTACCTCTCCCAGCCTAAGAGGAAGTATCGGCGGCGTTGAACTTGTCGCTACAATAGATAGTGGCTCGGAGCTCTGCCTAATGGACTGGGAGGTGTGGAGAAAATTAAAGCAACGGTTTCCATCCGCTAAATTGAGACCATACACGGGCCTTACACTTGGCGCTTTCGCTGGGAAAGAGAGTTTTTCGGTTCAGGGCGTTCAAAATTTTAACCTAAATATACAGAATCATATATTCGAAATAGCCATTTTCGTCATAAAGTATTTGCGAACGGACCTAATACTGGGATGCCCGTTTCTAGACAAATTTCAGTGTATCATTGACCGGGAAAAGAAAGAGATTAGAATGAAAGATAGTTTAGGAAACACTGTTGTCGTTCCTACAGATCGACCGAACATAATGCTAGTGAAATTACCAGTAGAAGAGATTGCAATCGGTGAATCAGGATGGCCGGTGGTGGATCAACCTATGCTTGACCCCAGTTTAAATTGTCAAGCTGCATGTGCAGTGACACCTCTCCACAAGGGAGGGGTTAACAGGGGAGATCAGCTGGATCCACTCCTGGGCACCGAATGCAATGTCTCGGAACAAGATATTGATTCATATATTGCTACTCGGGATGACTTACCATCACCGATTAAATCAGGTCTTCGGAAATTATTAATAAAGTACCGTTCGCTTTTCTCTGAGTACCCACGCCGCGTTAACGCGCCTCCCTATAAAATACAATTGAAGGATGAAGAACCAGTTGTTGGAACATGTTATTCCGTTCCTCAGGCTATACAACCTGAGTTTGAAGCAGAGTTGAATAAATGGTTACGGTTGGGAATAGCAATAGAACAAATGTCTCCATATCGAAACCCTATTCATGTCGTCCGGAAGGCCTCTGGCGGTGTACGTCCAGTTTTAGATCTGAGGGCTACTAACTCAAAAATTATCTCTCCACAGGTGCAGGTAGAACCTATCAATGAGTTACTACACCGTGTTTCGCAGGCAATGTGGTTTTCGTCGTTTGACGCGTCAAGTGCATATTACGGGATCAGTTTACACCCAGACTCTTACCAATGCACCAGTTTTGTGTACAAGGGAAGACAATATTGCCTTACTGTTCTGCCACAGGGGCTGAAAAGTAGTCCTGCTGTATTCCAATCAGTAATGACAAAATTTTTTAATGACTCAACCCGTTCTTTTGTTGTTTTGTACTTAGACGATGTTCTTCTAGTAAAATCAACTACTGAAGAAGAGCATTTGGTTCATTTAGAGAGAACTTTCGAAATCTTTAAACAAGCAAATTTTTCATTAAATTTCAAGAAATGTAAGTTCTTTGCACGGGAAATCAAATTTTTAGGACATATAATTAGTGGCAGAACAATAAGGGTTGACCCTCGACTCAATGAGCCAATTCGTTGTTTTCCAGTACCGAAATCCAAGAAAGCATTACAGAAGTTTTTAGGGCTCATAGGATGGAGGCGAAAATTCATCCCAAACTTTTCCGGTCTTACTGCTAATCTATATCAACTCCTGAAAAAGGATCAGAAATTCGTACTGGATAACGAAGCCTTGGAGACTTTCAATAAACTGAGAACTCTTCTTAGTAATCCACCTGCATTAAGTCAGCCAGATTTCTCCTTGCCTTTTCACATCCATAGTGATGCGTGCATGGAAAATTTGGCTGGCCTACTTGCACAATATCCTTCAGATAAAGATAATCCTAACGTCATTGGATATGCCAGTCGACGGGTGAAACCCTATGAGTTGTCTCTTTCAATCTCTCAGCTGGAACTCCTGTCAGTCCTGTTCCTTTGTGAACATTTTGAGCAGTATATCATGGGTCGTACTACTTATGTCCATACGGATAACGCGGCAGTCACACATGCATTCACCCAAAAGAACCTTGAGCCACGAACCACCCGCATTCTATTGAAATTGCAGAAATTTGATTTAATTTTCCAACACTGCCCAGGCAGAGAAAATTTTGTAGCCGATACAATTAGCAGATACCCACCTGAGGTATTGCTTGAGCCCGAAACACATTATGTTCATTTTTTAACCAAAACGCAGGATGCTGATATTAGTCTAGACTTTATTCGAGAAAATCAAATAACAGATGAGTTATGTAAGAACCTGTTAAAGCAATATGAAAACAACCGTAATCTGGACAGAGTAACAATGTACTGTGGGTTAATTTATATTAAACCTTTGCGTATTCAGAAATGGCTCTTAGTGATACCGCAGAGTTGTATACCCCAAATTATCAGTGTTGTCCATTCTACCGGTCACTTTGGAGTTCAGAAGTGTTATCGTTTTTGTCGAGCTATATTTTATTGGAAAAATCAAAAAACCACGATTAAAAACTTTATACGAAATTGCATAGAATGTGCCGAAACAAAGTTTACAAACCGTGCTATAGCTAAGCAGGAATATCATATCCAAGCGACCGTACCCCATGAGACTCTGGGGGTGGACCTTATTGGAAAATTGCCACCCAGTCAGGGATATTATTATATTTTATCTCTAACATATATCTATTCTCGTTTCGTTACTTTCCTTCCACTGAAAAAGGCTCATACTAAGGAAATAATCACAGTATTAGAGAGACGATACTTTCATCTATTGCCTTACCCACAGGAATTCTTATCCAATAAAGGACCACAGTTCCAATCTAAGTTATGGCAGGACTTTTGTAACAAATACAAAATTAAACATAAGAAAACTTCCAGTTATTCGCCGCAGGCTAACGGCGTTACGGAACGTAGCCATAAAGAACTCAATAGGTTAGTTAGATTATGGTGTCATGAAGATCAAACTACTTGGCACAAATACTTAGTTAAAATTCAGGACCTTCTGAATAATTCATATTGTTCCAGTATTGGCTGTACGCCTGCGGAACGCTTTCTTAGTTATTCTGCCGTTGATAATTATAGGAAAGTGTTCCCATGGCCCAAAGAGTTAGATTCCGTAGATAACCGTTTCCGATACGCTGAAGTAGAGGTAAAATTAAAAAGTCATACTAAACAGTCGTCAAACGCTATAAATCTGCAAGAAGGGCAATTAGTGATGTTGAAACTGCATAACTTATCCTCACTTATAAAGCATGAGTCAGCAAAATGGATGAAAGTCTATACCGGCCCGTTTTTAGCAGTTAAATTATTGAAAAATTGCGCTGTATTACACAATCTAAAAGGTGAAAGTATCGGAACTCACAATTTCCAGAATCTTAAGCTTTTCAACTGTACCGAGGACAAAAAACGGGAACTTCTATCTCAATACCCAAAGTGAATGTTACACTGTCTCATTTGAGTGCATGAGAGTATGAGTGAGTAGTTAGTTTATTACTATTAATACATGTTAATTCTAATCAACAAAATTTTGTTATTCAAACAAAATTTTTTTTGCGCCGGGGAACTGTAATATGCCATTACAGTCTAATGTGATGATGTTTTAATAGGAGGGTGCCCGAAATTTTTTGCACCGACTGTACTTGACGTTTAACAAAAAATTTCTGGCTGTTCATATAATTCGTAATTTTGTTTGTTATTCTATTTCAAGTTAACATGGAAAACTGTAAAAAAATTTATTAGGAATTATAGTTTTGGGAGTCAATACCTTTATTTATATTTTAAATTAGTTATAAGTCTTGTATATGGATGTGTAAATGGATTATTACAATTCTTACGGTGTCAGTGCTATCTGAAAACATAGGTCCACCATTGGAAGGAACTTTTCAGATTAAATAACCAATCTAAAATTCGACAGAATTTTCAGGACCACCCTTCACCTCTCTTTTAGATACCTAGGTCCTTCTAAAATCTAGTTTAATCCAGATTTTACCAAATTTTATTCGTTTCAAAGCCCCACCGCCAAAATGCTTTGTTTTGATTGGAGGATAAACCCACGCTATGATATTAGGGCGCGATTATTCCCATTCCATGCCGGGAAGTTTCACTGAGGACGCCAGATTCGGATCTTCTAGCTCAGAAAGTCGAAAATGAGCTAGAAAAGCTGCAAATAAAGGTAACATTTGGATTTTATTAACGTGTAAAATCGCTGGAGGTCTCAAGGAGCCATAGAACTATTAAATTTTCAGAACAAAACTGGACTAAAAAGCTGAAATAGTAAGTGCAATATAGTGACGCCATGATTTCATCTACCGATCGCTATGGACAGGATTCAGAAGTAGTGTGATTTCCGTTTTTCTTTTCCTAAAACCGGTTCTGAAGATCAGTGTTTCCCCTGATATTTTCACCTTCCAATTTTCCTGCTAATTGAGGGTTATAAGACCTGTCCATATATAGATTTGTTTATGTAGGTAGCGAGTGATTTTTTTAACATATATGGCGGTATTTAATTTCTTTATAGTTAGGATAGTAATCATAATGCACGTGTAAATTTACAGTAAGGGCTCCTATCTGACTCCCACATTGGGAGTACGGCTTCCAGCGGGATGAGTTGAACATGTAGTTTGTTCCGGGTTCCTGCCCCTTCAGGGCAGGGGTCCTATTGTTAGTCAACACTTTGATATGTCCCCTCGGGGCATTGATTAAACAGGTTGATTTTAATAATGTGATTTAGTAAATACAAGGGCCAGTTGGCCCTGTTCCTTTCTTTCCCTTTCCTTTCGAGCCGATTTAAAATGGTAAAATCTGAATGTTGTCTGTGTATATTTATTAGTATAACATGTATTAATGATAGTGATGATTGGTGTGTATTGGCATGATGTGTCTTGTAGTTTAAGTAGTATGTGTATATTTGTAATGTAGTATCAGTGGTAGTGGTAGTTAAGTGATGAAAGAAAAAAAAATGAAATCTTTAAGTTTTACGTCCCACGGTTATGCCGGTTAGGCTAAAGGAGACGGTGATGATGAGAGATGAGTGAAATGGTGGAATGAAGAAAGTGGGAGGAAACGGGAGAACCCCGAGAAAACCCACGAGCACGGTGTTTGTCCACCACAAAGTTCACTTGGCGGGGGCTGGGATCGAACCCGGGACCCCAAGCACCAGAGGTGAACGCTCTACCACTGAGCCACCGCGTCCCCCTAAGTGATGAAAGAGTGTGTGAGATAATTAAATATGGACAGTGTAGTATTTGCTATGCGATAATTTTTTTATTATTCCGTCATTAAGTGAACTCATACACAATATTTAAAAGTGTACGTAATATAGTACAATAATTACGTGTACAAGGTCACATTCAGTTGTTCAAGGGTTGATTATATCGTCGCTAGCCCCTAGTGTCAAAAGTCAGTACTAACCGCCATTTGTATGTCGATGTTCTTAGTGATTTAGTTTTCATGGAATTGACCTTTCTTTTCGAAATAAAACCTAGAAGGTATAATTCACAGCCCATATGGATGTACAGTTAGGTCAAGTGACCCAAAATTAATATATCCTGAAAATTACAACATTCTGCTTAGTCTAGAAATCGAAATATTTAAGTAAATAAACAATACGTAATTTTTTAACAGAAGTCGGGCGATATGATGCTAGTTCTTCGCTTTGAAATTATATTAAATGTTCATTTCTTTCTTTGTGGCTGCAGAATAATTTCATTGTTGTCAGAATTTCGTAAACATTAAATATTATCGCAGATAATTCCATTTTCAGTGAACATACGTAGGATTTTTTTTCGTTCTTAATAAAGCTACCAGGTATTACATAGTATTGTGTGTGTGGTGAAAGAGTCTTGAGTTCGAGTGAGGTTGTCGTGCGGTGATCGGAATGGGAAATGTTTGTAGTGACTATAGATTTTAAAGTGTTATGATGAAATGTGTATATAGGCTGGGCGTAGATAGAGGAGACAGGGTGTTTGTAAAATATAGCGTCGTAGTAAATGAAAAGAATGATGATATGAATATTATATGAATATTAATATGAATATGAATATGAAAGTATATGAATATTGTAGTAAATGAATATAGAAGATAGGACACCCATATAGTTAAATATATATAGTAGCCCAGTGAATACTTCGCCACGTGTGGATATATATATATATTGAATAGATACGTGTAGCTACAAACATCTCGGGTTCTGACCCCTGCACCATAATATCACGCGGACCGGAGGGCGATATATAGTCGGACTATGGTAATACTTTGTAGTTTAATGGGTTATAGTAATAATCAACCATAGTAATACCATCTGATAGAATGGGTAGCATCATATAATCGCTGACTAGACATATTGAATAATAAATTATGAAAAGACAGTAGTAGTTATACAACAGGGCTGTAGTGAATTATATTTTCTGGTCGGTTTTAAAAATAGAATAAACCTGCTCCGTGAGATTTTTTTTCTTCACGTCACCTACTCGGGCTAGCTTACAATGTTCATGGAGGCGACAGCTCTGACAGGGTTACAGAATCAAAACAATTAGTTATTAAAATTTATTATACCGTACCCGGGCATCGACCTCTCCCCCCTTGAATATTTTCATTTTCTTTTCTTAGTTTCCAAACTAGATAGTGATGGAAATTAATCGATGCCTCAGAATTTAGCGCATTCTGCGAAGGGAAGCTATCGGTGAGGTTTGGCCATAGAAATCACCGATCCAAAATTCAGTTTATTTAATTTTTTTTATTTTGGCAAATCACTAATTAGGGATATCTTAGCTATTATTCTAATTTCATTACTATTCTGGAATCTTCTAGTTTTCAAGAGGTCGGATGATTTTTTTTTCTCTTTTGAAATTCTAAATTAACGCCGTCTATAACCTTCCGGAGGATTCCGGTATCTGCAAGGGTGTTGACCGGATACGGTGAGAGGTGGGATTTCCCTAAAGCCTTTGTCTTTCCGAAAATCCCATCGGGGACACAGACTTGTCTCATCTTTGCAGAGATCTTTTATCGGCTATTTATTTGGTAAGCCGAACCCTTTTGGCATGTTAAGAATATTTTTGGCTATGAGTTGTTATATATTTAAATTCGATCACTCTTCTGTGTAGTGAGTAGTACTTTAATCTTTCTCCTTTCGTTGGCGCCGCTTTCTCTCTCTTGTCTCTTCCTTCTTACTTCGAGATTTTTTTTAATTTTTCAACCTCCCCCCCCCCGATTTCGAACTTGTCGCTTACGATTTATTTAACGTACAACTCTGATCTGAAATTACCGGCTGAGACGTTGCAAGACACGATTCATGGATAGAGTAGATAATGATTGGGTCCTCCATCACATTTTGACCTATCGCCGAAATGAACAAAGACTTCATATTTGACGACACTTCAATTACGTTCTTTCACCGTCGTCCCCTTAAGTTTTTTTAATCCATTGGTCACTTTCCTTTTCTGTTTTGGTTTTCGATTATCTTGTAGTTGATCTGGGCCCAGAAATTGTATTTTAGGTTATCTAGTTATATCTTTAGGAATGTTCTATGTTACGTGCCTGCCTCACAAAGTTTTTTTTAAAATTATTTAAGCACTAATTGAATATATGAAAGTTAAAATTTATAGATGCGCGGTATCAGGTAAAATCATTTTTTTTTCATATGTAATGTCGGAAGTCATTTGTTTTCTTGGACAATGTTTGCAACCTTTTCAAAAATTATTGTTGGGGTGATTAATTTAAATGTGTGCGCATTTATAATAAATATATATATATAGAGAAATGAATACATCGAAATGTATATGTACTTAGTATTTGAATATGATTTTAAAGTAAAAGTATGATATTAAATGTATTATATGAATATATGTAAGAGCGCTCGTGTCTGTCCCCCCAAACGTGTATTGGTTGCTATAGTTTACCAGTAAGTTTTCCGACGAATATAAGAATGTAGATTTTGTCAAGAATACCGCCGTGTACTCAAGTAATTTTTCCTTTTCTTCTGAATAGATGTAAATGATAACCTATGTAATTATTTGATGGCATGTATTAAAAAGTAACGGCAGGTCTAAACGTAACCCACATCATGATGAATATTATCCCTGAACTACCAACCTAAAACCATTGTGGAAAGTGCACCTTGAATCCTTCTCACCTGCATATGTATCCTGTGACTTGACCAGTTTTTTTTTTTATCCTCAATTTAAACCATCACACTCCGTTCACCTGTGGAAGATCGTTTTAAATCCGAACCATGTATACATATATACAAAAGTGATCTAAAGGAAAGGTCTCATGACGTGTCCCAGTGTTGAACAAATAACTTGAAATTATCCAATTAATAAGTTTGGAAATGGACTGTCTAAGAGGAGAAACATCCTCTGGCGAAAGTGATTTTTTCGAAATCCCTAGATGGGTATAAACGTCGCAGTGTGCGAGTGCAGATATAAACTGCTAAGAGTTACAAACTAAATATAGTCGATGAATGGTTTTTGTAAACCAATAGTTATATATATATATATATAGAGATATATATATAAACACAAACTAAGTTAAATGGAGCGAAATGTTTTTGGACACTGCGAGTAGTGCGTGATTTGTGATTTGAACGCTCAGAATTATTAATATTTTATTGCTCAATGTGAGGTAGAGACTCATATAAGTTTTAATACACCTAAAAGTTTTTTTTCTTTTTTTCTTTCCTCTTTGTCCAATTTTTTTTTAAAGTGAAATAAGTGTCTTCTTTGCTTATGTCGCAAATCATAATTTTGCTTTAGCATGCCTAAGATACAATATATGTAATTATTTTTATTTGTCAAGATGATTGGATATATAAAAATTTACTAGAATATAACACTATGTACTCTATTAATATATAACCAAGAACTTGTGCTTTTAAGATTTTCTTTGTAATTATTTTTTCCTTTTCACTATGAATGTAATAAACTATTTGTATCTTTGTAGTTAGTTGGTTTCCTTTAAACATATATACACTGTCCTGAGTGAGTGAGCGTGTGAATGCATGATAAATTTAATATAAGTAATTTTAGTGATATCATTTGTCATATTAACATCTGTAATATATGTGTCATGTTTTAATATATGTGTTAAGGTAAATAACCTAGGTCATGAAGGACCGCTACTAATGGTTTAAATCGGCTCTAGGAGTGAAACGGAAATAGCAGGATAAGCCTAAATACGACATCTTTCTTCCAGAAAGTTGAGACTCTTATTGATACGATACATAAATTTATATTGAGTTTATAAGTTTGATTTTTTTTTCTTTCTTTCTTGGCTAATTCATATCTGTGGTCGATCCTAGAGAACAGAGTTCAGATGCTGGATGGTTATCAATCACCGGTTGGAATAACAGTACAAAGAATGATTTCACTTTTCTCATTTCCAGGTCTAGGTCTGGGCAACCCCACGATCGTGGTGCCTGGAGCTAGGTCTGGGTGGAATGAGGGTTGCGGTATGTCTATTCCGAAACATTCCAAAATTGATTAGTCGTTAATAACATTTAGAATGATTCATCTTTCAAGGACTTTCTCGAATTCTTACTATATTTCCGGAATTATCCAGTAATCTGTTTCTTATTACAATACCCTATTTCTTTTTCTTTCTTCTTTTTCTACCTCCTTCTTTTACCCTTCTACTTTCTTCTCTTTCTTTTCTATTTCTGAATGAAAGAAAACGGAGTCATGACTGAGAGTAGTCGCTATTGGCACGGTCAATAAGTTGTTTCGATGAGTTTTCTTCGGGAGTCCGATATGGGATAATTAACAATGAGATGAGTATGCATTGAGGGACGAACAATAACAAGAAAGTTTATTGGAATTTACTTTATTGGAGAATAATCTGGATTTCAATTAGTAGGTGTTGTTTAGTAATCGCCCTCGTTCAAAGAGAATTAATTTTAGCGACTCCTCTACATTGCTCTTTTCTTCGTTTACTACTACTTTTTTTTACGTTTTCTTTCACGTTTAAGTAAGTTTTGCCAAATTTTAGGGCAACTTTAAAACATTTAATACTATTATTAATATTATTATTATTGAAGTGTTGTTAATTTAATGGTTCATCCTATTCCACCCAGCTCCCGATTAGTGTACATTGTGCTGAACAAACACCGTGCGTCTAGATATTCTCCGAGTTCCGCTTCCTCCCACTTTCTTCATTCCAATATTTCTTTAATTTTCATCATCGACGTCTTATGTAGCTTAAGCCGGCATATTCATTACTTAAAATCAAATTTCTTAGGGTTCTTGTGAGTTCAGTATCCGTACTTTCTACATGAAATTTGCCTGGAAACTTTCCATTTTAACATTTAGCTAGTTGTAGGGACGTATGCAGAGTATGTCCTGATGGTCCTGACACTTCTCTCCAATCCCGACAATTTTGTAACTTTTGCCTAAGGCTAGGGGCGACTTTACAGATTTTAATACAATCTGTCCTCATACGGAATTTATCTTTTATATTATTATTATTATTATTATTATCATTATTATTATTATTATTATTATTATTATTATTATTATTATTATTATTATTATTATTATTATTATTACTGAATCTTTGAGACCTCAATATTACGTCCTATTCCCGTGGAGGTAAGCACACTTTAGAAAAATGAAAAAAATTTTTTGGACCCTCTATAAGAATGAATTGCCTTATAAGAGATACTTCGGAAAGAAAAGAGGGGAAAAGAAGGTGTAAGCCACTGGACAATATGAAAATCGAAGCTTTGGATGCCTAAACAGATACTAAGTAGGATTCACGATACATAGTCACACTCCTTCTTTGGGTAAAACATATTGGATTATCTACGCGTTATATTGATATTTTAACAAAATATACAAATAAATATAGAAAAAATAGTTTCTATTTACCAATTTTTGTTGAACGAATATATGGAACGTACTGGAAATGGCGAACGAAAATATTATTTCTAGTAAGAGTGGAAGAACTTAGAAAAAATTCGACAATGACGTTTCAGACAAATTTATGACTCATACTAGGTCTGAAGGATGACCCTTTTGTATGCATGAATTGTTTGCGAAACACGCGAAGTTTTCAGTAAGTAGGAATCAAGGTTTTTGACTGTGACGTCATGTTGTTAGCTTTTCCCCTGTGAAAGAAGTCGTTTCAGCTCTAACTTGTAAGAACGAGAGATATTGACTATTTTTCATGTTATTATACACCAGGTTTATCAACATTCTAAATTATAATTTTTTCTGAATATCCTCGTAGGGAATTGAACGCGAACCCCTAACTCATGAAATGAATGCGCAAGCCACTACCATAAGACCGTTCTTTTAAGTAAGAGTCAAGAAACACTCGTGTATGTAGCAAATTGCCAACGTTTACGATTCCAATATTTTATTAACGATTAAACACTGATTTCGGTCATGATAAAATACTATAGTCCAGAGAATTCAAGTTTAAATTTTAAAAAAGATTGGAAGTATTCAGCTATTCTCGATGTACAGTTATTTCCAGTAACCTTGAACGACAGGAACACGAACACAGATAGATCGAGAACATTTAATATTTCAAAGGCTCTCCCATTGGGAATCGAAACCGAGACCCCGCCTACTGAACTATCTGATGGATGGGTTGCCTGGTTCATTCTCAAGGCAAGTAAGCTTGAGATGAATAACTTTGTGCTCGTGTGTTTTCTCGGGACACTCTCAGTTTCTCATTCTACCAATTCATTCATTATACTTCACTTGCTTCAATAATAGTCTTCCTCAACCTAACAGGCATAATCGTTGTAAAGATTTCGTAAACGTAAATATTTCATTTTCAAGCTGTTAACCCAAACCAATACGAACCGGAAAACAGTGGTATTTTCTATTTCTCATTAGTGTGTTTTCACAAAAAAAATATATAGAGATAAAACATGGGAAATCGTAATTCCATTCAAAAGTGAAACAGCAGACTCATAATACCTTAACCTAATACGAAACCATAATATATATCGTTTCGAAGTTTTCCAACATATAGAAGATATTCTGAAAAGTGGCAATATAGTGTCTGTTTTCAAACAAAACTGAACCCAATTACGGTTCGTTTTCTGAAATAAACGGACACATTCTGTTTCAAGTTTATACCGAACCCAAACCAGTTAACCCAGAGATGGCGTGAGCCAATGAAAACTTGACCCACCACCCACCGTGACCCACTCTGACCTGCCTCCCACTATGACCCACTCCGACCCACCATCCACCATGAACCACTGACCCATCAAAACATATCGTCATCAGCTCTGTCACAGATCCACAGCCTCTTTACCGACTACAGAGTTTACACTTGTAATACAATCAGGTTGTGAAATTCTAACTAATCGGAGTTTGAATTTCTACAGTCAATCTCTCAAGCACCGCTCTGTTACAGTAAAGATGGAACTGACCTTTAAGATATAAAATGGTAAAGTGTTTGTCATGGATAAAATTATAATGAATTTAAATTAACTATTATGGTCTAATTATTTCCTTGTTGAATTATCGATATTTTACAATGCAAAAAGAGATGAAATTTTTAAAGTCCCAAATCAAGGGAAGTAGACCAACGTACAGAAGCTTACATTACAAATTTTATGTCTATTTTTCTCAGAACTTTATGGGTTGATTGCTCTATGCTCTAAGCACTCCATATAATAAACAAGCTTCAGCAATTATTATAGTAGAGAACGCATGGTTAGCAGGGGCGGACATAGGGGGCGTTCGCCCCTAAGAAGAGGAAACTTTCTTATTTTATATTTAAGTAAAACCTATAGTCCGGAGCTCTTAAAAGTAGCTCTAAGTAGCAGTATTACAACCAACCGCCCCCGCAGAAGTGCGTCCTGGATCCGCCCCTGATGGCAAGGATATATGGATATATAACGCGAAGCATTGTGTCGTTTGTGTCTCAACTAATATCGATCGTTTTCGATTATTTTTACAAACTAATCCACTATCAATTTACCATATATAGAAAATGCCGCTCCTCCCCATACAGGAGAAGTTTAAAAAATGCTAGGAAACGTTCTGTTCATTTTCAATAGAGTTAATATACTGAATTTCAGCTCCGTAAGTTGAACGGCTTGTAAGATACTCATTTTTTAAGGAAAAATTCGATCCCCACCATACCTTATGATATTATTATAATGAAAGCAATATGATAACATCCAATTTTGAATTAAAGCCTAACCATATACCAAAATTCATTTCATTTGACTGCAATTTGGCCGTAATCAATAGGCACACACAGTTACTTCATTTTTATATAATAATTTATATATTACAGTACTTCAAAAATGTTTTTTTTTCCTGTAGTTAGCTCCTCTAAAAGCTCATAGTCTCGAAAGCCAAGTAGCAGTATAAGTCCTAATGCTATTATTACAATTACAAATATGAGTATCCAAAAATGCCTCAAGTTCTTTTTTCACCTAGAGATACTAATCTCAGGTACGTAAACAGAAACAAATGAAAAAGGGAAATGGAGGCCTTGAAAGTAAAACGTAGACAAATTGACCAGTGTTCAGAAGCATATTTTTAAATCACGCTCGACTCTACTCATAGGAGCTAAATGCGAGGTTCGGCTTAGTTACAGTTATCAGTTTCTCGCCACGTAGCATAAATAAATACAGCTTAAATAAAGGAAATGTCACTGGCAGTCTTCGTGGCCGTGCATACTATCGCAATACGCTAGTAATTGTGATTGCTTTTTTCGTGGGTTCAAACCCGAGCCAAGGAATTTTTCTATTTTTATAAAAGAATAATACCCCAAAAAAGTGATTTACTTACGTTACGTGTGCAATTTTGCTATACGATATCACTGTATAAGAAAAAGTAGTAGTAGTAGTAGTAGTAGGAACGGTTTAGAAACCCCGCAGGAATCGTCTTGTTCCACCTTGACTGCCATGATATAAATTTAACCTCAACTGCTGCTTCAATCTTCTTCTTGAACTCCAACAAAGTGATAAGTTTCTTCTGTTACATCTACAATACACAATACATACACCAGAAGGTTTGGACCAGGGCCGCAACCAGCCACAGAAGTTTAGAGGGGCCATGAATATGGTAGGGGGACAAATGATAAAAAATTCTCTTGCACATATGTAAATTGTGTTTTCTGTGTTGAGGTCTGGAGGTGCCATGAAAATTTTAAGGGGACCAGGCCCCCTAGCCCCCTCTGGTTGCGGGCCTGGTTTGCATAATCGTAAACTGCAACGAATCAGCAAACGTGTTTTTAGTTTCTATGGCTAGGGTTGAGTGTTAAAAGAAACATGCTCTTCAGAAGATGCTGTCTACAATGCAGCGAGCAGAGTGGGTTGATATGTGGTGGGTCGCAGTGGGTTATGGTGGGAGGTGGGTCGCAGAGGGTTACATGCTGTTTATCCACGACCCACTGACACTCAGAAAACTCGATCCACTTGACCTACTGACCCACCAATTCACTGATCCACTCCAACTCTTATTGGCACTTTTCAGAATATCCGTACATATTTTGGAAAAGTTCCAAACGATATATATTATGGTTTCGTTTTAGGTTAAGGTATTATGAGTTTGCTGTTTCACTTTTGAATGGAATTACGATACCGCATGTTTTTTCTCTACCGTATAACTTTTTTTTGTGAAAACATGTTTATGAGCAATAGAAAATACAACTGTTTTTCGATTCGTATTGGTTTGGGGTAACAGCTTGAAAATGAAATCTTTACGTTTAATGTACAACGATTATGCCTGTTAGGTTGACGAAGACTATTATTGAAGCAAGTGAATTATAAAGCACAAATCGGTGGAATGAGAAAATGGGAATACTTATTTGCATTGGAATATGTCGTAATATTGAGGTCTCAAATATTCAGTAATAATAATAATAATAATAATAATAATAATAATAATAATAATAATAATAATAATAATAATAATAATAATAATAATAAAGACGAATGTTAAATGTTAAGTTTCATCCCGATTTTGTTGGGTTTGTTTTAGAATCGAGATGAGAAATTCCTCTTCTGATGGGCATCATTAATCAAAACCGAAATATTTTTTGCCTAATATCACGTTTCTGTTTGTAATGGTATGAACTGAGCGATAATAAGCTTCTAATTTTTAATCTTCTACGAGATAATAATAATAATAATTATTATTATTATTATTATTGCTGAAGATTTGATAGTTCAAGTGTTGAAACATCCGAGTATTCAAATATCTGAATATAATAAAACGTGTGTCATCGCCGATCAATCGCCATCAAAATTCCTTAGGTAAAAAAAACTACTCGACGGGAATTCGATCCAAGAACCTCCAGGATACTGGGCAAGCGCCTTGTCTACTGAACCACGATCACTACGCTGTAGACGGTTCGTCTTTAGTCTGGTTACGTTAGGTTTCTTTGCCTCCGTTTGCAAAGTTGTGTTATTTTTCTTCGTTTCGAAAAGTCTTTCGAATTTCTTTTATAATGATATAAGTTAATAATCTTCGGCAAAGTTTATATTAATAACATGAGTTGTTCTTAAATCTTTGGTTCACAAGTTTGTTTCTTCTCCACACAAAACTACAGATATGACAGATTTAATTCTCATACTCTACATTTGTCTCAAAGCTGTCGCCATTACCTGGTCAAAGACTTGTGTCCGCCACGATACATGCTTGAACGATCTTGTGGTACAATCTTGTTGGAAGAGCCAGAGTGGAGGATCCATTTCATGTAATACGCATGTCATCTGATATGAAAGATGTAAGGTTCGTATGAAGCAAGTAATGGGGCGCCGCCGCTTACAATAGTGACTTGTTTCTTGTAGGGAAGTGAGGCCACTGTTTCCTAGCCCTGCTTGTAATGGGGTCCCTGTTTCTCAGCTCTATTTTTAATGGGACCCCTGTTTCAGAGCCCAGCCTGTAATGAGGACCCTGTTTCCTAGCCATTTCATTTAGCTGTTTTTAATAAGACCACAGTATAAGCTTTACGGTACCTTGAACTTGTATGCCATAGAATTCTAGCACTACCCTTTTGCGTACTCTTTGGAATTCGATAAGAAATCGGGGCAGGTAACGGACGATGCATTTAAAAAAAAGACATGAAACGACAAACTGGCAAAATAATAGTAAAATATCAAGGAATTACAGCTCTAAGTGGCGATACTTTTTAAAAAATTATATATTATTTCTTTGCATCATCTACACACAGATAGGCAGTGTGGTTGTCATTGTTCAAAGATGATTAAAAAGCTTCAAAGTTTTAGTCAAAGACTAGATACGAAGCTCATTCAAGAGCCACCAGTTCGATTCTTGACAGTTATGATGAAATAATCTCTATATTGCATCAGTTTTATATTGATACTACAGAGATTTTAGAGAAGGATGAAACAAGAAATCAAACCAGAAACCTTTTGAATAAAATGGAGGAGTTTGAATGTATGATAGTGTTATATGATTGGAGTTATTTGCTCAATGAATTTCACAAAGTTAGTTATTCACTGCAAGACCTCAAAATTAGCCTTGATGTATCCCTATGCTCAAAAAAAGCGCGTATACTGTAACTCACGATTTCTCGCATTTATTCTTTTTCCTTATGTTTATGGGTAAAATTCAGTTATTAGTAAGTGGAGATAATAGAAAGCAATCCATCTAAGGATATATTTCCAAAAGATATAATAAAATAATAAAAATATGAAGTGTGATGCAAAAATCAAAATTATGCTCGGTTTTGTGTATACTGGCAATGATACTTTCGAGGGATTTTTGCAGTAGCAGAGCACGATTGCGCAGGGAATTTCAGAATTTGCAATCAGAGTTGGATCAAGGAACTGGGAAGTTGAGTAAAATATTGCATTTATTGGTTTAAATCTAGTGTCTAGATTGTCTGCCAAATATAAATTAGCTTATGTAAGGAAGATGTCGTACGTAAATATAGAAATAAACAGGAAAACTCTTTGTCTTGAGGTTCGAAGTGACATGCGCTCTGGTTATTTGTTAAGAAAAAGAGAACAAAGCAAAAAGTAGTTTACATGGTTAGGTGGGTAGCGTGGTGGATTAGTAGTTCTTATACAGAGCGTTCAAAAAGTCTCTATACACCTGAATCGTGGCAAGTCAAAGTCGCATTCAAAGTCACATGAAATAACATTAGAAGGTTTGCAACACTGCTATATTATTGCCTTGCGTGAAGTTACTTTCTTAGATTCCAGTCGGCAAAGTGACGTTGAAGTGATTGTTGCATCTAGTTAGCTGTCTCTGAAACGATGGTGTTAACGTTGGAACAACGAATATTCCTGGTTGAACATGTGTTCTGTGAACAAGGTGAGTACAAACAGACAGTCAAAGATAAGTTTGCAGCTAGGTTTCCGGATACACTGTTCCGAATCATCACACTGTTAGGGCACTGATCGATAAATTTAGAGCCATTGGAACGGCAATGGACTATGATCGAAGTGGTAGACTGTCAGTGCTCGATGAAGAAAAAATACTACACATATCGGATGCAATGCAACGTAGCTCCCATAAACCACTTCGAAAACTTGCCCAGAAAGAAGCAATAAGTGTTGGTACGGCACAAAAGGTGGTTCGTAAGAAACTGCGTCTTATCCCGTATAAGGTGAGAGCAGTGCAGCAGTTACTTCCTCCCGACAGTGTAAAACGAGTGCAGTATTGTGAATGGTTTACACGGTTTGTTATGGACAAGTCTGACGATGTTTTGGATAGTTTTTTTTTTTACTAATGGGCCTGGTTCCATTTATCAGGTTTCGTCAATGCCAAGAACTCACATTTGTGGTATGCAGAAAACCCACATGTCATACATGAAGTTCGTCTGCATGACCAGAAGGTAGGGGTGTGGATAGCAATATCCAGAAGAAGAAGAATCGGCCCCATATTTTCCAGACAAACCATAGATTCAACTCGTTATTGTGAAATTATTCACCAGTTCATGGGAGAACTAACGGAAGACGAAATTCGTAATGCTTGGATATAACAAGATGGCGCTACAGCACATACAGCTCGCCAATCCATAAGATTACTGCAAGAGGTTTTTGGAGATCGAATAATTTCAAAGGGATTGTGGCCACCTCGGTCTCCTGACTTGTATTCTCCGGATTTTTACTTCTGGGGTTATGCAAAGAATTCTGTTTATAAAGGGAACCCTCACATGCTACAAGAACTCGAAACAGCTATTCGAGATTTTGCTCATAGCGTTCTACATGAACAACTTGTGAGAGTATTTGAGAACACGAAGAAACGTGTGCAAGCATGTTTGGAGGCTAATGGGGGATATTTCCAACATTTGCTGTGAAAATGTGTGTTAAAATGTGGGTGTATATGCTACGCCCTGTACATAGTGCTTTTATGCCATAGAATATAATAAATTTTGAGTAAAATAATTTTCTCGTTGCTTTGAATATATGACAATTCAGATGTATAGAGACTTTTTGAACGCTCTGTACTACCTATTTTGACACCAGATTGAATCCCATCCCATCCCATTTTTTTGCAAAACATTATAGGAAGTTTATAATTTTCATGTTAATAAGAACCGAAGCAATATAATAAGGAAATAACTTATTGATATTTTCCTCTGATGACGTATGAATCCAGTATTAGAGCTATCGTTTTGGTAATAGCTATTGTTTTCAGTTCATGCTGTTGTATAGGTTCTTCTCTCATCCTCTTTTCTTGGAAAAAAGAACAATTTTGTCTCCAACAAAGTATGAAAGATATATATATATGGACAGAAACAGACATTAGTACCAAACGTGATTTATTGTGATGAAATTCACAAGTTTGTTATTATTAAAAAGAATTATAGCAAATTATTAAAGTTGGTTTCTCTTTAGCTTTTAGCTAAAATATATATTTTCTCTATAAGACTATACGTTATAAGGCAAGGTGTGCGATCATAGCCTATCCACAAATTTAGCTAGGGAGTGAAAGATACTTTTTTACACAAATATTTCACAGGTTTAGATGCGTGAAACACCAATTCACATGGTCTCGCTTATCCGACCTTCGTTTATTCCATATACCGCATTATCCGACAAATCATTGTAGATAAAAAAATAGCATCAATCAGCAAAAAGAACTGCAAGTTGTGGTCTTGGTCTTTTTTATGCTCTCGACTCGATCACCTATTGCTCCCGCCTACATCATGACTCACGTGTCCATCATCCATTGCAGACACGTATCCAGGTTTACTATTCGGAGGGGGCCCAACACAAATCCTCATAAGCACGTAATTCTAATGTTTTAAAAATATCACTACTACTACTACTACTACTACTACTACTACTACTACTACTACTACTACTACTACTAATAATAATAATAATAATAATAATAATAATAATAATAATAATGCAACAGTTTTGTATTTCTCTTAAAGTTTTTCGTACTTTTCATTTATGAACCGGTTTACTTGAACAAACTGCATCGTACCATAGACAAAATCAAACATATTTTCGAGAGACGTAAGTAAGGAAAACTGTCTGCCACGTATATCACATAACAAAAATAGCAAGAAGGCAATAAGTGTATCGTTCTAATACATTAAAGTTATAAACAGAACGGAAATTAAATTTTAGACGTGCCTGAAGTTGGTCCCCCACCTCTTCCAAATTACACCAAACTAGGGATGGCCAATTCCGGAATTTTTACTTTCCGGAATCCGGAAAGTAAAATCGGAAAATTCCGGAATTCGGAAAAATTCCGGAATTCGGAAAAATTCCGGATTTCGGAAAAATTCCGGAATTCAGAAAAATTCCGGAATTCAGAAAAATTCCGGATTTCGGAAAAATTCCGGAATTCAGAAAAATTCCGGATTTCGGAAAAAATCCGGATTTCGGAAAAATTCCGGATTTCGGAAAAAATCCGGAATTCAGAAAAATTCCGGAATTCAGAAAAATTCCGGATTTCGGAAAAATTCCGGAATTCAGAAAAATTCCGGATTTTAGAAAAAATCCGGAATTCGGAAAAATTCCGGAATTCGGAAAAAATTCGGATTTTGGAAAAATTCCGGAATTCAGAAAAATTCCGGAATTCGGAAAAATTATTTTTTCTTCTTGTAATCCTAAGAATTTTGTTCAAATGCAAACGAACAAATTTCCTTTTTGTAATCCTAAGAATGTATGATGCAAGTTAAGCTGAAACTTACATCCTAAAGTATACACTACTCAATCTTCCCATGGTTAATGAGATGTAGTCCAAAAGTACGATGCACTCCTAATATTTAATTTTTGTTTTACTGTGATATTGTCCAGAGGTAATACATATATCACACTGAGATAAACAACTTGACAGAATGAAGATATCATACGTAGTTTTCCAGAAAATCGTGAGAAACGAATTTTTATGAAGTTAAAATATGCGTCGCTTGTTGCCAGTGTGATGCAATTGATAACTTTTATGCTGGAATAGTCTTATTATTATTATTATTATTATTATTATTATTATTATTATTATTATTATTATTATTATTATTATTATTATTATTATTATTAATCGTTTGTGTACTGTAAAAGAAAAATATGAACCGTTAAGTAGTAGATTTTATCTGTTGTTTTTTGATATCTTCTAACAGTAATAACAAACTGCTTGTAAATACGCAATGATTATCAAGGACAATGGCATATTAATGTAAGGACTACTCTGCAGACTAGCAATAAACAATAAACAATAACAGATAAACAATAGTTCCAAAAAAAAAAGTAACTAACTTGGGCACGTCAGAATGTTCGCGAGAATATAGGGACCCATTGAGACTATACGTGGTGTAATTATTACTCAAAGGGCCGTACAATGGAGGCATTAACGTTAATGTTAATGGTACTAATGAGTACTTACTTGCTCTAACGGTTAACCTCATTTTTGAGATGATTCTTAGAAGTGGGCGTGTTGGCATGCAGTTAGAAGACATATCCATTATTTAAAAAGCACACGTTATCTGTGGAGTGCTAACGATTTGCGTCACTATCGAACACTAACATAGCACTAGCGACGTTTAAAGTCGAAATTGGAGTCTGACATAAGTGGCTTGTCAACTTCACGGACATTATATTTCCCTTGAATGCGAGAATTTTGCGCCCAGGAAATTTGCGCCCTACCACAAAAATAGGAAAAAATGCGCTCGCAATATATTAGCACTGGGATGTTTGCGCCCTACCGCAAAAAGAGGGGAAAATGCGCCGGCTATATATTTGCACTGGGATGTTAGCGCCCTACAATTCAACTTATTTTTGTACTGTGTAAAGTAACTTCCACTCACACTTGAACTAGGCTTGCCTCTCATCGTCTCAGTGAGTTACTCCATCCGTTATAATATTCCGAACAAATGAAAAAAAAATACAATTTTAGTTCACTGAAGGGCAATCCATACAAATACAATTTTTCATTATACTACAAAATTTACAATAAAAGTATAAATGACTGATATATAATTATTTATTAATATAATCAAAGAGTATAATTTAATCTACAAAAGACTGTTTGGCTCTACCCAGATATCTCTGTTCACAATCCTTGCGAGTTGTTTGGCTTTTTAGGACACAAAATATAGAAAAGAAAATGTAAAGTGAATGTAAAATCAGTTCAGTAATATTATCAAGAAAACTATGTACAGTGTGTTTACTTGCTGGAATTACACTTTAAACACACAATTGCGTTCAGTCGTTCTTTCAGAAAAAATGTTCCGGGGGGCACACTTAGTATTCCGGAGGGGGTCACTGCTGGTACTATTCTATTTATTATTATATTATAGACGTATTATTTTGGTCTCCTCCGAGGGGGCACTTTGAGAGCTCTGGGGAGGCCAGTGTTCCCCCAAAATCATCTCTGGAAGAAGCAGTGATTGCGTTGATCCGTTGTGTTCGTTTGGCTTATATTGAAGTTTATTCTCCCCTTATATAGCCACAATGAAAATAAATCACAAATGGCATGGTTGTGGGGGGAGGATTGTTTATGCTGTAATGTCAGCCCTTCCGAGCAAATGCGTAAGCTCGAATAGGTTCTTTTATTTCGCAGGGCTCAAACTTCCCGGTGGAGGTACATTGCAGGCGCAATTTTCCTTGTTCTTCAGGTAGGGCGCAAATTTCCCAGACGCAAAATTCTCGACACCGTTCGAATGACCTCGGAAGACTATATCTTTTTCAATACTTTTTTATAATTTTTTACTCGAGATATCTTCATAGCTTCTTATTAAAATACTTACTAATATATCCACATTTTATTGTCCTAACCAATCAATATGGGTATGTTGTCAGTAAAATATTGAGATTGATCGAGCCTCTGGTGTGTAACCACAGTATTTCATATCATCCCTCCATTAGAAATCTTGGCTAAACGAACCAATATATGTTGCCAATAAAATAATTTAGAATGATTGAGCCCCTGGTAAATAACCACAGTATTTCGTGACAGACCCCCCCTTCCTATTACCATATTCTAGCTACGTGCCTGACTCAGCTAATTCTCTACATTCTTTACCAAGCACACATTTTCTAAAGCGGAAAATGCTCTCTAAATACCTAAGCTCATTATTTTCAGCAGATGCACAAATTGGGTAACATTCTATCTACATGAATGTTATATATGTCGATTACTGAAAACCGTTTCTCGCTATCTATTACCATATTTACTATATAATGATTAACGTTAAAACCGGAAATGGTTGATTTGTACCGCTTCCGGTTTGAATATTACATTCATCAGGGAACTCGATTTTTAACTATTGACTCTGAACATCGTGGCCAAAATTGATGGTAATCCATCAGATAGTACTTGAGACTGTTTGTTTCACTGACGGACAGAATGAATATATGGCTATAGAGTTTTGATAAACTAAATTCGTTAATGAGTGATGATGGAACAAATATAAGAAAGGGAACCAAGAGTAGGCCTACCACCGGAAAAATTTTCGAACACAAAATTAGCCATCGAAAACCCACATGTCCTGGGTTAGAATACCATAGATGAAAATTCTACCACTGAGTCATCAATCACCCGCTTATTAGTTTTATTAATTATTATATTAATATAAATTAATGAATGCCTGCTTATGTTAATTATTGAACAATTACATTGTATACTTCGTAAAGTCAAAAATTATAAATTTGTATTTACTGTACACACAGTGAGCGCAGAAAGTGTTCGTACACCTATGCTATTGAAACGAGAATGCTTGCGAAAAAGAAACAGAAAATTTAAGAAGTGTAATAACACACACAATATGAATAATGAAAACTAAGCTTTATGAATATATCAATAAAGAACCACAAAAACAAGTTTAATGGTCAGAAAGTAAATAAATTCCGTAGAAAGTGTATAGAGTAGACGCAAAAAGAGATCGTACACCTGACGTACGAATACGAAACAAAGATACCTTAACTGGGATTCACTAGTATTTACCTGAGTATACACCTCTGTATAGCATGACGAATAACAGAATGAGTTTAGTTGTGAATAGGAGTGAAAAAACTGCACGGTGGGCTGTTAAAATGGGAAGCAACCGAACAGAAACAAATGAGGAGACAAGAAAAGTAATTATTAAATTGCATAAGAAGGGTAAATCTTTGAGAAAGATAGCAAACCTTGCAGACAGACCTCGTTCAACAGTACAAACAATAATTGCGATGTATAATGTTTCTATCACTGTGCGAAAAAAAAAAAAAAAAAAAAAAAAAAAAACTGGAAGACCAAGAGTGTTGAGTGAACAAGATAAACGTTACATTATTAGGGAAAGAAAAAAGGTTCCGAAAAGTAGTGCTGTGCAATTGGCAACGGATCTGGAAACACGCGGTGTTAAAGTATCAGCCAGTATAGTGCGGAATATTTGCAGGGTATCATGCTCGGATAGCCAGGAAAATGTTATGGGTGAACAAGACAAATCGTATAAAGAGACTAAAGTTTGAAAAAGAGTATAAAGATAAGGGATCAGGCTTCTTTCTGGAATAGGGTCATATTTTCGGACGAAAGTAAATTTAATCTTATCGAATCCAATGGGAGGCGTATGGTATGACGCAAGGTGAATACAGAGATGAATCCTCAAAATCTCGTCCCTAAAGTAAGACACGCAGGAGGGTCCGTGCTCATCTGGGGTTGTATGAGTGCCTCAGGAGTGGGTCGTCTCCACTTTATCGATGGAGTGATGATCCACAAAGTGTATATTAACATATTAAAGGAAAATCTCCATACTAGTGCGCAGAAAACAATTTATTGTTCAGCAAGGCAACAACTCCAAACATACAGTGGAAAATACTCGATTGTGGCTACTCTATAATACCTTGAAACAGCTTCGCACACCTCCCCAATCCCCAGACATGAACCCCATAGAACATCTATGGTCTATTCTGGTGACAAGAATCAGAAGGCACAGCTTCTCTACTAAAGAAGGCCTGAGAAAAGCTATTCAAGAAGAATGGGACATATTCAGTCCCGAAGCTACTAACTAACTAACTAACTCTATGGCCTATGGAACCCGGAGGTTGAATGCCGCGTTCACAAAAGCTCTCCACTGACTTCTATAGTCCCGAAGCTACAGAACTACGAACTACTACAGGTGAAATCAATGCCACGAAGACTACAGACAATCATTAACGCACAGGGTAATCCCACAAAATAATAAATAACGTAATATACTTTATAAGCATTAATTCAATCATAAGTGTACGGTGACTTTTTGCGTTTACAAAAAAGGAATTCTCTCTTTTCTTCTGAGCAAAACAGTGATTGTCTTTGTTTGGCCTTTCTCTTGTATATAGAAATAAAATGTATGAATGTGTAGTCTTAATTCTGATTATATATATATTTTCCACCTCCCGTTCTCATGCTAGCTGTTTTCATTATAAAGTATGCATGGTGTACGAGCACTTTCTGCGCTCACTGTAGGTATGTTGACAATAAGCGAATGTTATTAGAATATTTGTTGAGATTTCTTTTCCTTCACTGCCTTTCGCCTGATTAAAAAGTAGTTTGCAGTGCTTTGGAGCAGCTGCAGGTGGGAACGCGATAATGTTTGAGACATACCGGCGACTTTTTTGTGTGAAAATAAGACCTTCTCATAAAGCAGTAAATAACTGCAGTAGCAATTGTCTACGTAAGTGATAAAGACATATCCAACTACAAGAAACTAATACAGTATATATATTCATTATTGTGTTTCTCTTTTAACAGCTACTAGCTAGGGATGGCCAATTCCAGAATTTTTACTTTCCGGAATCCGGAAAGTAAAATCGGAAAAATTCCGGATCTCGGAAAAATTCCGATTTTTTCTAAATTCCGGATTTTTTCCGAATGTCGGAATTTTTCCGAAATCCGGAATTTTTCCGAATTCCGGATTTTTTTTGAATTCCGGAATTTTTCCGAAATCCGGAATTTTTCTGAATTCCGGAATTTTTCCGAAATCCGGAATTTTTCTGAATTCCGGAATTTTCCGAATTCCGGATTTTTTCTGAATTCCGTATTTTTTTGAAATCCGGAATTTTTCCGAAATCCGGAATTTTTCCGAATTCCGGAAAGTAAATTTTCCGATTCCGGAAAATAAAATTTCCGGAATCCGGATTCCGGAAAATTTTGGCCATCCCTACACCAAACATTGCACATTGTTAGTGCATCGTTAGTGCACGTTAGTGCACTCAGAACTAACGTTAGTGCTATCAGCGTTTACGAGATATTGAAGATTTTTGGTGGGGGGCCAACTTCATATGAAGTTAGCCCCCCATCTTTATGCAGACAGATTTTCACAAAACTTAGCCTATCGTTAGTGCATCGTTAGTGCACTTAAACACACTAAGCACTACCATTAGTGCTACCATATTTTGGGATTTATTCAAGATTTTCGGTGGGGGCCAACTTCAGAAATATCAAATTCTATACAAATAGAGGTAGAAACATGGAGTTAACGGCAATCGTTAGTGCATCGTTAGTGCACGTAAACGCACTAAGCACTAACGTTAGTGCTACCATATTTTGGGATTTATTCAAGATTTTTTGTGGGGGGGGGGCAACTTCAGAAATATCAAATTCTATACAAATAGAGGTAGAAACATGGAGTTAACGGCAATCGTTAGTGCATCGTTAGTGCACTTAAACGCACTAAGCACTAACGTTAGTGCTACCATATTTTGGGATTTATTCAAGATTTTTGGTGGGGGGGCCAACTTCAAAAATATCAAACTCTATACAAATAGAGGTAGAAACATGGAGTTAACGGCAATCGTTAGTGCATCGTTAATGCACTTAAACGCACTAAGCACTAACGTTAGTGCGCACCATACTTTGGGATTTATTCAAGATTTTTGGTTGGGGGCCAACTTCAGAAATATCAAATTCTATACAATTAGAGGTAGAAACATAGAGTTTACGGCAATGGTTAGTGCATCGTTAGTGTACTTAAATGCACTAAGCACTATCGATAGTGCTACCATATTTTGGAATTTATTTTAGATTTTCGGTGGGGTGGGCAACTTCAGTAATATCAAATTCTGTACAAATAGATAGGAACATAGGGTTAACGGCAATCGTTAGTGCATCGTTAGTGCACTTAAACGCAGTAAGCACTAATGTCAGTTCTGCCGTATTTCGGGATTTATTCAAGATTTTTGGTTAGATGTCAACGTTAGAAATATCGAATTCCATACAAATTGATGTAGAAACATGGGGAGTGTTTCGTTAGTGCATTTGAACGCACTAAACACTAACGTTAGTGCTACCATATTTTGGGATTTATTCAAGATTTTCGGTGGAGTGGGCAACTTCAGAAATATCAAATTCTATACAAATTGAAGTAGAAACATGCGGTTAACGGCAATGGTTGGTGCATCGTTATTGCACTTAAAAACACTAGACACTAACGTTAGTGCTACCATATTTTGGAATTTATTCAAAATTTTTGGTGGGGGCCAACTTCAGAAATATCAAATTCCATAAAAAGTGTCAGTATTTTCAGGAAGCAGTAACGAATCCACTAATTACTTTGTTAGTGCTTGAAGTGGGCGTAAATTCATGGTGACCACCAAAGATATTACAAAACTAAAAGTATTTTCGAGAAGCACGAACGATGCAGTAATTTTTTTTGCTATTGGTTGAAGTGGGGGTGCCAAGTTCATGATGGCTTCCAAAGGTTTATTTACTTGTAGGACCTACAGTAATGAAGAACTAACGTTAGGTGTTAGTGCACTATGAAGCACTAACGATTTCAGTAGAAGAGGTCATTAGTGCTTTTGATTTTGGCGGAAATTTGACGCAATGAAAAATTCCCCATGAATTTCTTATGAGACTTTGTGGCATATAATTGGCCATATCTACATCAATAGTTAAGCATTAACGGAACTATGGGTGTTTTGCAGAAGCGCTAACGATAAATTAACAAATGGACTTATTTTTCGTTAGTGCTTGAAGTGGGAACCAAGTTCACGCTGGCCCGCAAAGATTTTTTTACTTGTAGCACCTACACTAATAAAGCACTAAACTTAGGTGTAGGTGCACTAGGAAGCACTAAAGTTACAAGTAAAGAAAACTTTCGAAATTAGCGTGAACTTAGCCCCCACTACAAGCACTAACGAAAAAAATTAGTTTTATTTGTTAGTGCATTGTTAGTACCTCTAGAAGATACAAGTAGTTACGTTAGTGTTTCACCATTAGTGTGGATATGGCCAATTATAAGTCACAAAACTCCCATAAGAAACACATGGGGAATTATTCATTGTATCGAATTCCTATCGCATTCAAAAGCACTAATTACCTCTGTTAGTGCAATTGTTAGTGCATCTTAAGTGCTTCTTAAAGCACAAACACAACGTTAGTGTTTCATTAGTATCGGTGTTACAAGTAAAAAATGACCTTTGGGGAAGTCAGCGTGAATTTCGCACCCATAATTTAAGCACTAACGGAAAAAATAGTGCCATTCGTTAGTGCTTCTATAAAGCACTAACAATTTCGTTAGTGCCTCACTATTAGTATAGTTATGGTCACACGAGACACAAGAAATTTATGGCAATTTTTTTATTGAATCGAATTTCCGCCAAATTCAAAATCACTAATGATCTCTTCTAGAGCAATCGTTAGTGCATTGTTAGTGCTTCTTAGTGCATCTATACCTAAGGTTAGTGCTTCATTAGTATAGGTGCTACAATTAAAATACCTTTTGAGGCCAGAGTGAACTTAGCGCCCCCACTTCAAGCACTAACTAATAACTGAGTGCAATTCGTTAGTGCATGGCTAGTGCTTCTAAAAAACACTAACAGTTTAGTTAGTACTTCACTATTGGTTTAGTTATGGCCAATTACATGTCACGAAACTCACATAATATATTTATGGAAATTTTACATTGCCTCAAATTTCCGTCAAATTCAAGAGCACTAATGATCTCTTCTAGTACATCGTTAGTGTATCGTTAGTGCTTCTAGAAAACACTAACAGTTTCGTTAGTACTTCAATATTAGTGTAGTTAACGACAATTACATGTCACGAAACTCCCATAAGAAATTTATTGGGAATTTTTAATTGCATGAAATTTCCGCCAAATTCCAAAGCACTAATAATAAGTTCTAATGCAATTGTTGGTGGCTCTTAGTGCACCAACTCCTAACGTTAGTACTTCATTAGTGTAGGTGCAACAAGTACAATATCTTTGGAGGGCACGATGAACTTGCCCCAACTTCAAGCAGTAACAAAAAATTAATGCCATTCGTTAGTGGATCGTTAGTGCTTCTAGAAAGCACTAAAGGTTTGTATGGACTTTGATATTTCTGAAATTGGCCCCCCACCAAAATTCTTGAATAAATCCCAAAATATGGTAATGCTAACGTTAGTGCTTAGCAGTAGCGGCTCGTAGTCTGTACAAGCACCGGTTGCAATGTTGCAATATCAAAGGTATGTACGTACGCGCAAGTGTTCCCCTCCCCCAGCATTCTTGAGTCTTATCCAAGAAATATTCAGGAAATATGAAGAGGAAAGTCTTTTAAGCTCTATTAAATTATTTCTCTAATATTGATTTAATATATATGTTATTTTCCTTTTTTCAATCAACCACTATCAATGTACGTTTATACACTATTTATATACAAAACCTCTACACTCATGTTATTGAACACGAGATAAAGCGAATATATAGTACGTTATGTGCTGTAAGCCATGAATGATGGCGTTAATCCGAAAAGAAGAAAAAAAACAAGAACATTGCATGCAAGCAGTTAAACAAAATTATTTAATTATATAATCTATGCATTATTTTAGAATGGAAGGTCTATCTTCAATCTTTCGGGCTTCAAATTTTTCTATGACTTTATTGAAATCTCAAATGCTGCTCGCCAAGTTTCTCTGAATAGAAAGCATTGCTACCGCAAATATTTTCCGCTTTATTTTCTTTAGGGTCCAGAAACACCTCTCTTCTCCGACAATATGCATTTTGTTAGCATTTCTTTGTATAAATATACGGAACAAAAAGTCAATTTTCAAGAACCACGTATTTTTTTGTCTGGAAAGAAGCATGAAATCTAAGATATTTTCCTTTGAAAATGAAAAAAAAATTAACATTCCAACAAATTAGGCTAAAAAAGACAGATGAGTATTGGAAGTGAATGATTTGATATTAATTTATGCTCTCCGCCGGTGTCACAGGGATTTTTTACCCCTGGAAAGTTTTACCCCCTGGAAAATTTTACCCCCTGGAAATCTTTACCCCCTTGTCGGTTTCTGGTAACTTCAAAGGAAAAGTCAAAAGTCACATTAAAAATTCATATAATTGAATGTGATCTCTCAGTGTATGCACTCACTTTGGTCAAGATGGCTTTAAATCCGAAGATTTGGTAGGGGGGTAAAAATTTCCTAGGAAATTATTACCTCCCTGTCGGTTATTGGTTACTTCAAAGACAAACTCAAATGTTACATTATAAATTGATACCACTCTGTAGTATCTCTTAACAGACACAGTCACTTTGGCCAAGATGGCTTTAAATCCGAAGATTTGGTAGGGGGGTAAAAATTTCCTAGGAAATTATTACCTCCCTGTCGGTTATTGGTTACCTCAAAGACAAACTCAAATGTTACATTATAAATTGATACCACTCTGTAGTATCTCTTAACAGACACAGTCACTTTAGCCAAGATGGCTTTATATCCGAAGATTTGGTAGGGGGGTAAAAATTTCCTAGGAAATTATTACCTCCCTGTCGGCTATTGGTTACTTCAAAGAAAAACTCAAATGTTATATCATAAATTGATACCACTATGTAGTATCTCTTAACAGACACAGTCACTTTGGCCAAGATGGCTTTAAATCCGAAGATTTGGTAGGGGGGTAAAAATTTCCTAGGAAATTATTACCTCCCTGTCGGCTATTGATTACTTCAAAGACAAACGCAAATGTTATATTACAAATTGATACCACTCTGTAGTATCTCTTAACAGACACAGTCACTTTAGCCAAGATGTCTTTAAATCCGAAGATTTGGTAGGGGGGGTAAAAATTTCCTAGGAAATTATTACCTCCCTGTCGGCTATTGATTACTTCAAAGACAAACTCAAATGTTATATTATAAATTGATACCACTCTGTAGTATCTCTTAACAGACACAGCCACTTTAGCCAAGATGGCTTTAAATCCGAAGATTTGGTAGGGGGGTAAAAATTTCCTAGGAAATTATTACCTCCCTGTCGGCTATTGATTACTTCAAAGTCAAACTCAAATGTTATATTATAAATTGATACCACTAAGTAGTATCTCTTAACAGACACAGTCACTTTGGCCAAGATGGCTTTAAATCCGAAGATTTGGTAGGGGGGTAAAAATTTCCTAGGAAATTATTACCTCCCTGTCGGCTATTGGTTACTTCAAAGACGAACTCAAATGTTATATCATAAATTGATACCACTATGTAGTATCTCTTAACAGACACAGTCACTTTGGCCAAGATGGCTTTAAATCCGAAGATTTGGTAGGGGGGTAAAAATTTCCTAGGAAATTATTACCTCCCTGTCGGCTATTGATTACTTCAAAGACAAACTCAAATGTTATATTACAAATTGATACCACTCTGTAGTATCTCTTAACAGACACAGTCACTTTAGCCAAGATGGCTTTAAATCCGAAGATTTGGTAGGGGGGTAAAAATTTCCTAGGAAATTATTACCTCCCTGTCGGCTATTGATTACTTCAAAGACAAACTCAAATGTTATATTATAAATTGCCACTCTGTAGTATCTCTTAACAGACACAGCCACTTTGGCCAAGATGGCTTTAAATCCGAAGATTTGGTAGGGGGGTAAAAATTTCCTAGGAAATTATTACCTCCCTGTCGGCTATCGATTGCTTCAAAGTCAAACTCAAATGTTATATTATAAATTGATACCACTAAGTAGTATCTCTTAACAGACACAGTCACTTTGGCCAAGATGGCTTTAAATCCGAAGATTTGGTAGGGGGGTAAAAATTTCCTAGGAAATTATTACCTCCCTGTCGGCTATTGATTACTTCAAAGACAAACTCAAATGTTATATTATAAATTGATACCACTCTGTAGTATCTCTTAACAGACACAGTCACTTTAGCCAAGATGGCTTTAAATCCGAAGATTTGGTAAGGGGGTAAAAATTTCCTAGGAAATTATTACCTCCCTGTCGGTTATTGATTACTTCAAAGACAAACTCAAATGCTACATCATAAATTGATACCACTCTGTAGTATCTCTTAACAGACACAGTCACTTTAGCCAAGGTGGCTTTATATCCGAAGATTTTGTAGGGGGGTAAAAATATCCTAGGAAATTATTACCTCCCTGTCGGCTATTGATTACTTCAAAGACAAACGCAAATGTTATATTACAAATTGATACCACTAAGTAGTATCTCTTAACAGACACAGTCACTTTGGCCAAGATGGCTTTAAATCCGAAGATTTGGTAGGGGGGTAAAATTTCCTAGGAAATTATTACCTCCCTGTCGGTTATTGACTACTTCAAAGACAAACTCAAATGTTACATTATAAATTGATACCACTCTGTAGTATCTCTTAACAGACACAGTCACTTTAGCCAAGATGGCTTTAAATCCGAAGATTTGGTAGGGGTGTAAAAATTTCCTAGGAAATTATTATCTCCCTGTCGGCTATTGATTACTTCAAAGACAAACACAAATGTTATATTATAAATTGGTACCACTCTGTAGTATCTCTTAACAGACACATTCACTTTAGCCAAGATATGATTTTATGAATTGATATTATACCCTGTTATCTCTTAACAGACGTACTGATTGTCGGTAAGATGTCTTTATATCAGAAATTTTATAGGGGTGCTTATACTCTTGTATTGGTTCTGTGCTACTTCAAGGATAAGGTCAAATTTTTACATTATAAATTGATGTTATACCGGTTTATGTCTTAAGAGACGCACTCACTTTGGGGACGATGAAGGATGGTTTTATTTTCGAAAGTTCATAGGGAGGTAATATATAAAGAAAGCTAAAACTTATTTTTATTTTAAAGGAGATGTTGAAATACCAAATTTGGTGACTCGGGTTTAATAGAGCCCGAAAATGTACACGTTTTTATAAGATAATTTTCATACGTATTCTTCGCTTCCGCTTTGAAATTCCAAAAATCGATTCTCTGTGATATATGACGTCTCAGATCCCATGTACTGACCAAGCTTTAAGTTTCTAAGTTCAGCGGTTGTACATACGACTTGAGAATCTTCTTTTTACAAGCCTTGTACGTTGTTCTGGATGCTAGCTCGCACTAGCTAGCTACGCCATTTTCAACAGTGTTGACAACTTTATCAATGTTTATTATATCTCCGGTACGGTTAGAGAAATCGAAGTGTTGTAAACGGTAAAATAATTTGAACGTTCCTTGCAAACCACACATGTAACTAGATATAATATTTACTTAAGATTTTTGTAAATAAAGACTTTCAAAAAATTCAAATTTTCAACCCCTGTAACTTCGTTTCTATTCATTCGAAAAACGTCATACCATGTCCATGATATTCAGCGCTAAAGTTCTTTCGAACTATATTATCCTGTGCATCTCTGTTGTGCTGTGTCTGCGTTAGAGGCTTCCAAACTTCGGATGTTTGTGATACCATAATATCTTTAACTTGTAACACTGATTAATAAAAGTAGTATTTTAAGTTTACATTTAACATGGTTAGAAATGTGTAATAAACTGACGTAGTGCCATTTGAAAAAATATAAATTTATATTTGGTTGGCAACACTTGTGAATTTCTGTCTAAACCCGTTATAGCGGATGATCACGATAAATTGTCTACCATGTGTATATAGGGACAGAGAGAGGAATAAATTGCAACAACGTTGTTTTTAATTGAAAGATGTGTTTTATGTTTACAATCATTTATGTTATAAACTGTGTAATAGTAGTTATCAAGATTATAAGGCAACTAATATCTAATATTTTACACTGCAAACTAGGTTATATTTTGGAATGAAAGTCTGCTTTCTCAGTTGCAAATAACAAAATTTAAAGTTAGATTTACTTACCTTTGTTTCAAAAGATTGTTTATTCTCTATATATTTTTCTTCCTACGTGTTCCACACTGTCAAAAGAGTAAAATCGAGTTTCAAAATCAATATTTTCCTTTCGACGCTACTAAATCCTTAAATCTCGACTACTAGTAGAACAAGTCAAGAGCTGCTTTCACGAACGAAACTATGAAATATTTTTTAACAGTGCAGTGTTTCGGAGGAAAGTTTCTTCCTCCTTTTATACTAGGCCGCTAATATGTAAGATTTGAATTGTTCCTCTTGAAGAGCAATTTATACAAATTTCATTGATATAATAAGAAAACAATTAATAGAAATTACCACTTTGACACTGCAACCATCTTAAGACACCTGGGGGGCGCGGTGGCTCAGTGGTAGAGTGTTCACCTCTGGTGCTTGGGATCACTGGTTCGATCCCAGCTCGCGCCGTGTGGAGTTTATGGTGGACAAACACCGTACTTGTGGTCATTCTCGTGGTTCTACCGTTTAATCCCACTTTCTTCGTTCCACCATTTCATTCATTTCTCATAATCACTGTCTCCTTTATCCTAACCGGCATAGCCGTAGGACGTAAAACTAATAGATTTCATTTCATTTTTTTCTTAAGACACCCTCGTCAGACAGCAAATCACGTGCAAAACATGAAAAGCAATTATTTCCTAGGAAAACAATACCGACTATCAAGTTTTTGGTCATGAAACCAAATTTTCGGACATAAAGCAATCTTGACCAGAATGATTGCGTCTGTTAAGAAATAACACGGAGTAGCATCAATTTATAATATAACATTTGATACTATCTTTGAAGTAAACAAATAACCGACAGGCGGTATAAATATCTCAGGAAAATATTACCCACTATCAAATTTTCGGACATAAAGTCATATTGACCAAAGTGAATGCCTCCGTTAACGAACAACACAGAATGGTAATAATTTATAATGTAACATTTGATGTCTTTAGGTAGTGCTCTCAACGGGTCGGGTCGGGTCGGGTCGGGTTGAAGACCGACCCGACCCGAACCGTGACCCGAATTGACTGACCAGACTCGACTGACCCGAACCGTGATCCGACCTGATTGACCTGACCCGACAACCCGACCCGACCAGATCCGTAACCCGACCCGAGCTCACCCGATCCGAGTCGGGTCGGGTCGGGTCACGCGTCGCGTTGGGTCAACCCGATCTGTTTGAGAGCACTATGGTCACGACACTGGGTGAACGCCAAAATGCACTCACATTGGGAATTAAGCCCGGACCACGTGTACCGAAGTCTTACAAGTTAACCACTAGCTAGATCGAACGGGGGATTTGTATATGCATTTTAATGAATACTTGGCACTTTTGAGGTTTGGTTATTTCTTTTTATAACTATTAACAACGTCCGACGTGGGAAAAAATTATTTTTTTTCTTGCTTTAGTTCTATGTGACGAAAATTTTCTTCAAGGTCAGTGTTCTCACCTGCTCGGACGGCAGGGGGTCTTCTCGGAATGCAGTAGCAAGAGTCTCTTGGCGGAGACAAAAGGAAATCGTTTAATTACAATGATAAGGGTTGAGGAAACAGGAGAACACCTGTGATTTTTTCCAACCCTTCAAGTTTCATTCCAAAATAGGTTCTTATGATTCCGGGACCCGTGCTACTTTGATTTTTCTTTCTCGGTAATTAAAACGTATTTTACAGTATATATACTTGCACGTAACAAGATACATAAAATGAATTTTGTAATTTAAAATTTAAAAATACAGTATGATATTTAATTATAAAGTACTAATTTTATTTCATCACTTTCAGCCCTACAAATAAAATTCAAACGATTCGCTCCCTGGGTCTTGGTCATCAATACTGCGTCTCATTCTTTGTCTTGCAGTCAAGTATTGGTCCTGCATTTCGTAGTCTTGGTGGTCTTTCATGCTATATAAGAGCCAAGAATGCTCGCCTCATCGGTACAAATGAAGACCAAGTGTGATTTTGATTATGGTCTTTCATACTATACGGAAAGCAAGAAAATACGCTCATCGCTACTTGGTGATCACCAAAAGAAGGCCAAGAGCAAGATTACTATGCAATTCGTCTTGCATATCCAATCTTTATCTTGTTCTTGTATCGATGTCCTTGGGCTTGGTGAAATAAAATGAAATATTCAGTTTAAGGTCCCTCGATTCTGCACCGAGGCTAAGGGATATGGTGACCATGAGAAATGAATGAAACGGTGCAATGAAGAAAGTGGGAGGAAACAGGAGAATCCCGAGAAAACCCACTACACGGCGTTTCTCCACCCCAAAGCCTACTTAGCACAAGCTGGGATCGAACCATGGACACTATGCACCAGAGATGAATTCTCTACCACTGAGCCACCGCAGCCCTGCTTGGGCTTGGTCGTCCATATCCAATCTTTCTTTTGGCCTTACTTAAACAACTTCTAGTTTTGTTCTAAATCCAGACTCCATATTGGCGTAGATATTAATATTACAGTCGATTGGAAAAATCAATCTTCCATATTTAAAAATTAAAGTACACACAATTACAAAAATAAGCATTTACCATAAAAGTACTAGCTTTAAGTGTTCAAAATAGATTTATGGTTTCTATAAAAAAAATAGAAAATTGCTATTTTCAATTAGGCAGCTAGTAAAAAACAGCAGTTTTCGACTCCAGCCGAGTTTAAGCTCAACCTAAACTCAGTTGACCAAAGTGAACTGACACGATTGACCCGATCCGACAACCCGACACAAGCTGACCAGACTGACCCGACCCGATAACCCGATCCGACTTGACCCGATTGACCCGACCCGACAACCCGACCCGAGCTGACCCGACTGACTCGACCCGAGTAGACTAACCCGACAACGCGACCCTTGCTGACCCGACTGACCCCACCCCACAAACCGACCTGAGTTGACCTGATCCGACCAGACCCGTAACCCGACCCGAGACGCGTTTCAGAGCACTACTTTGGAGTAATCAAAAACCGACATGTGAGTATAATTTCCTAGGATATTTTTACCCCCCCTACCAAATCTTCGAATTTAAAGCCATCTTACCCAAAGTGAGTATGTCTGTTAATAGATTCTACGGAGTGGTATCAATTCATAATGCAACATTTGAGATTGTCTTTGAAGTAACCAATAGCCGACAGGGACGTAATAATTTCCTAGAAAATTTTTACCCCCTACCGAATCTTCGCATTTAAAGCCATCTTGGCTGAAGTGACTGTGTCTGTTAAGAGATACTACAGAGAGGTATCAATTTATAATATAACATTTATGTTTGTCTTTGAAGTAATCAATAGCCGACAGGGAAGTAATAATTTCCTAGGAAATTTTTACCCCCCTACCAAATCTTCGCATTTAAAGCCACCTTGGCTAAAGTGACTGTGTCTGTTAAGAGATACTACAGAGAGGTATCAATTTATAATATAACATTTGTGTTTGTCTTTGAAGTAACCAATAGCCGACAGGGAGGTAATAATTTCCTAGGAAATTTTTACCCCCTTACCAAATCTTCGGATTTAAAGCCATCTTGGCTAAAGTGACTGTGTCTGTTAAGAGATACTACAGAGAGGTATCAATTTATAATATAACATTTATGTTTGTCTTTGAAGTAATCAATAGCCGACAGGGAAGTAATAATTTCCTAGGAAATTTTTACCCCCCTACCAAATCTTCGCATTTAAAGCCACCTTGGCTAAAGTGACTGTGTCTGTTAAGAGATACTACACAGAGGTATCAATTTATAATATAACATTTGTGTTTGTCTTTGAAGTAACCAATAGCCGACAGGGAGGTAATAATTTCCTAGGAAATTTTTACCCCCCTACCAAATCTTTGCATTTAAAGCCATCATGGCTAAAGTGACTGTGTCTGTTAAGAGATACTACAGGGTGGTATTAATTTATAATATAACATTTGAGTTTGTCTTTGAAGTAACCAATAACCGACAGGGAGGTAATAATTTCCTAGGAAATTTTTACCCCCCTACCAAATCTTCGGATTTAAAGCCACCTTGGCTAAAGTGACTGTGTCTGTTAAGAGATACTACAGAGTGGTATCAATTTATAATGTAACATTTGAGTTTGTCTTTGAAGTAGTCAATAACCGACAGGGAGGTAATAATTTCCTAGGAAATTTTACCCCCTACCAAATCTTCGCATTTAAAGCCATCTTGGCTAAAGTGACTGTGTCTGTTAAGAGATACTACTTAGTGGTATCAATTTATAATATAACATTTGAGTTTGTCTTTGAAGTAATCAATAGCCGACAGGGAGGTAATAATTTCCTAGGAAATTTTTACCCCCCTACCAAATCTTCGGATTTAAAGCCATCTTGGCTAAAGTGACTGTGTCTGTTAAGAGATACTACAGAGTGGTATCAATTTATAATATAACATTTGAGTTTGTCTTTGAAGTAATCAATAGCCGACAGGGAGGTAATAATTTCCTAGGATATTTTTACCCCCCCTACCAAATCTTCGGATTTAAAGCCATCTTGGCCAAAGTGACTGTGTCTGTTAAGAGATACTACAGAGTGGTATCAATTTATAATATAACATTTGAGTTTGTCTTTGAAGTAATCAATAGCTGACAGGGAGGTAATAATTTCCTAGGAAATTTTTACCCCCCTACCAAATCTTCGGATATAAAGCCATCTTGGCTAAAGTGACTGTGTCTGTTAAGAGATACTACAGAGTGGTATCAATTTATAATATAACATTTGAGTTTTTCTTTGAAGTAATCAATAGCCGACAGGGAGGTAATAATTTCCTAGGAAATTTTTACCCCCCTACCAAATCTTCGGATTTAAAGCCATCTTGGCCAAAGTGACTGTGTCTGTTAAGAGATACTACATAGTGGTATCAATTTATGATATAACATTTAAGTTTGTCTTTGAAGTAACCAATAGCCGACAGGGAGGTAATAATTTCCTAGGAAATTTTTACCCCCCTACCAAATCTTCGGATTTAAAACCATCTTGGCCAAAGTGACTGTGTCTGTTAAGAGATACTACAGAGTGGTATCAATTTATAATGTAACATTTGAGTTTGTCTTTGAAGTAACCAATAACCGACAGGGAGGTAATAATTTCCTAGGAAATTTTTACCCCCCTACCAAATCTTCGGATTTAAAGCCATCTTGACCAAAGTGAGTGCATACACTGAGAGATCACATTCAATTATATGAATTTTTAATGTGACTTTTGACTTTTCCTTTGAAGTTACCAGAAACCGACAAGGGGGTAAAGATTTCCAGGGGGTAAAATTTTCCAGGGGGTAAAACTTTCCAGGGGTAAAAAATCCCTGTGACACCGGAAATCGAACACGGAATCATGTGCACGAAAGACACAGAGCTAGGAATTAGACCAGTAGTAAGACATTTTCTTCTTGGAGACTCGATTGACCCCCCCACCACCACCACCAGAATAGGATTTTTTTAAAAAATAAATCTTATCCCAAGAATTTTCACCTTTGTATTATAAATGTTAAATAAAATCTGTTGACTTCGAACGACCGCCCCCCAAACTTTCAGCCTGGATCCGTCCCTGCTACCACCAGACTTATATTTGTTCTTAGCGAGTTTATGTTTTGTGAATAACTTCTTTCTTCTACGCGTCTGTATCTTCCTCACCCTATCAATTGAATCAAGCGCTGCTAAGCGGAGGAATTCGTAACTATTACAGAAGCTGACCAGTTGCGGGAGAAAATGCAACCGCAAGGGACCAATACGGGAAAATAGGAGCGTTGCAAGAATAAATCCACTTCCCCATGTTAAGAGATAGGAGCTCGCTGCCATATGCTCAATGTTACTGCTTCCAGTGGCAACGTTCGCTGCCACTGGAAAGGTAAATCTCTCTCTTTCTTTCCGTTTTTTAATTGACTTTTTTCAGAAATGAATCAATACTGTTTTGCGCTCAAGAGCAAAGGTTTATTTTTTACTGATACACAACTTTAACACTTAAAAATATTTTTAGTATTAAAAAAAATATCCGGTTGCACAACCATGCAACATATAGTACCAGCCGCCACTGGTGCTTAGTGCATTTAAGTGCACTAAAGATGCAATAACGATTGTCGTTAAATGTATGTTTCTACCTCTATTTGTATAGAAATTGATATTTCTGAAGTTGGTCCACATCTAAAATCCTGAATAAGTCCCAAAATATGGTAGCACTAACGTCAGTGTTTAGTGTTTTTAAGTGCACTAACGATGCACTAACCATTGCCGTTAACCGCATGTTTCTACGTCAATTTGTATAGAATTTGATATTTTTGAAGTTGCCCACTCCACCGAAAATTTTGAATAAATCCCAAAATATGGTAGCACTAACGTTAGTGTTTAGTGCGTTTAAATGCACTAACGAAACACTCCCCATGTTTCTACATCAATTTGTATGGAATTCGATATTTCTAACGTTGACATCTAACCAAAAATCTTGAATAAATCCCAAAATACGGTAGAACTGACATTAGTACTTACTGCGTTTAAGTGCACTAACGATGCACTAACGATTGCCGTTAACCCTATGTTCCTATCTCTATTTTAATAGAATTTGATATTACTGAAGTTGCCCACCCCACCGAAAATCTAAAATAAATTCCAAAATATGGTAGCACTATCGATAGTGCTTAGTACGTTTAAGTGCACATAACGATGCACTAACCATTGCCGTTAACTCCATGTTTCTACCTCTATTTGTATAGAATTTGATATTTCTAAAGTTAGCCCCCCACCAAATATCTTGAATAAATCCCAAAATATGGTAGCACTAACGTTAGTGCTTAGTGCGTTTAAGTGCACTAACGATGCACTAACGATTGCCGTAAACTCTATGTTTCTACCTCTATTTGTATAGAATTTGATATTTTGAAGTTGGCCCCCCACCAAAAATCTTGAATAAGTCCCAAAATATGGTAGCACTAACGTTAGTGCTTAGTGCTTTTAAGTGCACTAACGATGCACTAACAATTGCCGTTAACTCTATGTTTCTACTTCTATTTGTATAGAATTTGATATTTCTGAAGTTGCCGCCCCACCGAAAATCTTGAATAAATCCCAAAATATGGTAGCACTAACGGTAGTGCTTAGTGTGTTTGAGTGCACTAACGATGCACTAACGATGCGCTAAGTTTTGTGAAAATCTGTCTGCATAAAGATGGGTGGGGGGCTAACTTCATATGAAGTTGGCCCCCCCACCAAAAATCTTTAATATCTCGTAAACGCTGATTGCACTAACGTTAGTTCTGAGTGCACTAACGTGCACTAACCATGCACTAACGATGTGCAATGTTTGGTGTAATTTGGAAGAGGTGGGGGGTTAATTTTAGGCACGTAAATTTTAGCCCTATTTAAAAGTGTTGTATAATTCCAACTGGGATCAATGCCATTATAACGAGACAACAACACATTGCAAACTGATATAAAAGAACCTCAAAAGGGTAAACGCAGATTTACTAAAAAGTGCTTGAGTTTCGGAGGGGGGCAACCCCCCAGTGCCTCACGCTGGATACGTCCCTGATTTAGTCCAGTGCATTTATTTCTTATAAAACATGATTATTAGATAAGTAATGTTGTAAAATTATATCATAGTTTTACTTTCAATAGGCCTTTTCTTAACACCGTTCTGCCTGCCTGTTTATGTAGGATAAGCGTAACTCTACTGTATTTCCAAAGATAGCATATATATCAACTATTGTGCTGCCAAAATGTCTTGAGCCGTGGCAAAAATGCGAACTAAAGCTCACACCCTCACACACCCACGCGTTGAACCAATAAGGGTTCAGCTGTTGTTAAGCGAGAGAAAGCGAGTGGAATTCCTTCAGCCGATAGCAGCACTTGCAATGGAAGACTAGGGATCAAGTCAATGTGGCATATTTATAGAATTGTATCATCCTAGAACAGACAATAGTGTGAAATGCTTATATTATAAGTGTGGAATAAAGAAAGCATAAGTACTGTTTTGGTAGCGTGAGAACAAACTAAAAACAATTCAATATATTTTTTAGGTTTCAGATTATCATCTTGTGTGTCGATGTGTATTTTTTAAATAGTTTCAAATGTCATACCATTAGCAATATTCCTAAGGAAATCAAAAGAAAAACTCACATGTGCACTTTTGGCAAAGCGGGTTAAGTGCATGGTCCGAAATCCGGTTTCCACGTTAAGGTATAGATAACAAATCAGCGCATAAAAGGAGTGTTAAGTAAACCAAACCAAATAAACCAATCACTCAATCAAAGCATACAATATTAGGAAAATATCAAAGATATGTTATTTAAAAGAGGTTGGAGTGACTGTAATGTTCATCATATGAATCACTTTCAAAGGTAATAAAAATGAAAACTACAATACAGTATCAGGTTTAGTCAGCGGTCTCTGGCTAAAGTTATCCTGCGAAGAAGTCACTGAAATACCAGAAAAGGAGTAATCGATGGGAGAGATTATGATAATATTGTGAGTAGAGAAGGGTTTTATACTTCAAATCATAGATAGTATACATCATCGTTTGAGAAGTTACGTTGAAGCGCATATCGTTGTTTAGTCTTCAAAAAGTTATATGTGCAGTTTTTGCTCAAAGTATGATTTTTACGGATGTAGGTGCACTTTGGCATTGAGCAAATACCTACAATCGTTATGTGATATCGTTCATTTAAGTGGTTGCTACGTAATGAAACAAACCCCGCTATGTGATGCTGCAGTCAAATTGTTCTTATCATTTTCTGCTGTTCGCAAAGAGACATAGCTGATTTTATGTTAGAAGGTAACAATAATGCGCGTTCAGCAGTTGCATATATCCGAGTTTCTTCCTACCGCTTAACAAATAATGCAGGAGCTTTTTATCTTTCTTTTAAAATTTTAAATTTTACACATAGCGTTTTTTAAGTTACACTGAAAATGATTTCTTTAAGTTTAACATCCCACGAATATGCCGGTTGGGCTAAAGGAGACGGTGATGATGAGAAATGAATGAAAATGGTGGAATGAAGAAAGTGGGAGGAAACTGGAAAACCCCGAGTAAACCCACGAGCACGGTGTTTGTCCACCACAAAGTTCACACGGCGCGAGCTGGGATCGAACTAGGGACCCCAAGCACCGGAGGTGAACGCTCTACCACTGAGTCACCGCGCTCCCTTAAGTTACAATGACGATATGTAGGAGTGTATTGAAGTAAACATTAGAACACTATGTCTGTTCGTCATTGATGAATGCTTATGGACAGGTTTGCATATTTCACGGCGTTCAACATTGTAATGGTTCGTAGTTGTGGTTTCACACCGACGGAGAAAGATATGATTATCCACACCATTGATCACCATAGCAGCAACAGAATCTTTTACGGTTGGAAATGATTATTTCTATACTAACGTTGGATACCTGATTCGCTGGGTTAAAATTAAAGAAAAAAACTTAATTACAAAACTACTTTAAAAAATGAAATTTTGAGTTTTACGTCCCACGGTTATGCCTGTTAGGCTAAAGGAGACGGTGATAATGAGTAATGAATGAAATGGTGGAATGAAGAAAGTGGGAGGAAACGGGAGAACCCCGAGAAAACCCACGCACACGGACAAAACTACTTAGCGGGCAGGCTTCGGGAACACACATGTGCAATGGCGATGTTCTTCCGGGTTCATAAATCCAGAGCGCTTTTCTTCTCGTAGCTTAAAAACTGGATTTTGCATAGGTAAATGACTGGCTGATGCGGCAAAATGCCAGGGATGTAGTCAAGGGGTGAGTCCTTGGGGTCCGGACCCCCAAATCCTTTCCAACTATTTCAACCTATGGAAGTGTCCATGCATAATCACTATGTGCAAGACGTAGTTAGACGAAAAGCGAACCGCGGCAGCCTGCCGTCAAAAATTTGGCGGGCCGATGGCGGTTAACGCAGCAGTAGGTACTGTTATGAAATTACACGAATGCCGCAACTTTACCAACATGATGGTAATAAGGCAGCATCGGTCGTTTCTCCTTGTCCGAACCGCTAGTGCCGGCTTGAAACCACCAGTACCGCCACATGGTCGCTTCGTAACCTCCAGTGCTGGCTTGAAACCACCAGTACCGCCATTAACTTGAGTCATGGGCTCTTTTCTGTTGCCTTTAATCATCTACTCAACTTTTTGCAACGTATTGCATTGGTACCGGTACTTATACCCTGAAAATTCTATACCAATACATGGTTAAAACACAAAATAAATACCGTTAATTTAACACCAAAGACACGGCCTTCCGAGCACATCAGAAGTAACTAGTAATTGTCAGTGAGAATGTTTAATTGGATTTTATTGTTTGCGACGAGCAAAGCTTTCCGCAGTATACTTGACATTTGCTGAAATCGGTCACGAAAATAGTTAAGTAAGTTTATGAACCGCATGACAATAGTTACATCAGTAGCAGTGCTGGCACCTGTTGCGCTTATGCCCTAGCACATAAAAAACAGATGACACCAACAGGTGCCAGAACAGTTCTCAGCGGAGTTACCGAGTTCTCATCATTATTCAGCGGTGTTTCGTCGAAAAGTCTCTATAACATCGCCTGGCGGAAAATCGACAACTGCCATCTAACTTTCCGACGACAACAGCCGCTTTGCTTTCGCTTCGGTGCAGGCACGTAGCCAGGATTTCGTAATAGGGGGGTCCGTGACGAAATACTGTGGTTATCACATCAGCGGCTTGACCATTCTAAACTATTTTACTGGTAGCATACCGATATATTGGTTCGTTTAGGGTGGGCCAAGATTTCGTAAAGGGTGGGGTGGGGTACGTGACAAGAAATACTGTGGTCACACTGTAGGGGCTTAATCAATCAAAACAATTTTACTGTTAACACACCCATATTGGTTTGTTAGGACAATAAAATGAGGATATGCTAGTAAGTATCTTAATAAATTGTGAAGAAATCTCTAGTAAAAGAATATTAAAAAATATTGAGAAAGATATAGTCTTCCTGGGTCATTCGAACTCGATTCTTTTTGCCTTCTTTCTTCTTCGTTTTCTTATCTTCGTTTAATGTAGTCAAAGATAGCAACGAGATCTCTGTCGGTAGTAAAGACATCCTATAAAATGTATTAGTGTTGCCGCGAGATTAAAAATTTTTTTAACAAGTGTAACTGGAATCTATGTTGCCAGGCTCATATTATTGGTGATTGTGAGCATTTCTTAAGTTCTATCTGAGAGTCTATCTGATCGAACCATAGATAGATCGTCATTTGTAGTCCATAGCATTAGCATAGAGCTAGATGGAATTCGGAATGCTCCGTTACAATAATATCAATTTTCAACCTGCCCTCTCCCCGTTTCCTCCACGCAAAATTCCTCATGAGAAAGAATAACCAAAAACTTGCTGTAGCTTTATACTTTTAACGCTGATTCTTCTTCTCGTACCTTTTTGTTTCATCCTTCCTTAATTTTTTTCATTTCTGGTTTTGAAGGGGGGGGGTTCGGACCCCCCGGACCCACCCCTTGGCTACGTGCCTGTTCGGTGGCTTTCCACTTGGAACCGAAAACAGTCCTATACCGGCAATCATTTTTCCTTCACTTCGGTGGCTATCTGCAAATCGATGATAGTTGGCGGCGCTTTGCACACGGAAGTATATTTAAATCGATATTAACTTAATAGGAACATATTGAAAAAAGTGCAACGTAATGGATTAACAGGCGTTGGATCACCTTTGCCCTCAGATTAGATCTAATGCGATGTAAATTAGAATGTCGAAGATCGTAAACGGTTACAAGTAAAATATCACACCACCTCACTTACAGTGCATCACTACGCTCCTTGAGAGAGGATGTAGGTGGAAATTTGCACCGGATACGTGTATCCTAAACGAAATGCAAATATTCAATTATATTCAGATCCGGTGATTGGGAAGGTGTCAACTTCATCCTAATGTTCATCAAGCCACGCATGAACAGCTTGAGCTGTGTGAACGGGCCCAGCTGTGCGAATGGTTCATTATCATCTTAAAATATGGCATTATTGCAACAACAATATATAGAACATAGGATACACATGGTCTCCTAGAATGGCGACATAATCACGAGCAGTGATGTCACTAGTAAGTGCCAACACAGAATCCTCTGAAAACCTCGATATTGTGTCCCCATAGTACAGAGGCGGACTGGGAGTACAAGGGCCCACCCGGAGAATGATGCTTAAGGGCCTTGATGAATACTGAGTTAGTCTGGAGTCTGGAGTCTGGACTGCTCTTTTAGGAATGAACCTCTAGCTGGAGACGTGAATAGTTAAGCCCCCTCCCCCACGAAATGTAAAGTTGTATATGCGTATCTGTAAGGTAATATTAAAAAAAGCGTCTAAAATCTAAGTAAACCTTTGAATTTGCTTTTATTTTCAAAAAGTAAATAGTATTTATAATTATAAACGACATATGATAATGGATTCATGGCTAAAAAAAGTTAAGAAATGTTAATTTACATTAAACTTCAGTCTTTTAACCAATAAAGCCATTATGACTCCACGTGTATATTTTGACCTGTGATTTACAGCACTAATAACTTTTCAGTGAATTCATGTGAAAACTTCTAAATATGTACTTAAAAAAAAAAAAAAAGAAAATTCATATTTACTGAGATTTTGCGACTTTTTAAAAATATTAATATGTATATTATTAGACCTAAAAATGCTGTAAAATGACACCAATCCTATGTCTCTAAACGCTTCTAGAGCTATTCCAAAATACCGTACTCTATTTTTAGCCCGATTTTTTTTTTTTTTTTTTTTTTTTTTTTGTGTGTGTGCTCTTCAAATTATTTAGCTCTCCATTTTATAGCTCTTCAAATCACAAACGAGTTGACTTTAAAGAAACTATGATTACATTAGAATGGAGACCTTCTACCTGAGTTTTGAAAACAAGTTAAAAGTAAAATAAAAATCATAAGTTAAAAATAAATATTTGCAAGAAAGGAGTAGTACGTTTCAGGTTTCTTCTATTCGATATCAAATATATTGCGCTTCCCGTTACTGACATATAGCATCAGAGTATTGTATTGTAATGTTCGGTTGAACAACACTCAGGCAGAATAATAAGGAAACTTACTTTTTTGAACAAAAGGCCTGGAGAACATGGCTTGAATATCCTTTGGGACCCGATTTCTTGGGCTTCGGGCCCTGGGCAGGATTTGCGACATCACTGGTGTGCTCAGGGAAGACCGACCTTTTCCAATGCAACCACTCACGTTCAAAAACTCCATGCTTCATTGGTGAATAGAAGGGACCCGACCCTATACTTTCGGGGCCCTGGGCCTCGTTTTGTGACATCACCGGTGTGCTCAGGAGACCAGGCCTTTCCATTGCAACCTCCCACATCCAAGAATTACATATTTCATTGCTGAATAGAAAAGACCCAAGCTCGAAACTTCGGGGCCCGATTTCTAGGATTTCGGGACCGTTTTCTGACATTACAACTGTGCTCAGGGAACCATTACTTGTCGCCCCCACTCGCGTCTAACAACTCCATGTCTAACACGGTTTCCTTGCCGTGAGAGAATCAGCTCCATGCTCTTTATATGTTATCGATTGCACATTACATTATTACATAAATTATGGACGAGATTACAGTTCCGAGTTAATAACTTACATGTATTTTTGCGATTATTTTTATTGTATTATCGATTTTTCAAAAACAAGGCTACTTCTTGACCAGGGTTACCTTTTTCCCAGTGACCCTCCTTCGCTTGCACTGTAGGCCCGTTAGTTCCGTAACTGGTTACTATGAACGAAAACGGAGTTTTGAATGAGTTATAACTAAGCGAGCAATATCGTAAGTGATTTTGCAGAGGACAGGGCCCACCCGGAAATTTCCCGGTATCCGGGGGGGGGGGGGAGCAGTCCGCCTCTGCCATAGTATCACAGAGTCGTTTTACCTTTGGGCAGAGACACTACGGGTCATACGTTTCTTTGGGCATCCAGGCACATAAAGACTGTCCGGCTTTGAAATAAGATGAATGATGACTCAATACACCCATATCACACGTTTTCAGTCATCAGTAGTCCATGTTGCATGTTCGCGGCGCCATTGTTTTGGTAAGCCGCTATGGTCCTTTATCAACGGTTTCGCCCATGCAACCCGACTCTGTATTTCCATCTCCATGTAACTCGCAGCGGACTGTGAGACAGGTTTAGGGAGGGTTTGCTGCTTGAGTTCTTCCGTCTCTTATACCCCAGTCGCATGACACTTCAGAGCGATGATTCGCTTTAATCGTTTGCGGAGCCTGCCACTGAGAGGTTTCTTCGAACTCCGTTCCTCTTAGCCGATGTGGTTTTGATGGGTTTATAGCCCGTCATTACTTTGACTGTCCTACGCCACACATCCAACATATTTGCCACCTTTGTCACGCTCGGACTACATAACCGAACACAACAATACCTTTCGAAATCACAGAGGTCGCCTATTTTACAATATTACCGTCTGCTTAATTCACTGCACACTGCCGTTTTATTGCTTCTTTCGTAGTACGAAGTTTGGTCTAGCACACCGTGGCCAATTGATCGCTGTCTATTCGTTGCTGTGATTACCGACTATCCGTTGGCAGCCAGACATCTGGCGTGTTTCCATTAAATTGATAACGATATTTAGGTGTAATGTTCAACGTTATTTCAAAGTCTTGAAGACCAACATCGCTTGGTGAAGAGGTATAAAATTTCTCAACGAAATAAATGTTCCCCGCCGAATATAGCAGCAAGCATTTCCTGATTACTTAACCACTAAATGAATGTTTTCACTTAGAGCCGTACCGTCGATTCGCGTTGCCTAGAACTAAAATATATTAGGGGTCAATAATGAAGATGAGACTTCCATATTAAACATGAAGAAACTTTCTTTATTCGAACTTTGATTTTTTCAAATCCATAATGGGATATTACATTATGAGTACAATTTTCGTAATTAATAGTATACAATCATAAAAATATCTTACAAAACGATTATTTATCGTAAAATACTTTGAACCCAAAGAATAAATTACGAATAATAAACTTGTTACTTTTCCTGAAGAGTCTAGTATTGAATAAGACGGAATCTCTCGAGCGTAGAGCTTGGAGTGATTGCCTCACGTTTTCTACCTTCCCGTGGGGCAGCCTTGATTCCACTTGATTCTAAACGGATTATTCAGAAGTCGAAGTCGGATTTTTCCAAAACACTTTTGGACGATTACAATCTGCCTCACGTGTGAAGGGAGAAGCTAATGAACAAACTAATAAATGAATCTAAAGCCTTATATATATATATATATATATATATATATATATATATATATATATATATATATATATATATATATATATATATATATATATATATATAAGATTTCCCAAAGTTTGCATCTAGCAAAATCGTATTCCAGAACTGTAAATTCCCCTATATTCATGCCTTACTTCTACCGTAGTTTTGGTATGAGAATGATGTGCCTGAAACTGTAAAGCAGGTTTCAGACATACATTTTTAATACATTCTTTTGCGTTAGTCAGATCTTGCAGTTTTACTTAACAGTCAGTCAATTTGGATCTGTGATTTCCGAGTTTTAGAGAGTTCCTCAAATTTTTCACTTCTACAATAGTTTGTAACTAACACCATTAACATATCTCTTTCGATATTTCCATCGGGTAATGTCTCTGGTACTCCCAGTATATTTCAAAAATCAACTATTTACAATGTCTTACTCCATTAATCAGAACTACATTTACTATTCGACAATTATGTGCATTTGTTCCTTAAATCTACTCCTCCCTGAGTTTACTTTTCTAAAACGAGAATAGAATAATCCTATTACAGTACTATCGTTTATCCATAATGTTAAAATACAGAAATTATTCTACTAAAGTTTGCGCTTCTTCATCCGCTCCTTCAAGTGGTTTCTGTAGAGAATGGGATGTGGAGTAGTAGAAAGGTGCGAGTTTTTCAAACTAAAGGTCAATGGTTGGAATCCACTCCGGGAAATTTTTAAAACCTTTTTACTTAACATTATTTAGAAAACGGATTCATGTTAATTTGCGTTTCAATTTACCATTTTGGAATTTAAAATGTAGCCCTTAAAAGGACTGATTAACAGTTCTCAGCCTTTGCACCGATATAATGACTTTTCGAATTGTTTACTTTATAGGCTATACATAGTCGTAAAGCTTAGAAATTAATATTTTGATTGGCTACGAATACAATGTTAGGAAACCTTGACAATGATTTGACCTTTAGTATTTCAACTAGTAGTGCAGTAAATGAAGCTCAAATTTTAATGAAGAAAGGATCAAATTAGTAACAAGCTGAAACTTGGCACAGATGTTGGGAATGATGTTTTATACAACATACTAAAAGTCATCTGAAATGCCACGTGACCTTCGCCGCCATATTGGAAAATTGCGGCCGGAAGTGCCAAATGAACAATACCAGGTAAAAATAGCAATATTTTCACTATGGTTGAACATAAAGAGGTAAACTTAGTGTCGTTTTATATAACATGGATATCACATTATTATTTTTTTTTTAATAGAGAAACAATTTTTCGTAAAACGCATACTTTTAGAAATATTTAGCTCTAAATTCTGAAATTCCGAAATTTACCGTCAAACTTATTTCCGATTTTATTGAACTTGGGAAGTAATTATCAACAAGTTAAAATTTGACATAGATGTTGGTAAAGATTATTTAAATGACTTACTAAAATCCCACAACTTCTTCGTTCGCCATATTGGAAAATGTCCAAATGTCCGAACTAATTGAAAGATAATATTTTGTTAAGTGAAATACAAAATCTGGACTGGGCTAAATATTTGAGAAACTGTCAATGCAGTCGATACGAAGTCAATTGCGATCAAGGGGCGAAACATTAAGACGTGTTTAAGGTTGTCGACCGTCATCTTGGTGACCGCCATCTTGGAATCAACTTGTTTATTTTAAATAGCAATATGGTCGTGTGACATATTAAACAACATCCTAATTTGAAGAAAAACTCAGTGATGAGGTTATTTTTCCAAAACCTATAAGTTTTCAAGCTGTGAATAGAAGGCCGTGTCCAAAAGTGCATAGTGCACACTTCGAGGATGCACACTCGAAGTCTACAAATGGAGTGCACACTAAATAGTGTACACTTCGTAAAATTAGCTTTTGATCAGCACTTGCTTACAGCGCCTCGTTGTGGTGGAATATGGAACATTGATGACAAAAGAAGGGAGAATTTCGCGTACTAGAAAAAAATAGCATGCTTTTTCTTTAGATGAATGACTTTCCAGTTATATTAAAGATAAATAAACCGTACAGATTGACTATATGGGGTAACCATAAAATGATTTAAGAGCTTTTTTCATGTATGCCAACAGCTTCAGCTTTGCCGTGCCTGCAAATATTTGTCATTTTGGGTATTTCACGCGCAGATTAACAAGAGCGGAGCATAAATGCAATACATATATAATATATGTGTGCGTTGTCTTATGTGCACAATAAACTCGTAACAGCATAAAAAACACTAAACTATTGGCGATATTCTACTTTATTAGGCATGCTTGCGGAGGGAATATTTAATAATCTTCCGAAAGAAGAGTAGCACTGGTGATTAGGGCGCTGAAGACACTTTTGCGAATTAGTTTAGGAATTTTATTGCAACTGAAAGTAGGCAACGTGCAAGAGCGTTAGGACACCGAGGGGAGCGGTATTTACAATAATGTGGCACAAAACTACTTTGGGAGAGGGTTGATACTGAGTATAATTGCTTCCTGTACGGTAGATTTCACAACAATGACAGTATAATTGTTGTAGTTCTACTGTATTCTTTCAGTTCAGGCATACTGATTGAACTCTTTCTACCATATTGCGCTAATATTGAAGTTCCTTAGATGTTATTCTTTCACTGTGAATTTATTGATTTTACCTGGAAATCATCGAAATAGTGTCTCCGTATTCTTAATCTACAGCAAAAGTTAACACATAGAAGGATGACAAGGAAAGAAATGGTAAAGTTGAACAACATGAGGACCAAAATTACAGAAAAATGCTATTATGTCGCTATGAAATACCAATTTATAAGGATAATGCATACTCAAGGCGAATAACCCTAATGAAAGTAGTATGGTAAAAATAACAAAAAAAAAAATGAGATTACTATCTTATAAGCCTGCTTGAATGGAGTTCTGTATATTGTATACACTTCAACATTTACGTGCATTTTACTACGCTTTCGGCGCCCTACATCTCTCTTGAAATATACTCTCCTACATGCTTCCCACTGCGAAAATGGTTATTCAGTAACGAAACAAATCCCCTTGTCCAAATATAAACGTAAAATAAACTACTAAAAATATAATAAGAATTTTATGAAAATTAAGAGACGGTTTTATGAAAAAATACAGTATGTAATGTAATGGCTCTCATTGTTCAACTATACGGAAGAAATTATTGTTCATAATCTTTTAATACTGGGTACAGTAATGGGATTATATGAATTAAGAGGAAGGCAAGTCTTTACTTTGGACATTTCTTTCAATGAATCGTTCAATGAACCGATTCGTAACGAAGACGGAAAAGAAAGTGCTCTGCGGGGTTCCAACCAGCCTTCACTCGCTAACACTCGCTCGTCAATATTATGTGAATTAAATATTATACTTTGGTACAAAAAGGAACCAACCTACCTACTACCTTATATACAGTATATGGGTGAAGAGGCAAGTTGTTAAAACCGGAACCAAGAGATCAAATCGCTAAATCGAAGAATAAAAAAAATGAAATGGCCATAGTAAAGACTTATCAGGAGTAATTTGTGAAATCTTTGATAAATGTGGAGAAAGGAATTTTTGATCTGTATTTCACTTTTCGGTACCTGTCAAAAATACACAATGTATGGTAATTGGTATATTACAGTCTCTCTCAAGTGCAAGGAAATATGGTATCGTTGAAAGGAATTCGTTTAGAATCAAAACTATAAAATTAGGCTTATGTGTCTATGAATTAACATTTGCGGCTGCGGCTGCGGCTGTAGCTGTAGCTATAGAGAAATGAATAATCTATGTATACTATGCTAGAACTTAATATATTCATACACCATTAAAATTTGTCATTTACGTGCAAATAGCCGCATTACCGATAGTGCAACTATTTCAATTAAGCTACATAAACCATGTAATATTTAAGCACAAATGTCTTTATAGCATTATTAAAGAAACTATTTGTTTGTTTTCCCTATACTATTTTAAATTCTATTGCATACTCAAAGAACATAACGTAAATACATTTGTTATTTGCGTAATATTTTTATATTCGACTTGTAAAATCACTAACTTGTATGTTTATCAAGTAAATTATTATAAAATCAGTCCACAAATATATTTACTTAAACAAAAATATTAAGTATATGCCTATTAAAATTTTATTAGGTCATTCTACGAGAAATCGCCATATTAAGCACACAAGTATACTAACGTAGTGTACATCCTCGCACACTACGCACTATGCACTCGCACACTTGTGAACTTGGACCTTTTGACGCACACTAGGTGACGTCACTTCCGGAAATAAGCGTACTTCAAATGTGCACTTGTATCTTTTGGACACGGCCTTAGAATATCTTATGTGTGAAATACTGCGAAATTTGCTGTGTGAAGTTTCGAATTAAAGGTTAAAGATAAAGTTAGAAAGTAAGCTTTGTAAAATCTCACATTACGTACTCTTTAATAACCAGGAAAGGAGAAAACTAACACACAAAAGACAAATACAATCACATGACATGTTCAGCATGCCCACCGTTCTGTTCTATGCATATCCTTAACCGTGAGACCAGTGCTTGTGCACTTTACGAAGCACATTTCGTGATATTTGTTCACAGGACCTAATGATTCTCCCTTTCAGGTAGCCAATGTCAGTAATTTTACACTGGTATAAAATAACTTTAAAATGCCCGCAAAGATAGAAATACAACTGAGTTAGGTTGGGGGATCTTGCTAGCCATTCAACTGGTCCATGCAGCGGAAAAATGTTCATTCGGCCATCGATGACATTACGGCCACAATGCGGCGGTGCCCCATCTTGTTGCCAATATTGATGAAATTACCCTTCCACATTCAACAAAAGTAGCATAAGAGTGTTTTCAAGCATACCTCCATATTGTGCAACATCCAAGGTCCCATCAATGAAAACAGGTACAATAAGTTTCCGCCCCATATTTCACACCCACCATTACCTTACCTGCACCTTGCATGTTTGATGCATCTATTTAATTAAGATTTGTATTCGCCCAGTACCGGACATTTTCGTTGTTAAGTTCACATGTTGCATAGAAATTTGCCTCATCGCTAAAAACAATGTTATGAGGAAAGACTGGGTCACGAGATTCCCATTCCTTCATGCCCTCTAGGACCGTGTCCCACCATCTCCTCCTTGGTCTTCCCCTCGTTCTCTTTCCTTCGATGTTAGCGAAGAAGATTTTCTTCACTACTCTTTCTTCCTCCATTCTGACAATATGTCCCACCCATTGTAAACGGCTAAGTTTGATGTGCGTTACTATGTCTACGTCGTCGTACTTACTGTAGAGTTCATTATTATATCTCATTCGGTATGTATTTTTGTCTACCTTCACACCTCCATATATTTTCCTTAAAATCTTCCTTTCAATGTTCCCTAGTAGTTGTATTTCCTCTTTCCGTATAGTCCAGCATTCTGATCCATATGTTACTACGGGCCTGATTAATGTTCTGTATATCCTGGTTTTTGTAGTTTTAGAGATGAGATTTGATTTTAGTAGGGGCAGCAGTGCAAAGTATGCTCTGTTCGCAGTAGTGATTCTTCTTTTGACTTCCTCACTTTGGTCATTATTTGATGTGATTGTTGTTCCTAGGTAGATAAATTCATTCACTATTTCGAAGTTGTGTGATTCTATATTTATGTGTGTCAAGATTCTTTTCAGATGTCCTGTGTTCTTAGATACGACTAGAAGTTTGGTTTTTCCTTCATTTATTTCAAGTCCTACTTGTTTCGCTTCTTTCTCCATGTCTGTAAATGCTTCTTTTACTGCTTTCAGACTTCTTCCAATGATGTTAATATCGTCTGCATACCCTAGAATTTGATGGCTATTGGTCGTTAGGTTCCTTGTTCTTTTTATGCCTGATCGTCTTACTGCTGCTTCTAGTACCAGGTTAAATAGTATGGGGGCTAGTCCATCTCCCTGTCTGACACCTTTCTGCACTGGGAACGCTTCTGACATATCGCTTCCTATTTTCACTTGGACTTTCGATTCCTTTGTACTGATTTTGCATAACTGAACTAGCTTTCCGGGTATCCCTAATTCGTGGAGTGCATTCCACATTTGCTTCCTATTTATCTTGTCGTATGCTGTTCTGAAGTCTATGAATAAGTGATACGTGGTTATGTTTTTCCCCAGAATTTCCGTGGTTGATCGTCCTTTTCTAAAGCCACCCTGATATTCTCCTACCAGTGCTTCGTAGTATGCTTCCAGTCTATTGCGTATGATGGTTGTAAATATTTTATATGCTGTTGTGAGTAATGTGATTGCTCTGTAGTTATCGCAGGATAGTTGGTCTCCTTTTTTATGTATGGGGTTTATTATCCCTGTTTTCCATTCTTCAGGTATGTCTCTCGGGTCATTCCAAATTTTGCAGATCAGTTTGTGTAGAGCAATCACTATTTCCTCTCCTCCTTTCTTAAGTAGCTCTGCCGCTATTGTGTCAGTTTCCGGTGCTTTGTTGTTTTCGGATTTTTTTATTGCTTCTTTAACCTCTTGAAGTGTTGGTGTCTCTGTTTGCATCTCTCTAGTTTCTTTGTTTTCGAAATTTGTCTGAGCTGTTTCATCTGGTTCGTCGTGAAAAGTTCTTTCGTAGTATCTAGACCACCGGTTCAGTATCTCCTCCTTGGAGTTTAGTATGCTGTTGCCTTCATCCCTGATTGCAGTGCAGTATGGCTTAAACTCTCTTTTTAGTTGCTTAACTTCCTTGTAAAAGAACCTTGTTTCCCCTCTATATTGTACGTTCTCAAGTTCTGCTATTTTGCTCTCTATACTGGATTTTTTCTTTTGTCGGAGTAGTTTTTTTGGCTTTTCTCCTGGCTTCATTGTAAATTTCTTGTCTTTCCCTTGTTCTGTGAGTTAGCATGTTGTTCCTAGCTACATTCCGTTCCTTTATTGCTATCTCGCACTCGCTGTCAAACCAGTCGTTCCGTTGAGGTTTGTTCCTTTCTCCGATTGTTTCTTCTGCTGCTCTAACTATGTTGTCTTTTATTGATGCCCATATATCGTTGACGTTTTGTTTTCCTGTCCATTGTGTTTCCTCCATATACTGAGTGACTTTGCTCCTATATTCGTTGACTCTTTGTTCGTCCCTTAATTTCGCTATGTCCCATTTCTTGACTTGGTGCATGTTGGGCTTCCGTTGTGTGCTTATTTTTGTGTAGATACGGGTTACTACCAAATAGTGATCGGAGTCTATGTTAGCTCCCCTTCTTGTTTTCACGTCTTGTATATTGCAACTATGTCTGCTGTCTACTACAACATGGTCAATCTGATTTTCGGTCTTCCCGTTCGGTGATCTCCATGTTACCTTGTGTATTCTTTTATGTGGGAACCATGTGCTAGATATGGTCATGTTCTTGGAAGCTGCAAAGTCAATTAACCTTATGCCGTTGCCTTTTGTTGTTTCATGCGAGCTATATTTCCCTATCGCTGGGTAGAAACAGCTTTCTTTACCGATTTTTGCATTCATGTCACCAACAATTACTTTCATATCATATTTCGGACATTCGTCATATGCTTTTTCCAGCTGGCTATAGAACTCGTCCTTGACTCTATCATCCTTCTCTTCGGTTGGTACGTGGGCTGTGATAATGGTTATGTTGTTTGGATTTGCTCTTACTCTGATTTTACATATCCTGTCGCTGACTGGCGTGAAGCTAATTATTTTACTACGTATTTGACCCCTGACTATGAATCCCGTTCCAAATTCTTTCTTTTTGTTGTTTCCACTAAAATAGATGGTTTCCTTTTGTCTTTGGTGAATGCCTTTATTGTCCCATCTCATCTCTTGTATGCCACATATGTCTATGTTATATTTCTGAATTTCGTTTGTTAGTTCTTGCAGGGCCCCCGGTCTATGTAGTGTTCTAACATTCCACGTACCGAGTACCAGTTCTTTGTCCTTTTTTCGCTTCCGGTCCATCTTCCCCTTGATCCGTCCATTCCGAGGCGATTCTTCCGGTCTTCTAACAGTAGTTTTTTTTCCGGGGCCAGGTTGTCGGCCTGACGCCCAACCCCCAACCTGGAGGATCAGGCCCGACTTCTTCCGTCCCCTTACTTTCCACAGGGATTCTTTTTTTTACCATAGAGGTTTTATACCCTGCCTCCGGTAAGGGTTAACAGCACCACCACTTGAAGGCGAAGTCGGACTTGGGTGAGAGAGGTGTGAGGCTTTATTTCAAAAACAGATCTGCCATTCGGTGCACTTTACCACCCGAGTAGGTGCCAGCATCCTGTACTACCTACAAGAAAAAAGTAAAGAGAGAGTCGGTTCCCGTCTATACAATGTACCACACACAACAAAATTAAAGTCTAAATGATAACATAATCTATCCTAAATCCATCCACGACTTCAAAACCGTTGCAGATTAAAAAAAACTTTACCGTAGAATTTCTCGGTACTGGGCTAATACAAATCTTAATGAGATAGATACATCAAAGATGCAAGGTGCAGGTTAAGAAAATGGTGTGGAATATGGGACGAAAAACTTATTGAACCTGTTTTCATTGAAGGGATCTATTGGATCTATTTTCATTGATGGGACCTTGGATGCTGCACAATACGGAGATATGCTTGAAAACATTCTTATGCCACTTTTGTTGAACAAGGAAAAGCGATTTCGTCAATATTACAACAAGATGAGGCATGGACGCATTATGGTCGAAATGTAGCCGATGACTCATGAACACTTTCCCGGTTGCTAAATAGGTCGACATGGACCAGTTGAATGGCCAGCAAGATCCCCCAACCTAACTCCGTTTGATTTCTATCTTTGGGGGCACTTTAAAGCTATTGTATATCAGTGTAAAATTAATAACATTGGCTACCTGAAAAGGAGAATCGTTACGGTCTGTGAACAAATATCACGAAATGTGCTTCGTAGAGTGCACAAGCACTGATCTCACGGTTAGGGATATGCATAGAACAGAACGTTGGCATGTTGAATATGTCATGTGATTGTATTTGTCTTTTGTGTGTTAGCTCTCTCCTTTCCTGATTATTAAAGAATACGTAATGTGAGATTTTACAAAGCTTGTTTTTACTTTATCCTTTAATTCGAAACTTCGCACAGCAAATTTCGCAGCATTTCTTACATAACGTCTTAAATCTATTCACAGCTTAAAAACCTATAGGTTTTGGAAAAATAACCTCACCACTGAGTTTTTCTTCAAATTAGGATGTTGTTTAATATGTCACATGATCATAATGCTATTTAAAATAAACAAGTTGATTCCAAGATGGCGGCTACCAAGATGACGGACGACAACCTTAAACACGTCTTAATGTTTCGCCCCTTGATCGCAATTGACTTCGTATCGACTGCATTGACAGTTTCTCAAATATTTAGCCCAGTCCAGATTTTGTATTTCACTTAACAAAATATTATCTTTCAATTAGTTCGAACATTTGGACATTTTCCAATATGGCGAACAAAGAAATTGTGGGATTTTAGTAAGTCATTTAAATAATCTTTACCAACATCAATGTCAAATTTTAACTTGTTAATAATTACTTCCCAAGTTCAATAAAATCGGAAATAAGTTTGACGGTAAATTTCGGAATTTCAGAATTTAGAGCTAAATATTTCTAAAAGTATGCGTTTTACGAAAAATTGTTTCTCTATAAAAAAAATAATAATGTGATATCCATGTTATATAAAACGACACTAAGTTTACCTCTTTATGTTCAACCATAGCGAAAATATTGCTATTTTTATCTGGTATTGTTCATTTGGCACTTCCGGCCGCAATTTTTCAATATGGCGACGAAGATCACGTAGGATTTCAGGGGACTTTTAGCATGTTGTTTAAAACATCATTCCGAACATCTGTGCCAAGTTTTAGCTCACAAAGACAGACTACTGCTATTTTTTTCTTTCTTTTTTTTGTGCGAGTGCTTGCGTGAGGGTCTAACACATAAACACACAAAAGCAAACTCTCTACATAAATTAAAACTGAGCATTTTCTGTTTTTTTCTTCCTTTTTTTTTGCTGAAACAAGTGTTCTTTAGACAAATGTAGACTCTATACTGCATGATATTGCTTAGAGTATTGTATGTAACTTATCACTTGATAGTTTGACACTTTCTTGGTATATTGAAAGCAACAGGGATTAAGTCCTTCTACACTTACATGAGAAAGAAACAAATTCTTTTTAATTCGTAGAATTGTGCCAATGCACTAAGCCCAGAGAGTTTTTAATTTATTTAAGATTATTATTATTATTATTATTATTGACTTGGGTTTTCCTGATATAAGAACCTTAACCAGGAGTGAATCTACCCACTTGCCCTTGGGTGATTCCAACTAGCCTACAAGCCAAATATCATTGGAAAGCTTGAAGGAAAGCATAATCAATATTTCACGAAAAGCCGGTACTTTTTAACAAATGTGTTGCTTATCAAGTTTTCATAAAGCATTCCCTCTCTCCTATAAATAATTTCAGAGTGGCCGCGATGGCTCAGTGATAGATCGTTCACCTCTGGTGCATGGAATCCTTGGTTCGATCTCAGCTAGCGCCAAGACAACTTTATGGTGGACAAACACCATGTATGTGGGTATCCTCGGGGTTCTCCCGTTTTCTTCATTGCACCATTTCATTCATTTCTCATCATCACCGTCCCCTTTAGCCTAGCCTTCATAAGCGTGGGACATAAACTTAAAGGTTTCATTTCAAATAATTTCAACCCCAAACAATTGCAGGAAGTATATAAATTCGAATAAACAAACTACTCTAAAAAATTCTGCGTATTATTATTTTTTCTAAAATTCTCGCGAACCTCATTTCTGAATCGAAGGGTAAGAAGACTAAATTCTCTTTTTTATTATTATAGATTCATTTCAATTGAAGCAATTGAAATTGTTGGGAAAAATTAGAAAACCATACCCTAAATTTCAGTGTGACACAATTGGTGTAATGCCCAGCAAAGTGAACATTGTGACGCAAACTTTTAAGTGTTATTTACAAGAATATTTGTCAAGTTTCTTTATTTTTATTATCAACGATTCTTCCACGGATGAGGTGTCTGTATACACTTTAGCAGACACAAGTATCACATTAAGAGAATGAGTATAATCAGTAATAGAAAGGTCTATTTTCTTGTATTTTCAACCGGGAATAATTGCATTCGGTCTAGAAAGCTAGGACAAGGACTAACTACAAAGGGATCCGATGTGTTCACCACACACTACCCAAAGTCATGAGTGCCACAAGTACTCTTCTACGCCTTGTCACAATAAAGGCTCTTTTGTTCAGAGAGAGAGAGAGAGAGAGAGAGAGAGAGAGGGAGAAATTATAACGGTTCTTTAAATTATGTTATTAAGCCATTAAATAAAACGAAGCTACGTTGCCATTATTTTCATTTATTTTATATCCGGTTGTCCTGCCAACCTCTTATACACAATCCTATTATTTTTAAAAGCAATGACAACATATAAATATCTTCTTTATATCGATATTATATCTAACTAACTTCTTTTTCTTCTTGAAATAACATAGTTTAGTACATATATAAAAATACTTTACGCCCAAAATTTACAAGTGATAACAATGTACAAATATACAACAACGTACTGTTGTATATTATGGCGCCCGACGGACTTTTCTTTTTATTCATTTACTCAAATAAAAGGACAAAGAATTCTGGATCGTTGACTTTTACATATCAATCATTCGAGTTTTCGAATGCACCTCGTATACTTGAAAATTACAATTCATATAAATATACATATATCTCATATTTAATTTTATAATAATATTATCACATTTATTTTAAACTTTATCATAATCTTCATTTATTTATACGTTTCAACGACGATAAGGCACATTCGAAATTTGATTTACAAGTTATTTGATTTTAAGTCCTTTTTCGGGTACATTAAATGCTTGTTACAAATTAATAATTATTTATTTAAGCATCATGAAGATGATTTTGAAAAAGATGTATATGATATTCATATAGTTGTTCTTTGAACACAAGATGATCGAATATAAGATATAGTTAAACAAAATATAGATTAAGATTGAGATATCGATAATAATCAGAACATAATTAACGTCTTATTAACATCACAACATGAATAATGTGATTGATATTGCATTTTGGCAATCATAGGAAAACACAGAAATAGTATGAAACACATATATGAAGTAATACACATAACATTAAGGCATTTGTAGACATAATTTGAGAAATTACTATTTTAGATATAAACTCAAAGATTAAACAACATAAAGTAAAATATCTTAAACAACAATTGATAGGTATTGATAAACGGCGTTTGTATCTAAGGTTTTAAAATCAGTCTCATAATCAGAAAGTTGATTGGAAGTATCTAACGCTGACATGGGTTCAACCACTTCCACATCAGCACAGTCCAGTTTAAATTACTTTGATTCATAACTTCGGTTAAATTACTCTGCACTCCACAATCTTGGGTGTTTTCTTGGCGATTATGCATGGTTACAGCACTCGGATTTCTATGCGTGTGATTACTGCCATCTCTAAATCGATTTTGTATAGATAAGCGTTGATTGTTGTTCCTGCTGAAATTCCGGTTGTTATTTCTAAAATTCCTCTTTACGTTTTTTCGATTCGGTTGCGTCTGATTACCGGTAACATTACGATCGTTTATTCTGCTATTGAAACAATAAGAATTGGAAGTATTTCCTGGTTGTATACTTAAGTTACGCACTGGAGCATATTGTATGTGATTACGACCAGAATTGCCTTGACTTCTGTCTTGTCCTCTATTACCATTTTGTATTACAGATTGACTTTCATAATTTTGGACGAGCATTATCAGATGGTTAAAATGGATACATTGCACTGACAGTAGCTGTTGTAACCTAAAAGGTAATAAAATCCGGACAGAAGCAATGATTTGTGACTCTGGATGACCCGGATTTAACGCTCTCAACTCGTTAAATGTAGAAACCACAAATTCTGTAATACTTCTATGTAACATGGGATTGAAGGGTTTCGTTCTTAGTAATGCGTCTCTATTTGCTATCATAAATTCGTTCTAATAATTAGATAGCAGAGCGTTCTTTAAGTCAGAATATGTACGAAGGCTATTCCTAATTGCCTTAGACCATGTTAGACAAGGTGGCAATAATATATGTGTTAGTAACTTTAAATATTGAGATTCGTCTACGCCCATTAGTTCGCATTCGTCCTCGAATTTTTCAAGAAATCCCCTCGCTGTTATGTCTTCCGGTACACCACTAAATTTTGTAAGTGTTTTCACTTCACTAAACCGTAATGATTTACCTGTATTAACCTTTAAATACCTGTAGTGTTTACGCTTCTGATGGGATGATCGCATCATTCTTCTTTCTCCTTCGGTACTGTCTTCATTATAGCTCGATGATTGATTATCTTCAAGAATTGTTCTTGGATTACATGTAGATTCCCAACCGACAGATGTGGGATGTACAGCATTCATGTGCCCACCATCTTGCACTGCACCTTCATAAATACACTTTTGTTTAAGGAAGTTCACTTCATCCCGTAACTGTCGAATTTTATTTGCATGTTCATTTACCGTAGTTCCTATAATATCAACTGTGTCCTGAACTTCTGTGCATCTCTGTACCATCTTTTCCATATCTTCATCATAATAACCAAATTTGGCAGCCATTTGTTGGTTCATCTGATTTAATTGTTACTGTATTTGGTCCCACTTACCATCATTGCGTTGCTGCAGTTGCTCTAGATTTTCATCATTGTGTTGCTGAATTGTTCAAGCTTTTCATCAAAATGTTGAGCTTGATCTTGATTTGTTGCGATATTTGTCTTAATAAGTCCATCATGTTGTCTGAAGAATTTGTTACTTGAGTGCCACTCGTTTCACTATCTGCAGTACTCATAACGTTTCTATAGATAATTCGGCCACTTCTCAAAATGGTACAATTAGTAATTGGCTCAATGTTGTTCGCTTCTACTTTACTTCAAAACGAACGACAACTACTCACTTCCCGGGTTCCGTTACCATATATATAACGGTTCTTAAAAATTGTTATTGAGCCATTAAATAAAACGAAGCTACGTTGCCATTGTTTTCATTTATTTTATATCCGGTTGTCCTGCCAACCTCTTATCCACAATCCTATTATTTTTAAAAGCTATGACAACATATAAATATCTTCTTTATATCGATATTATATCTAACTGACTTCTTTTTCTTCTTGAAATAACATAGTTTAGTACATATATAAAAATACTTTACGCCCAAAATTTACAAGTGATAACAATGTACAAATATACAACAACGTACCGTTGTAAAATAACTTAAGTCCATCGCACTTACATGCGTTAATATATGTTAACTTATGTTTATAAATTATGTAAATGATCGTTTAATTTAAGTTTATTATTATTATTATTATTAATTCTTACTATTATACATTTCTTATCAGGTTGACTGCCATGTGTATGGAATTCCATACATACAGTTCTTCTTGCAGCGCCGTATGTGTGATTTTCCATACACAATCTGGGTCGGATTTAGGGGGTGCACCGATGCACGTGTACCCCCTTCGTTGTAAATATACACTGTCTAAAACTAAAAGCAAGCAGTGAAAATAGCAATACTTTCCGAAACTTTCTTTTCGTTATGTTTCCGTTTGGAGCTTAAAAGAAGGAGAAGTTTTGCAAATGCAATAGTTTAAGTCGATTTTCTGAAGGTTGAAGGAAAAGGATTCAGCAAACAAAGCAAAATAACATTTATCAAGTAGGGAAGAAAACAAGCCAGGAAGAGGGAAGAACTATTTTTCCTGCACAAAACTTGACACCCTGCTTCAAATACTCTCCTCCCGTTCTATGTATCAGCGATGTCAGGTGTAAACAATATTGTCGCATGTCACTTTGAAGAGTTTCAATTAGACTGGAACTCTTCAAAGTGACATGCGATAATTCAATTTTGGAACTTACGGTGCATCCCCTCATAAAATCCTGGATCCGTCCCTGCAAACAATATATTCTAAATTTGATGTGTTCGTTCTATACGTGTGGATGTAATTAGATACATATGGCGTAGAAGTCAAAATTTAATAGTCACACCACGCATATGCAAAACCATACACAAAGAAATTTATGAACAAAAACATTTATGGGGCTAAAACAAAGGCGAAAACAAAGAATTACTTGTGGATTGTTGCCCGTTGTGCATAGGTTATAACGGTCAACAGTTTTAAATTTAAACAAATAGGGCCTTATGCAGAGTCGTAATGAAGCGTGATTAGTGCCGTATTAAAGAGTTCGACTAACATAATTTTTCTGCAGGTAGTCGGCCGTTTAGCATGATGCTAATCATACGTCAAAACGACTCTGCATAAGGCGAATAGAGTTTTAATTAAGCACGAATTTAACTTACAGTGTACAGTGGGGAAGGCTCAGGAGTTCACTAGGACCGTTACAATATCGAGTCCCGTGAAATGCACTGCAAACCTGTCCGCAAGCCCTCACCAATGTTCAACAGATATTGTATTCTGATGTTAATTTCTGTGCAAACCTATATACGAACTTCAATTCTCGCCCTCAAACGAAGGTGCAGACTATCCATGATTTGCCGTATTGTTATTTTTTTATAAAATTCTTGCGAACCTTATTACTAAATCGAAGGGTAGGGAGCCGCTCTCCCTCCCCCACTGTATTATCCTAACATGTTTCCTAGTGATTACATTTTTTGGTTTGTCAATCACTTCTTAGTAGGATAGCTTTACCTAGAGACCACTAATTTACTTGGTATTGTATTTTTCATTTTTTTAATCTTTGTAATTGACAATCATTGGTTGGACATTTCAGTCGCAACTACCTAATATTAACAACGTTTCTTCGATAATTTCGTAACATTGTATTATTTCTTTGTATTATTGATTAGCTTGGTTAGGCTCGTTTAAACACTTTTTTCTTTGCACCGACGTGTCACCTATACCTTAACATTGGATGAACATACACTAGCTCTCACTGGAATCAAATCTAGAACAAAACACTTGAAACATTTGGCCACAACAAGTCACATTTAAAAAGAAGTTTCGAGTTTGCTAGGAAAATTGTAATTAGGTGTAACATTTAAAAATATATTTAAGAAAGGATATGAAGCAAGCGCACTGAACTTTCTCGCTCGAATTTCTAAAACTGACTCGTGTTAGGCTGCAGCTATTACTGAAACATATATTTGCAAAATGTGAATAAAATAATGGGTTTTGGAAAACTTTGTTCGAAGAAATTTTAGGCCCATTAGTCAGTCATATTTCCGTTAGAAATAACTTATGCCACATATTAGAATTATGAAGGAAATAATTGTAAGTGAACTATGAGCAGAAGCGTCTAAGTAATTTCTGAGACAGTCGTCAAAAAAGTCACCCCAAGAATAAAGTATCCTTTGTGGATCTTTTCAGAACAATTGAGTTATGCTATGTTGTTAGTATTTTCATAAAACATTTATTTATAAAATATGAATAAAATCGCCTGAGTCGTTCTTGAGAAAATGCAGGGTAAAACTTACTCCCAAAAGTGATATACCACTTCTAGATTTTCAGGATAATGGAATTATACCATTAGGTTTTTTATGTAATATTTATTTATGAAATATAAATAACAAACATCTCCTGACTTGTTTTTCCGATGGTCATCGGGAGAAACTTACGCGCAAAGGTAAACTATTCTATCTGTAATTTTGAGAATAAACGATTTATGCCGTATTGTAAATTATTTATGAAATCTGGATTAAGCAGCTCGAGTCATTTCTAAGCAAATTATCGGGAAAAATTTCACCGTGAAAGTAATGTAACGGGGTACTTTGGTCCAAGTCCGGTTGCGCCAAGTTTTGTAAAGGTTGGTTTCGGTCAAATTTATTAGATATGTAAATTTGACCTCGATTCCTGAATATGAGCATGTGATAATTATCATAATGATATGCATTATGCTAGGGTTCGCCAGATCTGAATAAATTAATATGTAAATTTATATTTGCCTACCAAGGCTGGGCTTTTGATGGTTTGCTTCCGAAAAGTGCACCGGTGCGATAGTAAACTAAATCATGGAAAGCTGAAGTTAACGCCGCGGGGCTTGAACCTCAGGTCTCCAAGTCTAATGTTCAATTAGCGATTCACGAAACGTAGAGAAATTTAAAAGGTAATACTTCTAATGATATACAGATTTCGAAGTCCTACTTTTCCCCCAAAACGGTATTACCAGGGCGCTAGGAAAAAGTAGTTGCGCAGCTAATTAGAATTTAAATAAAACAAAATAAACATCTGTTTTACGCAACCTCCACAGAACGGTCACACGCTGCAAAGCTGAAAGAAAATGTTCTCGCTAATGCAGTTTTTATGGGACAGACTGTACTGACTACCACTTGGAGAAGCAAGTGAATTTTTGAATAAAAATTCAAGTGCTGAATGCTGCAATAGATTTTTGATTTATTGAAAAGATATAATGGAAATAAATCAAATCGAAATAATTCAAAATAACTCAAATTAATTATGACTGTGGTGGTCAGTTCAGGCATCTCCCAAATTACTGGTAATGTCAAGACAAACAAAAAAAAAATACTTTTACCATGTCTAGCAGGGGTGAGGAATTTAAATCTACTCTGCTTAAATAACAAAAGTTACACAGAAATTTGGTAACAGCAATAAAATTTTAATTAATTAAAAATAAAGGTAATTACTAGTGAATGGAATAACAATTTAGAGTAGTCAACAATAAAAAAAATTAAATAACAGAAGAAAAACAAATCTTTTCAACAGAAATCAATACCATTGTTTGCTTTTTGAAAATGTTAATGACAATACCTGAATTATTTTTATGGAATCAGAAGGATTCCACCTGAGAACGTTAAATAGAGAATTTAGTTTCTTATCTCAGCATACAATTATGTGATTTCCTGAATCATTTCATACCTGATTAACAGTTCCTTTTTTTAATTAATTTCCAATTAAGGCTCAAAAAATACAATTAATCTGAATTACTATCATATATGTTTTTGAATAATTTCTAACAGTAAATGAGATTTTAATTTCTCTGCTTATAACTAAACAGTGGCAAACAGAATGCTATTACTTAAATTGAAGTTTATTTATCACCTCCAGATATTATTATTAAAGAAGAATTAAGAAAAAAAAATAGAATAGAAAAAAATGAAAAGACTGTAGAGAAGTTATGATTGGACAATTTTGATTTACTTTAAAAGTCATGACTTGCTAGTGAATGGGAATGGAAACGTGAAATTATAGAAAAGATACAATAGGATAGAAGTGCACTTGTGGATCTTAATATTCGTATATATACATATATCATATAGCTAAATATTCATACATATAAACATTCAAATCATTATTCATTCTTATCTAAACAAATTACCAAAGAAAAATCAATGTTCATTACTATATAAACAAGCCATAAAATACACATATAATACTGATACAAATTGATATCAATTGGATATTACTTTGAATTAGTTGACTTTTTGTCTTCAGTGATCAGAGTCCGTCTGCGTAACGTGTCGCTTAATTAAATACTTATCGAGGAATTATCCTAACTGTTGTATATATGATTTAATTTACCGACAGGCCGAAACTCTTGCTTTTACAAAAACCTTTATAGATGTGCAACTACAATTCGTTTCCGTTAACAAAGTGCCTATCATCAAATAACTAATAACATTGAATTTATGTTTTATTCAAAGTGCAACTCTCAAATTTGCATTTCCACAGACATGAATATTATTTTAAATATTAGGACTCGATAGGCTACAAATATGCTTCTTATTCTGACCTTTTCTTCATTAATTATGTAACAGAAAGTCTTAGTTTATGATTAGGAGTTAAGAACTCAAAAGGTTATGCAATAAGATGTAATATTTCTTCAATAAAATAAAATAAATCGATAAAATAAAATGGATCACTGACATGCAACTGGATTTGTGGTTATTGGATGAAAATTAAGGCACGTTAATTGTTCATTCCGTATGGGAACGGAGAATCAAACAACACCAACAGTCTCGACCCGATTGGGGAACGAAGTAAAGAAATCGACGGATGACATCTGCCAAAATAGTCCGGCCTTGAGTCATAATGGGGAAGAAATAAAATAACTATATTTCCTACCTTCTCACCGCAACTGGTCGCCATTTCTTTTTATGACTGCTTCTTACCAGGCACGTACTTTCTTCTTTGCGTTAAACTTGTTAAAATGTTCGCTTGCACTTAGCTTCTCCTGCTCCTTTCCATGTGGGCCATGCTTCCGTCACAATTCTATGGTTGAGGTCCTTACTTCGGATCCCGACCTGTGCATCTCCTGGGCTGGATACTCAGCTGGTCTCTCATTTGCCTCTTCACAGAGCATATGCTGGGGCTTCCATGGGATGTAAATGTTTGATTCTGTTCTACTATGGAGTTGGCTGACACTATCAACTAGTTCGATCACTGCCACTATCAACAAGTTCGATCACCGCCACTATCAACAAGTTAGATCACCGCCACTATGAACAAACCACTTCTGCTTTTGATAACACCTTTTTCTTAAAGTAAAATAATTCGAATAATATTTATCAATGTAGTCTACAGTGTTTGAACGAAATTAATCAATAGGAAATGTTAGCTGGTAGGCCCCTCACAAAACACCACGACGGCGATGCACTAGCACATAGTTATTAATTAAGAATCACTTGAAGAAAAAAAATAAGTTCGTCGATATTTGTTAGTGTGTGTGTGTGTGTAGAGCGGCCGTGTGTAATGTTCGACGAATGTATTGCAACTCCCGTAGCTTCTTTCAGTGTTAGGGCGCGTACCTATCTATAAACAAAAAGATCTTTCTTTTCTTTCAAAAAAATTTAAAATTCGCAACTTGGTTTGTTGTGGTGGCGGTTTTCGTTGTTCTCTTTTTTTTAAAAAAAAAAAGTTCGTTGTAACGTTCCAGGGTGAGTTTATGACATGCTTACAAAGCTAAAGGGTTTCTGAATGTTTCCAATGTAAAAAGGATGTTTTAGCAGTTCCTCGGAGAATTTTAACTGTTAATTGCTCAGCCTGTGTGTGGGCCACGAGGACAGAAAGAAACGGGATCTATTGTCCAGAAAAGTTGGCCTTCCGTTACCTGCGATCGAAGCTGGTTGAATCGCGAAGTAAAGATGTTCATTTAAAAAAAAAAAGGAAATGGTGTTATGGCTAACTCAAATTTTAATATCGAGTTGATTGTACATAATTTACATATGTAATAATAATTGCTTCTAGGCGATTGTCACAACTACCCCCCTCCTAAGATGAAGCAAGTGCTGCAACTTCGTTGAAGTACGGCTTCATCCCAAGAGAACATGGGTGATGTGTTACATTAAATGCACAAAATTTAAAAGTCCAAAAATAAGTTCCTAAAAATCCGAACCCTAAAATAAAATTATTTTAATTTTAAAAAGTACATTAAAATCCTGGCTCTAATGTAGGCTTCGAAGTGTTTCCGTTTTGAAATGTTATTTTTATAAAAATCCTGGCTCTAATTATTCATCTCGTGATCATTTTCCATATAATGTTCTGGTGGACAGTGTGGTCCCTGGTTTCAAGTATGTGGTCATTTTGAGCTTTCTTATTTAGCACGTGAGGCATGGTTTACAATAATATCGTGATATTTAATTTGACCATCAGCTGCAAGAATTCATTTTCCCAAAGTACTGGCTTCCCTAGGTGACACAACAATATCTTTTAATACACTCCTCAGCGTCCTGGACTACAGGGAAGGATGACATCAGAGTTCAGAGGATTTTCTGGAGGCAGAGCTCCTGTTTATGCGAGGGCAAGGCCATGGCTCGCTCTTGAGATTTCATTATCCGGCTGTACTTTCACCTCTTCTATATAACATCGTAACATTATGTGCACCATATTCTGAGGGCAAAGTTTCATATCAACGTACTGAAACTTGCTAAGTTCTTGGTGGCTGCTCGCAGCTCAGAGCTTATCCACTTTCAGCTCGGCGCGCTCATCGCAGATATCATCACCAAGGTGAAGGGGTGCGTTGAGTCTCTTGCTCCAAACGCAATACTCCCTTCAGAGCTCAAATCGGGAATTTCTCTCAACCGATGGCTCGCTATCTATACATATATACGTATGCATCTCTAGGCGCTTTCACATGTATTTCAAAATTGTGTCTCTTAGGCCGGTTTCAATATAGAAGGTCGCACTTTGGCGGATATCTTTGTCCTTCTGTCCTCTTCACTCATATTTACCTCACTTCGCAATATAGTCATCGGATTCAGGAATACGCTGGTTAATAATAATTTTTCTTTAGTACTATGGTGTCTATACTTCATCTTCTATTAATGTGCCAGATTTATTCCAATGGGGCGTGCCATTCTAAAAGTTTCTCGTCTGCTGTTCCTGCAGTACATTCTGTATGCAGTTATTGGATTCTTTTTTTTTTCATCGCTTCGCATTCAAGTTCTTCCGATCTACAATCATTGTGGTACTTCGTTTAAATTTATTCCATGCCGTCATCATTCAAGATAAGTTGCTACTAGTATGCTCTCTCTGACCATCATCTCGAACCCTGGGCCACTAACTAAGTTCTAATATGCCAACATCATGGTGAACTGTATGGTAGCGAAGCTAATACCATTCAGGTTGTCTTCAGTGCTTTTAGGTCTGTCTAGTGAGCTGTGACATGGCAAACTTGTTCTTTCTGGCCAGTTGTCATCGGACATTTCTTGACATTTAACTCTCTTGACCGTACCCATCCTTATACCATACGGTCTATTTTGACCTTTCAGATATGTATAGTCTTTGGTATTCTTGCCTTTATCAGGTGGGTTGAACCAGGTTGGACTGAAGTCGTCTTGCCAGTTTTCATCACTTTCTTCCTGGCTGAATATGAACTTTACCTGACGACCGTAGTAAATATTTGAGTTACCTGGATCCCAGTAATAACTTTGATGCTGCAATGATCCTTCATTCGTGTGTTCGAATTTTCCCCTAGCATCGGCACTGCAAGTGTCTTGCTCTCGATATAAGGACGTTTCCTTGTGAAACCGGTGCTGGTCATTTCCTCTTCTGTATAAATAGTTGCGTTCTCGTTCTTGTTGTCCTTCATAGGAGTTCTGCACCTTGACGTACTTCTCGAGTCTCGGTTTGACTCTTATTTTCCCTGGAATTGTCCTTCCGCGCAGTTTATGCTTGACCTTGTGAGTCTTCAAGTTACTTGAATTAGTTGCAGGGTTGTCCATTGGAGAATGGGACTCCTTAATCTCCTGACTCGAATCCTGACAGGTTTGGTGATCTAATGTTTGCAGCTGCTGTGGCTCACAGCTCGCTTCTGGCACTGTCTGTGTGTTTGGGGAATCGATTTCGATAATTTCTTTCTCCCGCTGCAGGCTTTCTATATTCTCTTTCGTCTGTTCTATCTTTTTTGTCAGATCTTCCTCTAGCTTCTTACTTTGCTCCTGTATTCCCTCTAGCTGCTTTCTTAATTTCCGTTGTTCTTCTGTATTCTTTTGAATCAGCCTTATTAGGACTTGTGCCCATGCTGGTGCGTCTGCAAGCGTTCCTGTATTCTTAATATTGTCTGTGGGATCCACCTCTTGCTCATGTCCATCTGCAAGACGAGTTGAACTTTCTTCGTCGGACGACATCATGCTCCTAGGTCTCTGCCGCAAGGTGGATGGACGCAACTGGGGCATCTGAAAAGATACTTATAAGCCTAATATATTGGTTAAGTTATCTTCGCTTTTATAAGAAGTAACTATGCTTTCACACATGTAATATAGGAGAAATTAAATTATTCACTTAATAAAAACAAATACTTCTAGAAAACGTTCTAGTTGCAGTTCGATACACACACACACTTGTGTATTTATCAATTCATGAAATACGTGGCGCTTTGCTCGGAGCTTCCCTCTTAGCGCCAACACAACCTATTGACCCATATCGTTCAATGCTTAACATTAATTACCATAATATAAACATAAATGAAATATATAAATAGTTAATATTGAAATAAGTGAATATACGTTTATTTTTACTTCTACTAACATACGACATTACAGATAAAATAAATAAAAATGCAAAATAAGGTAAATAAAACACAATAATAGAATACATATATACATATATATGAACGAAAGTGTAAGTGAATCAATAAATTTGAGTTGTTTCTCATACATCCTGTTGCCTACCTGTTCTTACCTATTTTGATTTCATTAATTTTCTTCTTCTTTTTCTTTACTTCAATCCACACAAAACAGAATAATTATCACTTTTTTTTTAGGTAAACAGAAGAAATAAACCTATATATATACACATGATTTCCTCTCTTGCTTCTTTTTCTTCTTTATGCTGATAACTTTTTTTTTTTTTTTTTTTTTTTTTTTTAGAAGTCACTGAAACTGATATTTTCAAGTTGCTGTTGTTCCACTGAGAATTTCCATTCTACTTTCTCCTGTAAAAGAACGTAAGGTGGAGGGGAAACGAACGTTGGTCGTTCTCTATTGGGTATGTGATAATAATTCGATTCTAATTAACGACGCTTCGAGTTTGGTCGATTTCGTTTCATGTTGTTCGGAGCCTATGTATAGTATTTTCGGGTCTCTGTTCGGGTAAGCCAAGTTTTGTAACGGGGTACTTTGGTCCAAGTCCGGTTGCGCCAAGTTTTGTAAAGGTTGGTTTTGGTCAAATTTATTAGATATGTAAATTTGACCTCGATTCCTGAATATGAGCATGTGATAATTATCATAATGATATGCATTATGCTAGGGTTCGCCAGATCTGAATAAATTAATATGTAAATTTATATTTGCCTACCAAGGCTGGGCTTTTGATGGTTTGCTTCCGAAAAGTGCACCGGTGCGATAGTAAACTAAATCATGGAAAGCTGAAGTTAATGCCGCGGGGCTTGAACCTCAGGTCTCCAAGTCTAATGTTCAATTAGCGATTCACGAAACGTAGAGAAATTTAAAAGGTAATACTTCTAATGATATACAGATTTCGAAGTCCTACTTTTCCCCCAAAACGGTATTACCAGGGCGCTAGGAAAAAGTAGTTGCGCAGCTAATTAGAATTTAAATAAAACAAAATAAACATCTGTTTTACGCAACCTCCACAGAACGGTCACACGCTGCAAAGCTGAAAGAAAATGTTCTCGCTAATGCAGTTTTTATGGGACAGACTGTACTGACTACCACTTGGAGAAGCAAGTGAATTTTTGAATAAAAATTTAAGTGCCGAATGCTGCAATAGATTTTTGATTTATTGAAAAGATATAATGGAAATAAATCAAATCGAAATAATTCAAAATAACTCAAATTAATTATGACTGTGGTGGTCAGTTCAGGCATCTCCCAAATTACTGGTAATGTCAAGACAAACAAAAAAAGATACTTTTACCATGTCTAGCAGGGGTGAGGAATTTAAATCTACTCTGCTTAAATAACAAAAGTTACACAGAAATTTGGTAACAGCAATAAAATTTTAATTAATTAAAAATAAAGGTAATTACTAGTGAATGGAATAACAATTTAGAGTAGTCAACAATAAAAAAAAAAATTAAATAACAGAAGAAAAACAAATCTTTTCAACAGAAATCAATACCATTGTTTGCTTTTTGAAAATGTTAATGACAATACCTGAATTATTTTTATGGAATCAGAAGGATTCCACCTGAGAACGTTAAATAGAGAATTTAGTTTCTTATCTCAGCATACAATTATGTGATTTCCTGAATCATTTCATACCTGATTAACAGTTCCTTTTTTTTTATTAATTTCCAATTAAGGCTCAAAAAATACAATTAATCTGAATTACTATCATATATGTTTTTGAATAATTTCTAACAGTAAATGAGATTTTAATTTCTCTGCTTATAACTAAACAGTGGCAAACAGAATGCTATTACTTAAATTGAAGTTTATTTATCACCTCCAGATATTATTATTAAAGAAGAATTAAGAAAAAAAAATAGAATAGAAAAAAAATGAAAAGACTGTAGAGAAGTTATGATTGGACAATTTTGATTTACTTTAAAAGTCATGACTTGCTAGCGAATGGGAATGGAAACGTGAAATTATAGAAAAGATACAATAGGATAGAAGTGCACTTGTGGATCTTAATATTCGTATATATACATATATCATATAGCTAAATATTCATACATATAAACATTCAAATCATTATTCATTCTTATCTAAACAAATTACCAAAGAAAAATCAATGTTCATTACTATATAAACAAGCCATAAAATACACATATAATACTGATACAAATTGATATCAATTGGATATTACTTTGAATTAGTTGACTTTTTGTCTTCAGTGATCAGAGTCCGTCTGCGTAACGTGTCGCTTAATTAAATACTTATCGAGGAATTATCCTAACTGTTGTATATATGATTTAATTTACCGACAGGCCGAAACTCTTGCTTTTACAAAAACCTTTATAGATGTGCAACTACAATTCGTTTCCGTTAACAAAGTGCCTATCATCAAATAACTAATAACATTGAATTTATGTTTTATTCAAAGTGCAACTCTCAAATTTGCATTTCCACAGACATGAATATTATTCTAAATATTAGGACTCGATAGGCTACAAATATGCTTCTTATTCTGACCTTTTCTTTATTAATTATGTAACAGAAAGTCTTAGTTTATGATTAGGAGTTAAGAACTCAAAAGGTTATGCAATAAGATGTAATATTTCTTCAATAAAATAAAATAAATCGATAAAATAAAATGGATCACTGACATGCAACTGGATTTGTGGTTATTGGATGAAAATTAAGGCACGTTAATTGTTCATTCCGTATGGGAACGGAGAATCAAACAACACCAACAGTCTCGACCCGATTGGGGAACGAAGTAAAGAAATCGACGGATGACATCTGCCAAAATAGTCCGGCCTTGAGTCATAATGGGGAAGAAATAAAATAACTATATTTCCTACCTTCTCACCGCAACTGGTCGCCATTTCTTTTTATGACTGCTTCTTACCAGGCACGTACTTTCTTCTTTGCGTTAAACTTGTTAAAATGTTCGCTTGCACTTAGCTTCTCCTGCTCCTTTCCATGTGGGCCATGCTTCCGTCACAATTCTATGGTTGAGGTCCTTACTTCGGATCCCGACCTGTGCATCTCCTGGGCTGGATACTCAGCTGGTCTCTCATTTGCCTCTTCACAGAGCATATGCTGGGGCTTCCATGGGATGTAAATGTTTGATTCTGTTCTACTATGGAGTTGGCTGACACTATCAACTAGTTCGATCACTGCCACTATCAACAAGTTCGATCACCGCCGCTATCAACAAGTTCGATCACCGCCACTATCAACAAGTTCGATCACCGCCACTATCAACAAACCACTTCTGCTTTTGATAACACCTTTTTCTTAAAGTAAAATAATTCGAATAATATTTATCAATGTAGTCTACAGTGTTTGAACGATATTAATCATTAGGAAATGTTAGCTGGTAGGCCCCTCACAAAACACCACGACGGCGATGCACTAGCACATAGTTATTAATTAAGAATCACTTGAAGAAAAAAATAAGTTCGTCGATATTTGTTAGTGTGTGTGTGTGTGTGGAGAGCGGCCGTGTGTAATGTTCGACGAATGTATTGCAACTCCCGTAGCTTCTTTCGGTGTTAGGGCGCGTACCTATCTATAAACAAAAAGATCTTTCTTTTCTTTCAAAAAAATTTAAAATTCGCAACTTGGTTTGTTGTGGTGGCGGTTTTCGTTGTTCTCTTTTTTTTTAAAAAAAAAAAGTTCGTTGTAACGTTCCAGGGTGAGTTTATGACATGCTTACAAAGCTAAAGGGTTTCTGAATGTTTCCAATGTAAAAAGGATGTTTTAGCAGTTCCTCGGAGAATTTTAACTGTTAATTGCTCAGCCTGTGTGTGGGCCACGAGGACAGAAAGAAACGGGATCTATTATCCAGAAAAGTTGGCCTTCCGTTACCTGCGATCGAAGCTGGTTGAATCGCGAAGTAAAGATGTTCATTTTAAAAAAAGGAAATGGTGTTATGGCTAACTCAAATTTTAATATCGAGTTGATTGTACATAATTTACACATGTAATAATAATTGCTTCTAGGCGATTGTCACAGTAAACTACCTCTTTTGGACTTTTCGGGACAAGCGAGTTATACCATATTGTAAGGTTACTACTGAAATATTTATTACTGAAATTAAAACAAATTCGTCCCCGTTATTACTAAGAAAATTGTCCAAAAAATCACCCCTTGAGAAAACCATTCCTTTTGCATGTTTTCAGGATAAACGAGTTATGCAGTATATTAGGTTATTAACGAAACATTTCTTTACGAAATTTGAACAAAATTGTCTGAGGCGTTAATGGGAAAATCATCGGGGAAAAGCTCACCCTAAGAGTAAACTACCCCTTCTGAATGTTTACATGATGAACGAATTATACCATATTGTTTGGTTATTAATGATGCGTTTATTTATGAAATATGATTGAGAAAATTGTGCGGGAAAAGAACTCATCTCATGCAGTAAATTACACGTTATATACTCTTTCAGAGTAATGATTCATACTACGGTGGAGGGTTAATAAAATATATATTTCAGATATATATATTATAAAATAAATATTATAATATATTCTTGCTGTACTGTACTATGGGGTTACAACCACAGTTATTTGCTCAATTATCAGTTCTTTACTGAAAGAATGTGGGGATAGCACTTCGCATGGCAAGAGAGAAAGTACGTGGGGATCTGAGCAGTACAGCGCTGAAGTAATTAATTGGGGATGAATGAAATGAAATGCATGTTTTCTAATAGAAGAAATCACAGAGACGCAAAGGTCAGAAAAGAAAAGGGTTTTACTGTACCTCAGCCATTCCGATATGATGAGCCTCTTCAAATATCGAGTGAAGCCTTATCCTCCAATTCGTTGAGTGTTTCCATCCGGTATCGATCCCGGACCTCACGTTCGAGAGTGAACCTCTCGACCTCAGGGCAACAGCTCCCAGATGTCCTGGCCTCTTCAGAATGACACCTCTGTCATGCAATGGTTGGTGAGGGCCCAGGCGTGCCGACCGTCTCTCAATTGCTGCTACGACGACTCTTCTGAATAGGGGTCCAAAGTGTGTTTCTGGCGGCTTCTGTCACATTTCTCACCTGGAGGGTCCCGTGTCCCCTGGTTTTGTTCTACTTCCTTGCTTTCGCTTCTTCCTGGTGATCCGCACGTGGGTGACTAGCTCACCACAATTATCTTGGTCAAGAGGGAAGTTTGTTAATTGCTGAAACGGCGTGGCTGAGTTTGTTTTGATGAAGTTACGGAAACTAGGAAGAGAATGGTAAGCATGAATTTGTATTGAGATGAGGTGACAACATAGGTAAGTCTCTTCTTTATTATTTAATAATTACAATTTCTTGTTTGAAAAACAAAATAACAACTTACAGGGAGAATTCAAAATAGGTGCTAAGCCTGATATCCTATACACTCCCTGCTCTATTTCTCCACGACGATTTTGAAAGAAATTCGGAGTGTTCTCCTGGAGAAGAGTGTTGACCAAAAGATGCTGTAGTAATTCTCCAATGTCCTTAAGATGGCAGTCAGGTATGAATTAATTATAATATGTTGTCGAAGGTTGCCCTCTGGCGGATGCTCCCATTACTACGTAGAAAATGAAGATGTAGAAGGATAGAATTCAAGGTTGCGCTGATTCAGATTTTTTTACATGAAAGAAAAATAAAACGAATTAGTTCATAGTACTTCAGGAAGTGTGGTGTTATGCAATCTTGATGGGAGGTAAGTGTAATAATTTTAATATGGGATTATTAATATAGATTATGGCTGAGATACAAGTAAGGGGTTAAGTGGGAAGGAAAAAAATGACATTTGAAAGAAAAATTAATTGTAACTTGCTTATATACAATAATTATATGATTCCTTAACCTAATTGTGATATATAAAATAAATATATGAATATATGTAATATAATAAGATAAATTATAAATAATGAATAACATATAAGATAAATAATATATATATATATATTATACATATGCAAAGTAAAATCTCTCTAAGTTTAGGTATTCGTAAAAGTTTGAGTTAGTTAAAATTGATGTTCATGGGAGTGTTAGAATATGGGAGGATACAATTAGATTAACTAATTTGGTTAGTAGCGTTTCCTCTACTAAGTGCCTGAAAAGTCCGATATACCGCGGACTACTCGGTAACGGTATATGAAGAGTAGCACTATTCCAGATTACTTAAATGACTGGGATACCACGAGCTAAAATACGTTACACATAAGGGATGTAATTGTTTAAATAAGATGCTGAGATATTTCTCGGAATAAGTTCTAGCGTGGAGTGATGCAAGTCCTCGCGTGTTTCTGTCGAGGCGTTGTTTCTAGCAGTAGCAGGTAAAAATCTTGGAAGAGTACGATGAAGAGATGATGGTTTCTTTTGTAGTAATCGGAAGATTTTTATTAACACAAATAACATGAGAACTAGGGTTATAAAGATGAGCAGGTCAGTAATTCCTAAAAAGCTTTGAAACGCCGAAGATAATTCCATTGCTCTCACAGGCTTGAAACAAAATGGCAGAATTAACATTTTGTTTTGTTTGAGAACGTAAATTACGTAAATGGTGAGTATTAGTTGCCAAAGAAAAATGATTCCGGGAACAAACCATTCATGTTCAAAGATAGGACGTTCAAATGATGTTTCAACCAATGAAAAAGGCGTTACATTCATGTGGCTAACAGATTAAATTCATAAATCATTCACTAATGTATTGACATTAAAGAAAACATTGAGTTTGAATTTTTGTCCAACGAGAAATAAATCATTGTTTACAATCATTGCCGGAAATAAATGTAGAAGTTTAGGTTTTGATAAATCATTGTCGAAGCAGGGAAAATTTGTTTTTACAAAGAGATGCTGAGTGACTTCCAATTTGATGTTACACGGTAGAGTTATTTGTACAGCACCAAAATTCAAGTGATCAGGTAATGAGAGGTTGGTTGGGATACTATTATTCCATAGGGTAACAAATTTTGGAGGGTGCGTTAATAAGTATTGGTGGTCATCTAATTCCATTATTTGAACTGTTGTGACTGATTCACATCGAAAATCGCAAGTAGAAGTAATATCCTTTACAGTTTGTCCTCTATATCCATGCGTAATACATTCTGTTTGGCGAGAATTTGTAATAACGTGGTTGGGAATTTTACATAAGCGAGTAGTTCGAAACTGGCAACCAAGCATATCAGATCCTATTATGGGAATTATAGTCTTTTTGTTTTGAACGGCTACAATAGCAGGTTCCAAATCGACAACACATGTCTGGTTTCTAATTGCGAACGGTATATTTCTTACAGAAAAAAATTCAAAGCTAGAATCTTTTTCCAGGATAGGATTTTTCAGCTGCAAATATATGTAATTTTCTGTTATAGAGCATGACAGCGTTGAAATAGTGTAATAAAGTTCTAATAGGTTTCTATCAATGGCTAGAACGAACCCAGTTTTAATAAGAGTAGATTCTAAAGCTAATAGTTGTGCATCAGGAACATTATATGGTATAGTATTGGCATTGAGTTTTCCATCTCTACAGCTTTCTACTAATAAATCATATTTATAAATTTCCAAAAATTTCAAAAATTGTGCCGTGATTTCATAAAATTCGGAGATAAAAGCATACGATTCAGCCGTCACTTTAGAATCTAGCGTGTTAAGAGATTTGCCTAATCTTTTTTCTTGTTCTACAATGTGTTGGGAAAAAATTTCTAATTCTCTGGAAGTTGTTTTGAATTTGAGCCTGAAAATTTGAAAGTTCTTGAGATGAGTTCTGTAAAAATATTTTATTTTTCATTAATTACTTTTGAACTTGCAATACAGTTTCTTCTAACTTTTCTTCCTTTTGATGCAAAGCATCTACAGTTGATGATTCAGCTACATCACAACAATATCCTAGAAGATTGCCAATAAAACCCAATAACGCTCTCTTAGATTTCTTGGGTGCCGGCTTATGAAACATAGGTTTCGGTATATGCAAAAAGTTTTTCAAAATGTGATCGTGTAATTGCTTAAGCGTATCTGCGGCTTTGCATACATCCATGTGATAATACTGTTGTGTATTGCAGTGTAAAAATTTATACAACGTAGAAGAGTTTAATTTTTCCGGGAACACAAAACTGATATTGAAAATTAATGGTACTGAGTGTTGATAGATGACCATATTACTTAACTTTTTAAAATAAAATCCAGACGAAATACTGAATTCTAAAGTTGCTACTGTAGTGACAGCAGTTATCGTCACAAAAAGCAGAATGAGATATTTTGCCTGCAACAAAGTGAGAAAAGTGGCACATTAGAATAGAAATCATGCCTAGTTCTACAATTAAATATAGATTTGAAGCAGTATTCTTGTGTTTACTTCTTAACTTCATGGTGAAGAGCTATGAGCAATAATAAAACAATATTAAAATTATCTACTATATACAGCACTAGAAACATCTGAGTGCTTCTTTCCCTTATTTCGTCTAATATGTACATATATATTTTTATTTATTTATTTATTTATTTATTTATTTCCATGTTACTTGAAGGTTCACTGACAGTGAAAAAAACGACCAAGAAAAAGGTCAAGAAAGAATATGAAACATATTCAAAGAACACTTGTCATGCAACCCACTACTCATACACAATAAATAATACTCAAATGAAAGGACTATAAAAATATCCCACAGAAACTAAAAAGTAGTTTCAAAATTATCAAAAATAGAGTATCAATACTTCACTATACATTACTAATGTATCGTAATAATAAGATTAGCTTATTCACTCATATGCTCAAGCTCACTTTCTTTTTTTTTTTTTTTTACACCACAGGAAAATATTCATGCATCAAATGTTCGTAGATTCGTTTATTCTGTACATCGTAAACAGAACACAAAAAGTAATTTTATCTATGGAATCCAAATTTTCCTCCAAGAAATTTCTCACAGTTCTTAAGGCTATGTGACATGCTGGTGTTTTAGGATATAAAAATGCACCTGTTGAAATGGTGGGCAATGCAACTGTACGAAAATCATTGTTTAAAACACTAAATAAGATTTTCTCGTAACAAGACTGTAATGATTTGCTATTTTCACCTTTAGGTCCACAAGTGTGTATTACGTGTTTAGCTGAAAGATTGAAGCCTTCTGTAATTATGCACGAACCTTCTTTTAATTTCCCAACGCGTGCACATTCTTGAGTTAATTGTGGCCCTGCTGCTAAGTGTATTGCCCTGTCTGCGCCCCCTATGGGTAATAAATCCGTGTTGCTTAGGTTTACAATGGCATCGCCCTGGAGTTCTACAATGCTTCCATGGTACAAAGCTACTTTAGAATTGATCTCAGTGTTCACACCAAATTTTGAAGGAACTTTAGGTGCATTATGTAGCGTACGTCTAGCTGTGACATCCCACGCCGGTAAATGGAGCATAGAAATGGCATTAACGATATTTAGGCACGTGTAATTGTCAGTTTGATCATCTTATCTTCCTTTCCCTCTTTCCTTCCAGTAAATTCAATAATAAACCTAGATGTTGGTAAGCCTGTTTCGTCTTCATCATTCCGTGGAGACAGCTGATTCCGTTCCTCCTCATCTTCTGTACAGTTCTCTTCAGGGGGTACGTTCTCTCCTTAAATGGCTGAGTCTCTGGCTTCAATATCGTCACTGGTGGGAGGTCTCGCATTGATGGTCGTGATCTCCTAACTCGTCCAGAGGCGACGGAGGGTAATATTTCTTAAGACGGTCAACCGTAATGGAGTCTATTTTCTGTCTTCCTGTACCAGTAGTGAATTTAACGAAGTAACTATTTTCGTTATTCTTGCCCTGTATCTCACCTGGTCCAATGTATTTCCCAGTGAAAGCACGTGTCTGGCCCCGTTTCATATTATCTACATATATCCAAACAAGATATCCCTTTTGAAATTGCACTTGTTTATGACGCTTGTCATATGATTTTGCAGAAGTTTGGAACCTTTTGAATAATTTTTCAGCAGCCTGCTCTCGAATATCATTAAGATGAGATAGCCTGACTGCGTTGTCTTGAAATTGACACTGTGTGTCAAACATAGCTTGATGTATTAACCTTGGTTTGAAACCATGGAGTAATTCAAAACTGGAGTATCCCATACTTGTGTTAATAGAAATATTATGGCTAAATGTAACCTTGGGAAGTAACTCCACCCAGTTTCCTGAATTATCTGGGTCAATATTGAGCTTCAATTTTTGTTCCAAATTACGTATTGTTACCTCAGCAAGCCCAATAGAAAAATGTGCTTTCACGTCTGCAAATTTCAACGTAACACCACAAATATTGCACAATTCCTTAATTATGGCGCTTGTAAAAGCAGCTGCCCTGTCTAGGCAAAGTTCATAAAATAACCCATATTTTAAAATGACGTCATTAAAAAGGAATGATGCCAAAGTATTGGCAGTGGTGTCTAGAATACAACCTGTTATGCAAAATCTTGTGGCTTCATCCACACAGACTACAAAATATTTGTGTTTCAAAATATTGTTAGTGCAATAAGGCCCAGCTACATCTAAATACAGTCGGTAAAAGGGCATAACACTAGGGTGAGTTTGCAGCTTACCATAACTCAAACCAACTCTTTTCTTTAACATTTGGCAGTGAAGGCATTCTCTACAGCGTCTATATACAAAGCGTTTCATGTCAGAAAAATATACACTGTTAACTAATAATTTATATGTTTTACTAAAAGCAGAGTGATTGGCTCCCAAAATCTCCTCATGACACTTCTTAAAAACTGTTTCCCGCAATGACAAAGGAATGGCAAGCAAGTAGTTCATACCCATAGGTGTTTTATTTTTTCTGTAAAGAATGTTATTGCGCAATTCGTAACACGAAGCTTGTCTTTCATACTGATTGTCTTTAGATTTGCCCTCAAGCCAGTCAATAATGTGCTTAAGAACATTATCTTTTCTCTGAGCTTCGCTAATATTAATATCGGTGTTATCTTCTAGAAAAAAACACAGGGATCCTCTGAACTTTTCATCTTCGAGATCTCTTTTATTGGAAGTAAAACGACTATTATCAGCTTCTATATTGGCGGTTCCTGAGACATGGGATATTGTAAAGTCAAATTGTTCTAGTTGAGAAAGCCACCGAGCTAGCTTGCCACTAACATTTTTAGATTGTTTTAGAAACGTGATCGCTCTACAGTCCGTTTTTAGAAAAACATGTCTTCCGATGAGCCAGTAACGAAAAGAACGTAGTGCATACAGAACCCCAAGAAGCTCAATCTCATATATTGAATATTTTTTTCTGTGGCGTTTAGAGACCGGGAACAATACCTAATAGGAACTAATTCACTGTCAGGGTTATCATCAATTGGTTGCTTAGCAACCGCCCCCACCCCAGATTTACATCCATCCGTGTACAGAAATAACGGTCTGTTGGGGTGATAGTTCATTAAAGTTGGTGAATTTATTATTGCTTCTTTGAGTTTTTCATAAGTATCCTGTTGTGGCTTTTTCCAGCTATATTTAGCATCACGCTTAAGTAACTGTAAGAGAGGAGCTGAAATTTCACTGAAATTCTTTACAAAGCGTCTCACAAAACTACAAGTGCCGAAAAATGACTTGAGTTGTTTTTTAGTTTTAGGACGTTTGTAACATTTTATAGTGTCAATCACTTTGTCAGACATAGAAATACCATATTTATTTACTTTATGTCCAAGAAACCTACAGAAGTCTGTGCAAACTTGGTTTTCTTTGGAGACAATTTTAAACCTCGCTTGCGAAAAGCATCAAAAAGTAATGTGCATAATTCTAACATTTCCGTTATGGCGTCAGCTACTATAAAACAGTCATCTAGATAATTCAGTATATGGGGCGATGGAATATCGGCTAATGTCAGTTTTATGAGCCGGTTCAACGCAGCAGAAGAACAAAGTAATCCCTGGGGAACCACATTATAATGAAAGGATCCCTCCCCCGGAACAGAGAATGCTGTGATTGTTTTGCTATCTTCTGTGATGCGGATTTGGAAGAAGGCATCTTCTTGATCACACGTTGTAATAAATTTCTTTCCAGAAACACGATTTAACACGCCCTCCATGCCAGGAATCGGAAAGAAATCCACCCTACACTGGACATTTACAGCCCGAAAATCAGAAACAAAACGATAATCACCTGTTCGTTTTTTAACTAAGAGAATGGGTGAGTTCCATGGGGATATAGTTCTCGAAATGATCCCTCTTTGTAATAAATTGTCCAGCTGTTTTTTAACTACAGCGCGCAAATGATACGGTATAGGTAGGGCTGGTTTGCAAATAGGCGTGTGGTCTTTGAGCTGGATTTGATATTCATAATCCTTAGCAAAAGAAAAATCTTGATCGTGCCACATTAAAATATCACTATAACGATAAGCGAGATCATAAAATTTCTCTTTATCACTTTCAGAAAGGTCGGGGTTAACCTGAATTTGTGACCTGTCAAACAGTTTTCTTTTTTCTAAAATTTCGGGTGACAATTCCTCCTGAATTTGACCTACTAGATAAGCAGAGTCTTCCTCTGATATTTCTTCAAATTCTTCGGCTAACCCTATTTCTTGACCCTCGTTTAACGTTATGTCTTTAATAGTAGGATTCGTAATCCATACACAAGGCTGAGATGTTGACAACACACAAAAAGGAATAAAAATTTCTAATTTATTCTGGAAAGAAATATTTGGCACTAAAAGATTCTTATTCCCTCCTATGTCGTAACGTTTAGTGAGAGAAACTCGAGTATGCGTTTCCGCTGGAAGCACTATTCGTTCAGAAAGTGTGTAAATAGCTTTAGAAAGAGTTCGCTAATTTCTCTTTTAAAGTTTCAGAAATTACACCCTCACTGTTATTACGTGGAAACTGATTTAGAGGTGGTTTCCCAAATCTATTGACTGAAAAAAATATTGTTCTGAAAATCCAGGAAAACATTATGGGATGTTAAGAAATCCTGACCAAGCAAGGGCTTAAATGGAAACCTAGGATTTTTTTCCTATGAAGAAACGCAAAAAACAATATGAGATACTTCAATTGTGTTGCCCGTCACTCCCTTTAATTTTGTAGTAATTGCTATTTTCTTTGTTCCTTTAGGAACTAAATTTTCAGGGAGACAAGAAACTTGTGATCCTGAGTCGATTAACAATGGAGTGTATACGCTCCCTGCTCTAATATTAATGTATGGGAGTTCTGATTCCTTGAATATAGGGACTTGTAACACAAAATGACGAATAGTTGTGTCCCGACCAACCATTCCGTTTCTTCGTTTAAAAATGCGCGACAATCTCGGGCTATATGATTTAATCCTTGGCAGCGCCAACAGACAATAGGAGAACGTGGTGGTTTAGAAGTCCCCGCAGCGGGGCTTGAACCCTGGTCACTCGAGTTATTGTCAATCGCGTTACCCCTGTCACCATTACTCCCTTGATTTTGAGCATAGTTGTTGTAGTAGCGAGTTTGGTTTCCCCCTCTACCTCGGCCTCTTCTTCCTCTGTTATTACCACGAAAAGATGAACTTGCATTTCCTGTGTTTGTCGATTGACCTTGATTTGCAGTGAGAGACGTAATATTTAAAGAAAGTTTCTCTAACTGTTGCTGTATTTGCTGCAGTGCATTGGAGTCAGGGACCTGAGAGTTTACATGCGTGTCAGCATTTTTCTGAGCAGAAATTTTCTCAACAGCTCTGGACTGTGTGGTAGGCTGAGAGCAAGAATGCGTATTCATCGGGTCAATATTCGTATTACTAGAAACTAATGAAGACTGCAATATTGACGAATTATACTTAATGTATTTCTCGATGGTTTTTCGTTCTAATAAGATTTTTGTTTTTTTCTCAGTTATTAAGTCTGATATCAGTTTTTCAACTGAATCATATTCCTTGCAAATAACGGCCCTAAAATACTCAGGTTGCAACCCTTCTATGATTAATTGTGTTTGTTTCGCTGGGGAGACTTGAGGGTCTACCCTCAAAATGAGGTTGAGTTTAGAATAAACATAATCAGATATGCTCTCAGTTTCTCCTTGTTCGCGAGCACGCGTTTCACTTTCTGTCAACTGAGGCATGGTGTCGCTCCCAAAAGCTTCTATTAATTTCGCTTTGAACTCATCGTAAGTCCAATTGGTTTTTTAGAAGTATTGTCCATGCAAAATTCAGCCGGACCCTTCATCAATGTACATAGGATTAGCTTTTTTCTTATGCCTGTCCAATTATTGATGGAGGCAATAGCCTCGTATTTCTGCAAATACCGCGTGATGTCTTCTTCTAATTTAGCATAAAATGGTTCGGACCTTACTATCGTATGAATCGAGGTTAATGAACCTTCTACATTCTCACTATTATTCTGGGCCATGTTTAAACTGTCCGGTGTGAAAGAATAAGAAATACTTGAAACTGAGGTAGATAAATGCAAATTGTCTTTAAGATTGGTATAAAAATTTCTAGTAACTGGAATGGCAATCGGTGAAGAACAAATTATATGTTCAAAGTACTGCGTAGTGGAAATATCGTTTAGATCATCAAAAGGCTGTAGATACTGTTCAGCTAATAATCGAAACATGCAGAAAATGCTAAGTAAACATGCACATAAAATCAGTGTCAACACAACATACTTAAAGTTAAAATAAACCCAATCTTTGCGTCACTTTAAAAAAATAATAAGAAGAAAGACATGGTTTGATGTAACAGAATTGTAACAAAAAATGATATGATGAAAATCGATGGATTGACGTTAATTTAAAAGTCTTATGGTTCGGAATTTATAATAACAATGTCTCACAGAAGCTGCATTTCTATATTAGGAGAAAAAATTCCTAAATGCTAGGCAAAGGCGTCAAAAATCTTCACAAAGTGAAGGTCCACATCTCCACCATCTTGCTGTACTGTACTGTGGGGTTACAACCACAGTTATTTGCTCAATTATCAGTTCTTTACTGAAAGAATGTGGGGATAGCACTTCGCATGGCAAGAGAGAAAGTACGTGGGGATCTGAGCAGTACAGCGCTGAAGTAATTAATTGGGGATGAATGAAATGAAATGCATGTTTTCCAATAGAAGAAATCACAGAGACGCAAAGGTTAGGAAAGGAAATGGTTTTACTGTACCTCAGCCATTCCGATATGATGAGCCTTTTCAAATATCGTGTGAAGCCTTATCCTCCAATTCGTTGAGTGATTCCGTCTGGTATCGATCCCGGACCTCACGTTCGAGAGTGAAGAACCTCTCGACCTCAGGGCAACAGCTCCCAGATGTCCTGGCCTCTTCAGAATGACACTTCTGTCATACAATGATTGGTGAGGGCCCAGGCGTGCCGACCGTCTCTCAATTGCTGCTACGACGACTCTTCTGAATAGGGGTCCAAAGTGTGTTTCTGGCGGCTTCTGTCACATTTCTCACCTGAAGGGTCCCGTGTCCCCTGGTTTTGTTCTACTTCCTTGCTTTCGCTTCTTCCTGGTGATCCGCACGTGGGTGACTAACTCATCACAATTATCTTGGTCAAGAGGGAAGTTTGTTAATTGCTGAAACGGCGTGGCTGAATTTGTTTTGATGAAGTTACGGAAACTAGGAAGAGAATGGTAAGCATGAATTTGTATTGAGATGAGGTGACAACATAGGTAAGTCTCTTCTTTATTATTTAATAATTACAATTTCTTGTTTGAAAAACAAAATATCAACACACAGGGAGAATTCAAAATAGGTGCTAAGCCTGATATCCTCTACAATATATTATAAAATATATATTATAATATATATTATAAAATATATATTAAAATATATATTATAAAATATATAATTATAAAAACATCGGTACAGCTGTTTTTGAGAAAATTTAATTATTTTAAATTTTCATCCTTCAGTGAACTACCCTTATTTTTAGGTGTCGGAGGAAAATTTGAAACGATAAAATGTTATAGAAACCTCATGTGTAGAATTCAGTCCAGGTACGTTGAACAGTATGGCCTCTATTTGAGTGCATGTAAAAGCATGACGAACCGACAGACGAACAGGTGGACAGACATCGAAAAATCATTTTTTTTATATGTAGGGGCTATGAAACTTGAATTCATTGAAATCTCGAATTCGATTTTTATCACTATCATCACACTTTCTTCTCTCGTCGTTCGAATGTGAAAACGAATAGGCCTACACAGACATGTAAGTTGATAATTTGTAATCCCCAAAATTTAATGAGTTACGTTTAATGTGTTGTCATTCTAAAAAAAAGCTTATGCCTGTTCGTTATATCATTTTAATATATTTTTTCACGTTACTGTATAATTTAGAAGAATGGCATGATTATTGTTCATATTTATGCTATCTTTTAGAGCATTCGTGTTCTGGACACCTAGACTTGTATAATTTTTTGTTTAAGGAAAGCATTCTTTATTTCTTACAGAGACTTATGATTGCATTTCTTGCACTTGTGGTTATGAAAGAGAGAGAGAGAGAGAGAGAGAGAGAGAGAGAGAAAATCAATACCTTAAAAAGAAAAAAACACACACAAGAACAATAATTTGACATCTCGTTTTTCTTTCTATCTTTTTTTCATCAGAACAAGCTTTTCTACTTCATTATTCTGTAACATGTTATCTTTGATATTAATATTGGAAAGACTGCAGGTCGCGTATGTTTTTTTCTGTTCCTGACTCACACATACCCGAAGTGAGTTGAAGTTGGCCTGCTCTGCAAAAACGGCAAGGGGAGGACTAAGCATACAAAATCATAAACTGAAAACAATCACTCTTTCCAATAGTATTCGAATCCTGAATAAATACTGTACGTCGGTTAAAGGACACTATCAATAAAATATTTCGTTATTATATTGTTTCTGTTGTTATTAACATGACAATCATACATTCCTATAATGTTTTGTAAAGAAAGGTTGAGATGGGATGTAATTCGAACTGGTGTCAAAATAGTAGAAGAATACTACTAATCCGCCACGCTACGCACCTAACCACGAAGGCTACTTTTTGATTGCTCTCTTTTTCTGAACAAATAAAAGCTCATAGCCATGGTTCGTGTCACTTCGAACCTCAGGACAAGATTTTTCATTTTGTTTTTATATTTCTGTACAATATCTTGGTTACAGAAGCTAATCTATATTTGGCAGACAATCTAGATTCTAGGTTAAACCAATAAATGCAATATTTTATTCCATTTCTCAGTTCTTTGATCCAACTCTCCGACTGCAAATTCTGAAATTCCCTGCGCAATCGTGCTCTGCTACTGCAAAAATCCCTCCTATGTATTATTGCCAGTATACACAAAACCGAGCATAATTTTGTTTTTTGCTTACATTTTTATTATTTTATTGTATTTTTTTTAGAAATATCTTCTTAGATGTATCGCTTTCTATTATCTCCACTTACTAATAACTGAATTTTACCCATATACATAAGGAAAATGAAATAAATGCGAGAAATCGTGACAATATACACGCATTTTTTAAGCATGTGGGCACGTTATAAATTGTACGATATGGTTCACTTTTGGACGTTGTTAAATATTCCAGGGTCTTTTTTTATCATTCTGAAGAAGAGGCAAAAGACATATTGACTGATGTTGACTACCAGAAAAGCAGATCTAGAAGGAATCACATAAATGAAGATGATGCTTTAAAGAATATTGAGTTAAGAGACAAGTTCAGAACCGAAATATTTGTATCTGTGATAGATGCATTAGAATCTAATCGGTCACAAAGGATATATACAATGATCCTGCAAGAAAGTTTTCGTTCCCAACAGAACTAGATTCTACAGAAGAAATTCCTGAAGAAATCAATCCTCTAAGCCAAATGTATTCTGAATATGTGGACATGAACCTTGTTGGAGAATTCAAACATTTTCATCAATATATTAAACATAGTCAAAGCCATGAACATGAGAATCTGACACATCAGAATTCGTATCAAGTAATATTTAATGACCATGTCTAGCATTCGCTAGTGTAAAAGCAATTCTGAGAATATTCCTTTATATTATGTTTTCAAATTGCCATGGAAAAAGACCTTTGTCTCAGCTAAAGAGGGTAAAAAATGAATTTAGAATAACACGTGTATAGAAAGCAACAAGCTCCGTAGTTTGTCATTTAATAATATTATCAATGATTTTGTTTCGGCAGAGACAAGAAGGAAAGTGGTTTAATGTAGATAATGTTTGTTAATTGTTTGTTTAGCCAGTATATTAAGAATCATGATAAAATTATATACTTGAATGAGTATTGGGCAGATGTATTAATATAAATGATATTAATATTACTAGAAATGTCGTCTTTTACACTAAGTCAGTGTAACAGGGTACAAAGGTTTGCTGTCCCAGTGAACAGTGTGGAGTACTATGGTGATATTGACATTACATAAATTCATTCTATTAACTATAACAGCATTGCGTGGAGGTTAAACATAATCTCATATTAGTGATGTTAGGGCCATATATGATTATTAGTAGTTTGCGTAATACTTTGTATATTGACAACTATTATTATTTCATGTTATAGCTAGCTTCCAGAGACTAGAGTCTGCATTTTGTGTTACTATTAGAAACACAACATTCAGACTCTTCTAAAGAATTTTGCAATGTGTTGTAATTGTTTTAAGATTATAAAATGTTATATGTTGATTAATATCTAAATTAATAAAAAAAATTATGTGTAAACGTATTTAGATATTTATTAGTTGCTGAAATAGAAAGCCATACATACAGTGGGTCATATAAGTTTCCGTACACCAGAGATTAGTAATTTCAAAATGTTATACTATCTTAAAATAAATAAATAATAAAATAAATATATAATAATACTTTAGCTGAATTCCTTCGTGTCTACTTGTTATGTGTACACATTATAGTGGTGGCATTGAATATACCAATAGTATAACTTACGATTTAAGTTGCTGAAAATTGAGGTCAAAAAAGTTTCTGTACACGGCAAAAATACACAAAATAATTAAGCAAAACACACACCAAACAGAATTTGCACTGTTTACAGATGACAGTAGCATACTCTTACTACTGAATAGCTTTTACGGTAGTTACATTTGGGCAAGGGTGACTTACAGAGGCAGTAAAACGATACGTCAAAATGGAAGTGCCAATCCGTGAACTAATAGGAAAATTAAGACAAGAAAGTTAAGTCTCTTAGAAACATAGCAGAGACAGTAAAGAAATCACATTTTAGAGTACAATACATTCTAAATATGTAGACCACTGGCAGATCTAGAAGGTAAGAACTGGTGGGGCAGACACAGACACCTCATAGGTATATCATGAGATTACTATAAACTTCCAAAAATATACAAATATTACCTTAAATTATTTGCTAGCCAAAAACTGAGGAGCCTAGGACCCTCGGCCCCAGGCTAGATCCGCCACTGAGGTAGACCTATATTGCAACAAATTGTTGCAAACATTGCCGCACAATGGCCACCCAACAAAGCCGAAGGACAATTATAAAGTGTTATTTTAAGAACTATCCGAAGTGAACCCAAAACTAGCTAGTATATTTAAACCTGACTATGATGTACTAGTGGTTCCTGAAACAGTTCGTACTGTCCTCAAAAAGCGGGGTACAACGGTCGCGTAGCCAGAAAGAAACCATATGTTAATAAAGCAAAGGCCAAGAAACGTGTAAGTTCGCAAAAGTTCATGTGGACAAGCGAATTAGCTTCAGAACTTTCTTTCATTTAGTGAACATTCATGAATCCGACGGAAGAGTTACTGTCGAGGAAACCAAATACGCACATGGAACCGAAACATCTGTATCCTACCGTGAAGCATGAAAGTGGTGGTGTGCTCGTTCTACTTAAGTGCATGAGTGCAGCTTAAGTAGAACATTTGCATTTCATTGAAGGTACAATGAACCAATATGTTTACCTGAACATTCTGAAACAAAATCTCCACTACAGTGCAAAGAAACTGAATATGGGAGCCTCTCTTATATTCCAGAAAGATAACGACCCTAAACATACCGCACGAAAACTGAAAGAGTGGTTGTTATCTAATGTGCCGAAACAACTTCATACTCCTCCACAATCTCCTGACTGTAATCCCATTGAGCATCTGTAGTTCAGTTATTATACGAAATTTTAGAAAAAAAAAACAAAAACAAAACAAAAAACATACAGGCAAGGGACTTTGTATACACATTATATATACCTTTAGGACTCAAAATATATAAAGTCCCAAAAATAAAAGTTGTGCTTAAGCCGCCATCTTGGAAAATGGCGGAACACCCAATATTTACAAAGGAAGTCGCAGATTTAGGTTTAAAATAATATAACAAGCACACTTATTGGCCCATTGGTATACATTATACCTCGTTAGAATCACAATAAAATAAACTTTCATACGACATGTAGCAATCGTCCGTAGTACCTATTAAAGGGAAGTAATGACGGGAAATATTTAAGATTTAGTGCCCAAAATTCCCTTTTTTGTATATTTTCAACTGTAACATGGCAACACTGCATGGAATTCATACACAAAAATATTGTAATTTCATCTTTCGAAGTCGAAGACAGATTGAAAACCTTTAAACTCGACCGAAGTTCACAATCTTTCTAAAGAATTTTTAGAACTTTTATTTTATTTTGTTGTAGAGGCCTGAAGTGGCATCACATCCAGAAGTAGCATGAGCAAAATGAAGAACACCACAAACCTCACGCAGAAGAGCCTTTTGGTCTGGAATATTGAACAGTTTTTGCTTCTTTTCCATTCTTTGAAGCTGGTTTGAAGACATACTTTTTGTCAGACAGAGAAGACTTAGCAGTGTGAAGATAAAGTAAATCAAAATCCTGACCAACCATAACGCCATTCTTTCCAGTGTTTACTTTATCTGTGGCTACTGAGACAATGAAACACCTGTGTATCAGATTCTGCTTGATGAATATCTCTGTTTGATTCTCGACAGTGACTTGTGGTGAAGAGTTTAGATTTATAGATGTTCTCTTAGCAGCTCTCCTTTGATTTTCAAGTCTCGTTATGGTGGGATTGGTTGGATCAGGGGTATAGCCAGCAGGTTTGTGTAAGGGGAGCCCGTCGTTTCTGAGGGGGGGGGGGCAGCTACAATGTACAAAGCCAAAAAAAAAAATTGTTGCTGCTAGTGTTTTTGAAGCCTGAAAGAAAGGATAATTTTGGTTTCCATCTGGAAAACTAAAAACACTATTTTAGCGTCTTATTATTATTATTATTATTATTATTATTATTATTATTATTATTATTATTATTATTATTATTATTATTATTATTATTATTATTATTATTATCCATAAATTATATTCAAGATAGCTTTTATTATGTTTAATCAAAAACTACTGCCCGGGACCAAACGCTATACTTTTGTGCATAACTGTAAAGGTAACCAAGAAAGTTATGTCCCTTTTCGTGGAGGTCTGTGTTCAATTGGACCTCACACCGTGAGTTGAATGCGAGTGGAGATAAGGCGAACGTCAGTTGTTGGTTTGGGTATATCCAACATACTACCTGGTTGTGGCAATTCAGACACACCGTGAACTTGCGTTAAGACAGAGGGAACATGGGACATCCACAGAGCGTCATAAGAGCATGTATGCTGAACGAGTTCAAATGGAGGTCAAACGGGACAGAAAATATGCCAGGCCTTTGGTGATGGTGTCGTGACGACGCGAACATTGCAGCGATGGTTTAACAAGTTTAAGGACGATGACGAAACATCCGAAAACACCACGTGCCAGAAGACCAACACATGTACAAAGAGGAACTGGGACTACAATTCAGTGTGTGTGGAGAAACAATTTGGCTGCACATCCATCAACTTGTGACGCACTACAAGTTGAGTCGATGGGTCTCTCATATTTTGACTCCGGGCCAGAAGACAACGCGGCAGTCGCCTGTGTTTATTTACTGTTTCGGAGCCAATTCTGGACAGGGCATTGACATGTGATAAAAGGTGTGTCCTATACGAAGCTCCACGGGGCCGTCATCATTGGTTAGCATCCCATGAACCGATTTCAAAACAGCCGAAACCAGCACTGTACCAGAAGAAGGTCCTTCTCTGTGTTTGGTGCATCGTGCATCGGGAACCGCTACCAGCTGGTCAGAGTATCAATACAACTGTGTAGTGTCAGCAGTTGAGCTGTGCTCAACAAAAACTCAAAACTTTGGAGCCATCACTTCTGAATTGCAAATGGGTCCTCGTTTACGCGACAACGCTAAGTATCACATGGCTAGGATGACTCAGGACACCATTTTGCGCCTTGGATGGGAAACAATATTGCAACCACTATATTCCCCGGTTATTGCACCGACCGATTACCACCTGTTCCATTCTTCGGACAATCACCTTAGAGGACGCCAGTTCAAATCCCTAGTAAAAGTCCAAAATGCACCTGATACTTTCTTCGTTTCACGGCCCACCAAGTTCTACCGCGATGGATTCCATGGCCTTCCAGAACGTTTTCAGAAGGTCGTCGATGCTGATGGGGACTATTTTTGATCTTCCAGTTAGGTGACATATCGATGTTCGAAGGTGGTGGGTGAAAAGCAACAAAACTTTTCTTAGTTACCTTTATGTTTCAATTTAAGACCTTGTATACAGAACCTATCTACACAACATTGATTTTCTTTGAAATTTCACTTAATTTCTTTACGGTTTCCTGACAAAAATATTTGTTTATTATTCGTGACTAAAAAACAATTATTTTATGACACTGAGGAAAAATAAAACAGAGACCGAATGAAATCCAAATTGAACAAAAGCATTGTTTCTTACCAAGTTTTACATTCTCTATGTCTTTTTAAAACACTTGTTAAAGCATATAAAAATATACTGTACTTACAAATCAGTTTAGTGCCTTTGTTTTATGGCTGTATTTATAGTACCTTGTTAAAACGTTTGTCTTCAAACTGTCAAATATAAATCGCAGTAAATTGTGTAACCTGCTGTCACAAAAAAGTATCCTATTTTTCAATCGGTATAAGGAAGAGATACTATACTATTTTTCGATCGGTATGGAAAAACAATATTTCTCCATACTATTTTACCATAAATTATTAATTGTCAACAAACTTCGTTACTTTTAAATGAATGAAGAGAGATAATTTTACTATGATGTTTTAAAAGCTGGTCATTTTGGGGGGGGCAGGAAACCGTTTGGGGGGGCCTGGCCCCAATGGACCCCCCTTGGCTACACCCCTGGGTTGGATATCCATCAAATACGACAGTACCGTACATGATCCTCCGTAATGTGATTTTATGTAGGAAATATAGCTTTTGAAAATATTATAAGTTGTAGGTCTGGGTCACACCACACAATGAGGTAAGTAACCACCATCAAGAACGTGAACGCAGTCTTCGGGAAGAGACGACATATCGGTAGATTTAAAAGATTTGAAAAGCCTTTTATTTTTTCTTAATGATACACTGTCAAATAAGGATGGTGGTTTTGGTGCAAGCTCATACTTGAAGCACCTTCTCAGCTCCTGAGGATCTTTAACACCAATTATCCTGCTAAAAAGTTTCTGCATATTGATAGGTATTGTTTCATTGTTCATGATAATCCCAAGAGTTTAACGCAGTAAGGAGAATTACTTTGTTTCCTGTGAATTATTACAGTCGCAAAATCTTTTCTCTCTTTTGCTGCTAAGGAAGCTATTCTCTTTTCTATGGCTTGATCACAAATTACTGTATCATCTGCAACTAGTCTTGACGCGATGTTGATTAATTCTTCAGATTCTTGATGAAATGGATTATGTTCCAAGAGCCCTTGCAAAAAGTTTCCGCCTTCCTGTAATCACGAATCTGCCGAGAGATTCGTTCTTCCTTATGCTGCTCAGAGGATGTAAAAGTCGGTTAGTTTCTTTACTGCTTTTGATATTTTCGTACTAAGTGGTGAGGAAGAAATCCATCGTAACAAAATTTCATTTGTTATGCCTCTACCATGAGTAAGTCCACCTACAGATTTTATCGGGCGATTCGGTGTTTGTTCTATAACCATATCAGTGGATACTCCCGATCAATATCTTTCAGAATAAGGAATGGAGAAGAATCTTTCTTTTGTAAACTTATTGAAGTTTTGTGCTGAGATTCGATGTTCTTACTCAAGTACTAACTGGATACAGGTGAGCAATTTTTGCATACAAATTGTGGCCTGATGCATGAAAGGTAGAGATCATAAGCTTAACTATCTCCAGTTTCCAGTTCTTTCCGCTGCAATGAATTCCATAACCAGCTTCAATTGGCTCACACATAGAAGCCACAATTTTGCGGTTCGACTTTTTTTCCTTTGCTCTTGTACAGATTTTATTTAAGTCACGTACCACTTGGACACTTGCCTCAGACAATGTTAATTCTGCGAATGACTTCATTTGTAAGTACCTCTTTACTCTCTCTTATTATTGTATTGAAACAATTGCTTTTTAATTCATTATATCTTTCATACAAGTGATAAACCAATGCACAAAATATTAGTTGATGTGCTCTCAAGAATCGAGAAAAAACATGACTTGACATAAAGTGCGGAATTGTGTTTTTAGCATACAAACTTGATCACAGTTCCTCAATTTTGCAGCCTCTCATGATATACGCCAACCTATTGAACCTAAGAAACTCATTAGTAAGTGCAAGCCACCCAATCGAACACTGACTGTTGAAAGTGTGCTCCCAAGCTCCGCTGACATTATAACCTCACATGCTTTTACAAAAAGAAGTTAACTTTCCAAAAATTCCCTCCAGTACTTCCTTATATTAAACACTTTAAACAACAACGGCACACCAATACAATATCCATGTTATTGTGATTCATATATTCATTATTATATATGAGTGTACTTGTATAATATTTTTGTGTATGAATTCCATGCAGAGTTTCCATGTTACAGTTGAAAATATACAAAAAAGGGAATTTTGGGCACTAAAATATTTCCGCCATTACTTCCCTTTAATAGGTTGTACTACGGACGATTGCTATATGTCGTATGAAAGCTTATTTTATTGACTCTAACGAGGTACAATTTGTACCAATTAACCAATTAGTGTGTTTGCTATATTATTTTAAACTTAAATCTACGACTTCCTTCGTAAATATTGGGTGTTCCGCCATTTTCCAAGATGGCGGCTTAAGCACAACTTTTATTTTTGGGGACTTTATATATTTTGAGTCTTAAAGGTATATACAATGTTTATACAAAGTCCCTTGCTTGTATGAATTTTTTTCTAAACCTTCATTTTTGAACCTATAATGACTGGACTACTGTGGGATGAATTAGTGACACGCTTTAGTAAACATAATATTAGAAACAAGGACCAGTTGAACAATGCATTACATGAAGAATGAAGGAACATCTCCCCTGCACAAAGTGATCAGACGTCCCGTTTTAGCCGGAACAGTCCCTTATTTTCAACCGGTTCCGTTTCTTTCTGATTCTCAAACGGGACGCCTAAATGTCCCGTTTTTAAGCAAACATGACTCAGGTGTCCCGTAATTATTATTCAAAATATAAATGGTCAATGCTAATTCTACACTCTTCCGTACCAACACTCATTGGGAAGGTTCAGCCGTAATATTCTGAATATTCAAATGAGAATTGAGTATTCTGTGGTTCAAGTGGGAATTGAGTGGGAATTCTGAATGTTGAAGTAGTTAAAAGTATTTTTGGGTACGTAGTGCTTAAGTTAGAAACGCTGTGTTATCATTCTTACTTGTGTATTTTGAAAATTGAAAACACTGCTGAGTACCAAAATGCAATGTGGAAGTCCCCCCCCCCCCGTCGCCGATTCATATGCGTCCCGTTTTTTGAAAGTTAAAGTTCTGGTCACCTTGCCCCTGCAACTACATCAAAATAGGTTATTGCAATGCAAAAACGAATGCGAGAAGTAATTACTTAAGGCCAAAGGAGAACCAAGTGATCACTAACTGCGGTCGAAACACAACGTGGTGCCCTTATTTACGTGCATTTCTTTATTTGTACGGAAACTGTTTTGATTTGTAATACGGTCAGCATTTTGTGTGTATTTCATAGGAAAACATCTGTACGGAAACTTTTTTGAACCACTGTATAAAAAGCCCCATTGCCTTTTAAAAGCTTAGGGCCCCATTAAACCTATATCCGGCACTAGTCATGTCGTGTAGGATAAATTTTTTGGAGGACAATAAGAAAAACATTTGTGAAAGAATTATAATATTGTAACAATTATTTGGAGTAGTGTTCCCTCACTCAACTTGCACGATGAAATAACCGAAATTTGTACTTCAGAAAAGTATAAGGAATAAACATTGGGATTAATTGGGCTTTAAGTGCAAATTTATTCCACATGCTGTTTTCTTTCTTTCTTTAAATTCTCAGGAAAATTAGAAGAGGATAAACACAACGGAATAAATATGGGGGAAAGTAGTAAAGGTATTTTATTGCTTTTTCCCATTCTTTATAATAAAATCAGCAACTAAAACGAGCTGTTAAAATGAATATTCTCCCTACATCTCATCAACCTACTATTGCTGCTTATGTATAGAAAAATGATCTTGGCCTGGTATCATTGTGGGAAAACAAAACTGTGTGAAATGTAAATTATCGGAAAATTGGATGGAACTGCGAATGGATAACTTCGTTTAATTCTAGACATGAAGTAATTATCTCAGACCGTACAAGGGCAATAATTTATATTGGAAAAATATGTAAGTTCAATTTTAAATATTAATAGTTGACGCATGATCGAAAATCAGATTTGTATGCTAACAGTCATGTTCTGTCAACAAAAGACGCTCGTACGAAGGGTTTTGTTTCGTATAATGTTGAAAATAATTTTCCTGTTATCCTATTTTAGGTCATTACTCTGCGATTAATGAGATATCACTTCTTTGGTCAGGAATTCTCTGTTACTACCGTAGAAAGTATTTCTTAAAGGGACGTAGGTACCGTATTCCTCAGTGCAGATTCACCTTACGGGGTTGAACGTGGTACATATAAATAAAGCGTCCAGACACATGTCATAGAAACTACAGTGCAAAAAACACCAACCTGTGCTAGATGGCCTCTAAAGAGCATGAATGCTGTTAACCGCGTTAAAGAACGGGAAAGGTGGGCATTAGCGCTCTATGGCTAGGCAAATTTGAACATCGAAAAAATGTACCAAAATGTACTGCATTCGGTTATATTTGTCTGGATTAGATTATGTTAGGGGCGTAAAAACCACAGTGCAAAATAACCACTGGCCACTAACGTATTTCGGGCTAAGTGCCTGAGAGTAGGTCCAAAAAGGTGCAAAATATGAAATTCATACTAACAAAGAAATGGACTAGAGTGCACTTTAGGCTTAAGTTTAGAGTTGCCCCTCCAGTCTGAAGTTGCCCTTGGACTTTGCAACATACAAAAAACAGTGCTTAAAGTATTAAACATTGTTACATTTCACTTAATTTCAGTCCTCCGTGTGTTTCACAAAAATTTAAAAGGTTTTCTTCATTATATTTGTGCATCCGTTACACCTGTTCGCCATATTCGCCATATTTACAACTACCATGCTGCTGAAACCTTCCGCAATGCTTCCGCATCCGGAAAATAGTACTAACTTCCACATATCTTTTCTCGTATTAAACATAACTCTCCTGGCGAACTTACATTTCTAAACATCAAATAAAAACTTCAAATTATCATTTCTTACCTCATTTCTCCTGTAAATTTTCCTGATTTTTATAAAAAGCGGAGGGGTAACTCTAAACTTAACCCGCACTTTATGCCGAACAAGTGATTTTGTCACAGTGGCGTATTTACGATTTTGTTTCGGAAGGGGCTTTGCTAACTTTCGGGGGGGGGGGGGGTGCTTAGCCTAAAAATGTGAAAATTCAGCAAGATATTTCATACACTTTACTATAATAAGCAGTGGCGTAGCAGCAACCCCCGCAGTGCGGGGGGCCCCGAGGTATAGGGGCCCCGAAGTCTTGCGATGAATAAAGATTTAAAGAAGTAGAACTTCAACCTTACTTCTGTCGGCTTTACAACTAGGGCCCCTTCTCTATACTTTGCGGGAGGGCCCGCAAAAGTGTGCTACGCCACTGATAATAAGTAAGATTTCGGGGGGACTTAAGCCCGGAAGGCTCCCCCCCAAATACGCCACTGGGTTGTGGCATTATGGAATCATTGTTTGTAACAGGTGCGGAGTCGGTGTTTTAGCGGTTGGTGGCACTGATGTTGCCTCCTGTGCTGTGGTTACTTGGTTGTGTTGTGTCGATGATCGGTTGTTATGTATTCGTGACTGATGTTCGACTGTTGTACGGTTGAACATGCGTGTTGCATTGGAGAAGTGTGATGTTAAGTCAGTTTGGATGTTCTCATATTCTCAAGTGAGTTTCGGAGTTATATTCGAAGTTTCACTGCGAATTATTATTATTATTATTATTTAAATATGTTTGTGATTTGAAGTGAATTCGTATCGTTTCGCAATATTGTGTAAATTGATTATGATTAACATTGAGAAGAATTTTTATAGTTTTTTTGTTTGTTTGTAATGTTGCTAATTATGATTTCATTAGGTAATAGTATACATGAGAACCCCTTGATCTGCGTTTCTTCTGTGTTCCATTACCACCTCTAAATGAAATACCATAAATTTTCTACGTACTGCAACAGTAAGAAGTATCCATGTGCAAAAGACATGCGATATGCGTTAAATTCCCCCCCACACACACATAGTCATAGATAAAGTACAAGGGCACTACACATGCAGATATAAAGTACAGGTACGTTCTTTTTTTATTTTCGTATCAGTCGATAAGTAAATAAAAGTTGCTTTGTTACCCCCTTTGTAAGTTCGTACATACTCAATGAATAATCCCTAAAAGTATGAGCGTCCTGCTCCTTCGGGAACTGATGCTGCTTCATGTATGCTATATCCTTTCATTATAAACGAGTGTTCTGGGATTTCCTCGAAACTTAGTAGGTACACTGTTTCGGATTGGTTGTGTTTCTGTAGAGAGGTGTGTCTTGAAACAATCGTTAGAAATTCTAGTGACCTTATCGGAGGTCCTTGAATAAATGTTGAGCTGGGCGAGAGTTTGTTCGGTAGACGCAAATTTAATGTGGGTCGAATGCGCCGTAGTCAAGTGGATAGTTTGCTGAAGTTTGTTCCGGGTGCTGCTGGCTGGTTGGTGAAATGTATTTAGTTTTTTTCGTCATGCTGGATTGATTTATAATTAGTGGTGAGTGTTACTTTATTTCTTTGCAGTTAATTTTTCCTCATTACGTTAGATTTATAGTAGTGGTTTTATTATTTATTGTTGTTTGGGTGTTATCTTTTGGTTCTTGAGCGAGGGGTTTGGGGGGCGGCTCCGTTTAGATCTCAAAATTGATTGTTACCGTTTCTCGGATTAGTTTAGTGTCAGTTCTCAAGGACATCTCCATTATTCGTAGCAATTGAAGAGTAAATTTTTGGTGAGTGATAGATCATTGGTTAACAATCATAATCTATTGTTGCTATTGTGATACACCTTAGTTTGCTGGTACGAAGTTAGATTACAATTGTTTTTTTACTTTAAAAAAAAAATTATATATTTAAAAAAAAAACTATGATTTACATTGTATGTTTTTATTAATAGCTTTTTAGATCGACACTCGTTTGTAAACGAGTGAATTACTAACTACTCTCTATGGGCTGTCTATGCTCTGACTTTTGTTACTACTACTACTTGTTTACTGTATTGCGCAACTTGATGATAATAAGGATGATGATGTCACCTTTCCACATTACCATGGACGAGCAGTTACCCGAAGGGGTCAGTCCTCTGTACTAGGTTAGGCCTACACCCGTTCAGAGAACAAGCTCTTCTTGTATATGCTACTTCAGTGCAATATGGAATGGAAGACTCAAATACAAGCCTGGATTCGAACTCGGGCCTTGACTCAATCTTGGTTGTTGACCCTCACGGCTCGTATACATACCTCCGACCTTTGACTTTGATTTGAGAACCCAATCAATTGCCAGGCATGGATACAAAACGCGAGTACTTCAACTTTCCAGATTAAGCAAGCGCTCACAGGAAAAAAAAAAAAAAAGTAAGCTCGAAAAATAAAATTAATTATTCAATAAAAATATTGATTTTTGAAGCCGAATGTTGTCTAACATGAAGAAGATTCCAAAAACTGTTTTTCCAAGCACGGTTTCATTCTCATACAACGCAAATATGAGGCTTGTTTACATTCGAAATAACCCTTGCACTAGCTTCCGCTTCCTAACGAGAATATATTGAAACAACAGCAAATCTCTACTTAGCAATACGAATACAGTTCTGCTTGTGAAATGAAAAGTTTCTTCCACTGAATTATTTATTATAAACTCCAAATAATAATAATATGTACAGTAAAGCTACATTATTCAACTACCAAAACAGGTTTATCCAAATAGTTTCATGTACTTCAAATAAAACAGGATTTAATTTTGAATGTCCTCTTTTCGAAATAATTCTGAAATTGTTTACATAGTTTCTTGCCAATAATGTAGAAGGAATTCAAAGCTTATTAAGAATTTAAAATATTAAGTACCTCTGCTCTGCATTGTACAATCTGCGGATCGCATACTACGCTCTCAAAACAGCTCTATACAGTACGGGTTACTTGGCTTATAGAGAATCAGGGTAAATGTCAGGGCTACTTTCGGCCCCTTTCCACATTCTTACGTTTCATTCAACATTATCAAGGGACACAATATTTATTTTATTATATACCTAATCTAACCTACTACTACAAGACCTATTCTAAGTACACATATAAAAATACACATATAAATACTCACACACGAAAATATTACAGGCACTGACCTTCAATGTAAATATTATCCACAAAATTTTAATCTAGATTCCCTGTTCTCAAGCGCTTCTCCCAAAATACATCCTATGACGATATATATGAGCCTCGAGCAAAACAACACGATCAGATAGCACATAAACATGCAACGCAACTGTTTACATTTTTCATATCTGGCAGAGAGAAAATATTTATTCTACTTAATAATTTACTTAGCCTTCTTTCAATAGGAACTAATATGAAGTATTGAGTTCCTCTAACAAATTTTTAGATCAACATTCCGAATAATCCATCAGTGTAAACAGTTTTCTTTTAATTCAGGAAAAATGTCATCATAAACAAATGAATACTATATAGCGAAAGCTCATACTGAAGACGGAAGCAGACAAATGACGATCGAACCTCGTTAATTTCTAGCACCCAATTGCATTGTTGTACAAGATTCTGATTTCTTTCTTTACTTTATATTGAAATATCGAAACATCATACCACAAAAATAATGTCAATAGTAATTTTAAGAGCCAATTATTTAAGATATTAATTTGGAAGGTTGTTATTTCTGAAATAAGACTATTTATATCAATGTAGCCAAACTATGATCATCACATTTTGAAGTTACGATACAAATTCCCCCCTAACCCCAAAAGGTATACTTTCGAACTACATGTGGAATATATTATCGAAGGTATCCGAGGGAACTTTAGCTTACTACACCATCATTGCCATTATGATCCTTGCACATACGAAACTTTAGCCAAAGAGTTAGTCAAGGTTATCACTTTTGAAGATTCCGTAAAAAAAAAAAAATCCACATAAACAATCCACTAATTCTTGTAGATTCCACTGACGAGTTTCCGTAGTTCACGAGACGCGCATTAATCTGAATGAGACTTACTTGCTGTCCTAGTTGGAATAACTAGGATACTGACACCTCATCACTCCAAGAAAACAGTAATCCAGCCTCCTGGTTACTTCGTTACTACAAGGTAAATCACAAGTCCAACTGAACTGTCCCAAAGCCATGTTTTATCTGGATGTAATCTGCCATACTTTACCTCTCCAAAAGAAACTCCAAGGTTATCATGAACAATAGCGATTGTTCCAACTGTCCACATTAACATGGATCCGCCAAGCCGTGAACCTCGAACACCACGTTCAAACAGATGACAGAACTGTTTTATACAACCCTCACTGACAAATCAGTTTACATTCAAATGTAGACATTCCTCTAACATCTCGAAAGCATAATTTTAGTTATTTTGAGGGTTGAATCACGGATTTAATCGTTTTCTTGAAAGTTTTCCAGGAACCATTCAATACGGGTCCCTCCTAGGATACAGCATCCCGCCATACCAGCGTCTAGAAGCCTCTTACAACAGAACCATGGGTAATTAAAAGCGAATCATAGAATTGTTTTCATGATGACGTAACTGAAAACCAATTAAATCTAAACACCTTTCTTTTATCCCTCTAGAGCCTAATTGCTTATTGGATACCTGGATTAGAAAAGAAATATGTTTTCGAAGAACGTAAAATATTAAATATGGCCGAACAAGAAATTTTGAAGATTAAAATAAATTCGGTTATTACCTAGTTCAATCCATTTCCTACTTCCCTCTTAGTAACTTCGAAAATCCTAAGCAAATAAAATAATAATAATAAAAGTACCATCCTTGAAACGAATTTCCTTACTACAAACTGTATGAAATAATAAACTATTACAACAAATCCTACACTACCTTTCCCCTACAAACAAAATATTGAAATGACAAATAATAATTAAAAATGCTAATATGAAGAAATAAAATCAACTGCGTAATCAATATCTATTACATGAGCATATTCTCATGCGCCATGCTTGACATTACTCACTTCTTTTTTCTCAGCAGTTGGATTTTTTTTTTTTTTTTTTTTGCGAAATATTCCAAATGCTCCATGTATATTCCAGATTGGAACATCCAACTGGGATGTTACATCCTCCTGGACGAACAGGAGAAATTCTGTAAACTGGAAAATACCAGTTGGAAGAATTTCTTTTCTTCTTTTCCCTCTTCCGCACAAGTCTACAGAAGCTCTGATTTGATGGAACTGCATGTCTTACTTTCAATGACATTAGTCCAGTTACCATCGGTGGTCCACTGGTATACCAATTGCCTGGTATTGACCATCTATTCAGCATTAAATGCCTGTGTCTTTTCACTCGTAATCTTTGACCATGAAGCTTGGAGAATGCATACTGATTCCTAACTTTCCACCTTTTCTTTCGTTTTCCTGAACTCATCACTCTATTCCTTTGACTTCTCCGCTTCACACAAAATTCTGTCATGTGAGATCGAAATCTCTTCCCAAGGCATGCTACGCCACTGAATCGCTTTTGTTTTCCTTTTACTAATGGATTACACCCTTCATAACCTACGTGTTCCTGCCGAGTATCAAGTTCCACATGTGATATACCTATATGACTCACATCGTGTTCGTTGTTTGTCATCATTTGATGTCCCGTCTCATGATTTGTTGAACACACTGTCTTATCAAAACACCTTACATCACTCTTTTCTATCAACCCTACAGTTTTCTTTATGTTCACACGGGATTTTATTGGTAGGTGGTATCCGCCACTGAAACCACAATATTGCTTCCCTTGGGACATATCAGAGTTTACCTTTTTCGTCTGTTTCACCGAATTGAGGGATCTGAAATGCGGAACTCGTCTCTCACCCTTTCCTCTCTCTCGTAGTAAATCGTTATCTGATGTGTTGCTAATCTGTTTCATTTGTACCGTAAATGCCGAATTAAGAGGTACAGGAGAGATGGAACCATCATTTCCCATTTGCGATTCACCATTTGATCCTGTCATTTCAATTTCCTTTTCCAGCCTATTATCCTGCATACACTCTATATAACAAAATCTGTCCACTTGACTACACGATAGCGAACCTGAATCAACCTCAAATACTGATCTACTACTTAGAATCCGACCTTTAGAACTTACTGATGAACGAAAATACTCCTCACTGTTATCTCTCGTGTCAGTTCCCTTTGACATCATCATTGATATGCAAACTGAAATAGAAATCGTCCCAGGATATTCCGCATCGAAACAAGTCGAAACACAATTCCACTTATCGATCTCCATTCCAGTTTTCATATCCCCAACATTTGCAGGAGTTCGAAAACATTCCTTCACGCTCGGAATTCTTTCAATGTTCGCGCACTCTATATTAGATCGCTCACTGAGTTGATCAACCACACGTTGTGATAGATTATCTACAGGTTGATTCACGAATGCAAACTGTGACCTTTCATGATTGTAATTATCACAGTTTGAATTCGTGTGCTGGCCAAAAATCCGATTGTTGAAATTCAATACACCTAGTCTATCGTTAGTTCCTTTGTAACATACTTCCGTATTATCCTGAAGGACATTTACGCAAACTTGAGACTCGCATGTATCGTCATTTACAATACTATGATTTACATTAGAAATACTAGACATTACAGACATGTTTCCAAATACATCTTGGTTTTTGTCCTTGTCTGGTGGTTCACAAACCACACCTCTGGTATTTAATAAACATTCAACAAGTTTCGCGAAATTTCCATCCTTATCATACTCGCTTACACATCTATCACGCTCATTCTGATTGATGTCCACTGAAAGACACACAGCATTGTCTTTGCACAAGAACCTACATTCCTCACTTCTATTATCATAAACAATTCCAGTTATTGTAACTATATTTACATCTCTTGAACCTTCATTACTGTTAACAACTAAAACATGATCTGGCACTATAGATTGCAGTGCAATATTCTTTTGAATGTTTACTACTACACCATCACCTTTGATAACTCTACGTATGCGCACCATTTTCTTAATCTTCTGCTACACTTTTAGTTCCCAGACTACCATCTCAAATATACTCCACATACAATTACGAATACCCTCGGGATTTTGGCAATTTGTATCACAACTTCCTAATAGGCTGCTTGCTATGAGAACGGTTACGTGCTCATGGAAACCATATCCTAAGGCTGAGTCGCCAATTTTACTTTAAAAAAAAAAATTATATATTTAAAAAAAAAACTATGATTTACATTGTATGTTTTTATTAATAGCTTTTTAGATCGACACTCGTTTGTAAACGAGTGAATTACTAACTACTCTCTATGGGCTGTCTATGCTCTGACTTTTGTTACTACTACTACTTGTTTACTGTATTGCGCAACTTGATGATAATAAGGATGATGATGTCACCTTTCCACATTACCATGGACGAGCAGTTACCCGAAGGGGTCAGTCCTCTGTACTAGGTTAGGCCTACACCCGTTCAGAGAACAAGCTCTTCTTGTATATGCTACTTCAGTGCAATATGGAATGGAAGACTCAAATACAAGCCTGGATTCGAACTCGGGCCTTGACTCAATCTTGGTTGTTGACCCTCACGGCTCGTATACATACCTCCGACCTTTGACTTTGATTTGAGAACCCAATCAATTGCCAGGCATGGATACAAAACGCGAGTACTTCAACTTTCCAGATTAAGCAAGCGCTCACAGGAAAAAAAAAAAAAAAGTAAGCTCGAAAAATAAAATTAATTATTCAATAAAAATATTGATTTTTGAAGCCGAATGTTGTCTAACATGAAGAAGATTCCAAAAACTGTTTTTCCAAGCACGGTTTCATTCTCATACAACGCAAATATGAGGCTTGTTTACATTCGAAATAACCCTTGCACTAGCTTCCGCTTCCTAACGAGAATATATTGAAACAACAGCAAATCTCTACTTAGCAATACGAATACAGTTCTGCTTGTGAAATGAAAAGTTTCTTCCACTGAATTATTTATTATAAACTCCAAATAATAATAATATGTACAGTAAAGCTACATTATTCAACTACCAAAACAGGTTTATCCAAATAGTTTCATGTACTTCAAATAAAACAGGATTTAATTTTGAATGTCCTCTTTTCGAAATAATTCTGAAATTGTTTACATAGTTTCTTGCCAATAATGTAGAAGGAATTCAAAGCTTATTAAGAATTTAAAATATTAAGTACCTCTGCTCTGCATTGTACAATCTGCGGATCGCATACTACGCTCTCAAAACAGCTCTATACAGTACGGGTTACTTGGCTTATAGAGAATCAGGGTAAATGTCAGGGCTACTTTCGGCCCCTTTCCACATTCTTACGTTTCATTCAACATTATCAAGGGACACAATATTTATTTTATTATATACCTAATCTAACCTACTACTACAAGACCTATTCTAAGTACACATATAAAAATACACATATAAATACTCACACACGAAAATATTACAGGCACTGACCTTCAATGTAAATATTATCCACAAAATTTTAATCTAGATTCCCTGTTCTCAAGCGCTTCTCCCAAAATACATCCTATGACGATATATATGAGCCTCGAGCAAAACAACACGATCAGATAGCACATAAACATGCAACGCAACTGTTTACATTTTTCATATCTGGCAGAGAGAAAATATTTATTCTACTTAATAATTTACTTAGCCTTCTTTCAATAGGAACTAATATGAAGTATTGAGTTCCTCTAACAAATTTTTAGATCAACATTCCGAATAATCCATCAGTGTAAACAGTTTTCTTTTAATTCAGGAAAAATGTCATCATAAACAAATGAATACTATATAGCGAAAGCTCATACTGAAGACGGAAGCAGACAAATGACGATCGAACCTCGTTAATTTCTAGCACCCAATTGCATTGTTGTACAAGATTCTGATTTCTTTCTTTACTTTATATTGAAATATCGAAACATCATACCACAAAAATAATGTCAATAGTAATTTTAAGAGCCAATTATTTAAGATATTAATTTGGAAGGTTGTTATTTCTGAAATAAGACTATTTATATCAATGTAGCCAAACTATGATCATCACATTTTGAAGTTACGATACAAATTCCCCCCTAACCCCAAAAGGTATACTTTCGAACTACATGTGGAATATATTATCGAAGGTATCCGAGGGAACTTTAGCTTACTACACCATCATTGCCATTATGATCCTTGCACATACGAAACTTTAGCCAAAGAGTTAGTCAAGGTTATCACTTTTGAAGATTCCGTAAAAAAAAAAAAATCCACATAAACAATCCACTAATTCTTGTAGATTCCACTGACGAGTTTCCGTAGTTCACGAGACGCGCATTAATCTGAATGAGACTTACTTGCTGTCCTAGTTGGAATAACTAGGATACTGACACCTCATCACTCCAAGAAAACAGTAATCCAGCCTCCTGGTTACTTCGTTACTACAAGGTAAATCACAAGTCCAACTGAACTGTCCCAAAGCCATGTTTTATCTGGATGTAATCTGCCATACTTTACCTCTCCAAAAGAAACTCCAAGGTTATCATGAACAATAGCGATTGTTCCAACTGTCCACATTAACATGGATCCGCCAAGCCGTGAACCTCGAACACCACGTTCAAACAGATGACAGAACTGTTTTATACAACCCTCACTGACAAATCAGTTTACATTCAAATGTAGACATTCCTCTAACATCTCGAAAGCATAATTTTAGTTATTTTGAGGGTTGAATCACGGATTTAATCGTTTTCTTGAAAGTTTTCCAGGAACCATTCAATACGGGTCCCTCCTAGGATACAGCATCCCGCCATACCAGCGTCTAGAAGCCTCTTACAACAGAACCATGGGTAATTAAAAGCGAATCATAGAATTGTTTTCATGATGACGTAACTGAAAACCAATTAAATCTAAACACCTTTCTTTTATCCCTCTAGAGCCTAATTGCTTATTGGATACCTGGATTAGAAAAGAAATATGTTTTCGAAGAACGTAAAATATTAAATATGGCCGAACAAGAAATTTTGAAGATTAAAATAAATTCGGTTATTACCTAGTTCAATCCATTTCCTACTTCCCTCTTAGTAACTTCGAAAATCCTAAGCAAATAAAATAATAATAATAAAAGTACCATCCTTGAAACGAATTTCCTTACTACAAACTGTATGAAATAATAAACTATTACAACAAATCCTACACTACCTTTCCCCTACAAACAAAATATTGAAATGACAAATAATAATTAAAAATGCTAATATGAAGAAATAAAATCAACTGCGTAATCAATATCTATTACATGAGCATATTCTCATGCGCCATGCTTGACATTACTCACTTCTTTTTTCTCAGCAGTTGGATTTTTTTTTTTTTTTTTTTTGCGAAATATTCCAAATGCTCCATGTATATTCCAGATTGGAACATCCAACTGGGATGTTACAGTTTATTAGGCGGTCTGCAAAACTTGTCTAGAATTTATTTTTCTATTGCTTCGTTTGATGGGATCATTTTGGGGAACTGATCTCTGAACTGTTCCGAGGAATCGGTTCAGGTGAATCGTTTCCAATGAATGTTCGGTATAAAGTGCACTTTTACCAAGAAATGTAATGTGGTATTTTGCAGTGTTAGAAGTTGCATTATCTTAGTTTTTTTTTCTTTCTTTTTGAGTGCAGACATACTGACGTTAAACGTTATGGTGAATGAGGAAATTCAAAGATGGTGATTGTATGTGATGGATATGAAGAATCTAAATTCTTCAAAAATGACACAGTTTATTTGTTACTCAAAGGTGTAAAAATAAATGCCTCAACTAAAGTATCTACGCCTGATTGGAGGAGTCAATAGGGTTACAGTACTTGTTTACCTTAACTTAAGGCAAACAAACTAAAGTGTCTGATTGGAGTAGAAGTCAACTATTTGTACAACTATTATCTGATAAAACCATCCTGCTTTATATTGCCCTTTTCACTAAGACTTTTGATCAAAATATTTTTGCATCTTATGTATATACAGAGTGATTCTTTCAAAACTCATGGATTTCATTTGGCTCTAGAATTTCTAACTGAAGCCCGATTTTCATGCAGTTTGTTGCAAATCATCAAGGAAGGATGGGAGATTTATGGGACTATGTTTACTGGTTTAAATTCATCCGGGGTAAAATCGAGTAGGCGGCAAGAAAAACAGCAGATATTCGCCATTGTACGTTACAGTTCGAATGAGATATTGTATATGTGAAGCAAAATTGAAGAATACAAATTAAGAGTTAGTGAGAATACAAATTAAGTGTTAGTGGTAACACACATAAATGACATGTTGAATAGAGATTTCTTGAGTGACTTAGAGTCGGTAACTAACATCCCTGTCTTACTCAGAAGCGATCCTGTTTCTTGCAATTTATTCACTAATGACCATATTATGTTCCTGTCTGGGGCAGAACGTGAGGCAAAGTTGCGTGTAAATGCCCTTTGCGTAGCAACAACAGATCCCGTTCTCCAAAAACTTTTTAACGAAAAAATCACGTTGCTCCAAAGAGTGCATTATTGTAACTGTGTCCTGATCATATTGACACAGTAGCACAGCATAATTCCCAATACAACGGCCCAGTTTTCTGTTTCTTATTGACCGTCGCGAGGTTGCCATTTAACAAAGAAACTCAAATCTCAACACCGCACCTCACCTAATTCCAATTCGGTACAGTGGCGAATATTTGCTGTTTTTCTAGAGGCGTAGCCGATATTACCCCAAATCAATTTAAACCAGTAAACATAGATCCATAACATAGTTAAACGTTCCTTGATCATTTGCCACAAACCACATGAAAATCGGACTTCAGTTAGAAATTCTAGACCCAAATGAAACCCGTGAGTTTTAAAAGAATCACCTTGTATATCTTCGATGATGTACTATAGGAAAGGTGTTTTTTTTTTTTTTTAGTTGTTCCTATAACTATTCTCTGAACTTATAGTTGTAATTGTTTTATTTCTGACAAAAAGTGTCATCTCCATTGTGTGATGGAAAGTAGTTTATAGTAATACTCGCAAAAAACATGAAATACGTACTGGTCGAAAGAAAGTAAAATAGTAATAAATAAAAAAAAAACTTTTCTTCAAATAGGTAATAACATTTTATTCCTTACATTTTATGGTTTTCGTTTTCACAATATGAAGTGTCGTAAATTACCGTAAGTGGTAATATTCAATATGTATTACACCGAAACTACCTAAATTTCCACACACCGAATTTTCTGTACACCAAATTTTCCTAGACCCAGTTATTATCTTACGTAGAGGGGCACGAATTATTGAAGTTGAGCAGAAAATGTTGCAAATGTAGGAAGGCATTGAAAATAAAGAAGTGTAGGAATGGCTACACTTCCAAATGTGAACATCGTGTTGATAGTGTAAAATGTTATTGGCGAAAGTCGGCAGGGAAAGCACATACAATTGTCGACAGAAAAGGTACCGCACCTAACAATGTTTTTAGCGACGTCCTCGTATACATACACATTCACAATTGCTGATGTGTGTGCTTTGTACGGAAGCACTCCACGCTACCGCTCGGGCCTTTTCGCTACGGTCCTGCCTTAACTTGGTTATAGCATTCGTGCTTTTTGGCGACCACCTCGCACAAGTTAGTCGATGTTTTTACACTAGTTTTTCTGGTACACATTGTGGCAGAATATTTGCACGCAAAACGGTAAAGTCCTTTTAAAGTGAATGTACACCGAGAATTTTTTAAGGCAGTTTATAAGGCAATGACAATAATTTTCTCATAAATGACCAAAAAAAAAATGTTTTTCAGCCTGAAACTACTGAACCTACTCTGCAGCATAAAGGCCCATATTTCTTTTGTACATTTTAAAGGCTTGCTGTCAGATATAAGAAGAGATTAAGAAGTTACCTTGTCTTGGAACAGTACCTCCGCACAACACTTGGAGTTTGTCATTGCTTCCTTATGCAGTATTACGTGGTAAGAAGCATATACTTTCGATTACGTTTTGAAACAAAATTACGCATGTCAGAGTAGGATTCCTGTATTTTGATTACTTATACCTTACTCTTGTATAAAAATATTAAATACTTCTTCCATAAAGTTTACAAATATAAGCTAACCGAAAATAGGGTGGAACCATAGTTTTAGTACAGAATAGTGTCATCAGTAGAAGAGTTGGGTTAACTTTACAATGGCCGCTTCAGCTGGTATATTCACTCAGAAGCAAGAAATTACACTCTATTAATTTTATGAAAATGGGTCAAAACTTACCTAACCTTATGCTAACCCGTTCCTGTCCATACGCTCTGTCAGTCAATATTCTTAATATATTCAGTAGCAGTGAATTAAGAATTTCTGTCGTGTTTGCTCGCGTATTTTGCGCACCCTAATGCTTGAAGGTTTATTTCAAACTTTGTTTGTGCTACGTGTAATTTATGCACTTTTTCTCTCTTCCAAGCAGTACGGTATGAATTTGGGAACTATCAATTGCCTGTATAGTGATTTAAGTTATTAAAATATTACTATTATACAATGCTAGATCATTGTGATTGTCACAAGCTTAATTATTGAATTAATCGTATGTTAGAAAATTACAATAAAATAATGACAAAACTGTTGTATACCAGGGTAAGACTCAAATGAAGACTCGTATTTAAAAATCTGCAATTTTATGTACCACGATTTTCCAGTGGACAAAATAGATTTAAAAAGTGAGCATATAGGGAATACTTCTATTTCCATGCATTCTTTTTGTATTTGCGCAAGATCAATGTGGTTTTATGGCCATTCATTATACGTAACAAGTAAGTTTCGTTCCATAGAACAAAAAATAATTTTTGTTGATTTTTTTAAATCGATTTTTAAACTTAAATGATAAAAGCAAAAGGTAAAAACGGCAAGAGATATCGAGGAGCGTTTTTCTGCAATCTATTCAGCATCAGAGCAATAGGTTCTGTCTCCTGTAATCCTGTATTCAACCATTTCCGGTTTCAACGTTATAGCTATTGAACAAAAACGATAGCAGATAGTGACGTAGTTTTTTTTTTTTTTTTTTTTTTTTTTTTTTTTTTTTTTATAAGGGATTTACCAATACCACTTTTTCACCGATACTGCCGATACCAATAGTGATACTTTTGGACACCTTTCTTATGTATTATCAGGAATTTTCAGAATAATGAAATGATCAACATTGTAATAGGGTATATTAGATATAAGGTCAAAATGTTACATAGAAAGACAAAAAGCTGAATTTTATATTGGGTTCCACACTAAAAATATATTTCCTCAAAATTTAATCCAGCTCCCATAAAATGAACTAAAATGCAGCAAATACTTATACAGGGTCTTTGAAAACAACACCGACACCGTTTGAGAGGTGATTCCTGACACCAAGATAAGACAAAAGTATAGACCAACCTGGCTGCACAAATGCTTCTTTTCGGAGTTATAGGATGCCGAAAACATGAAAAAACGAACTTTAAAGGTCAATAGCTCCAAAACTATGAAACCTACCGTAGTCGGGTCAAGACTTTATTTAAGACTAGTATGTGTCCTATCGAAATATCCATGTTTCGGAATCCTGCGGTACTTTCGCAACAATTTTTATAGAGGAAGTTTAGCTACGGGCATTTAATTTGAAGTACTCACCAACTACCTCTATAAAAACTGTTGCGGAAGTACGGCAGGATTCGGAAACTTGTGAATATTTGTATAAGGCACATACTAGTTCCTAAGTGGAGTTCTTCCCCTACTACGGCAGGTCCTACAGTTTTGGAGCTATGGACCTTTAAAGTTCATTTTTTCATGTTTTTGGCAGCCTATAACTCCGAAAGGAAGCATTTGTGCACCCAGGTTAATCTATACTTTTTGTCATCTTGATGTCAGGAATTACCTCCCAAACATTGTCGGTGTTGTTTTGAAACACCCTGTATAGTGTAAACTTAGTTCTGAGTCAGTGACTGATATTTTGAGTGATAATGTACTTTGATAGTTACATTATATTTACTAGTCTCTATTACATACATATAATGCAAACAGATACTACCGTTACTAATTTTTATTGTTTACAGAATTATGTGTGCTGAACCAGGTGTTGCTGTGTATATCTAAGAGCGTTATTTAAGTAGAAGTTATTGAAGCGAAGTCGAAAACGCTAAAACTATATTAACTGTAGAACTAATTGTTTTTAACCATGAAAATTTTCTACAAAATATTTTTAACAATTATATGCATTGTAATAAGCTAATTCTTAACCTCCAGTTCACTTTTCGGAATCCATAGTTTTTACAAAAGGATTGTTCATCACATCAAGGAAATCTGTAACACACCCGTCTCGCATAAAAACTATATCCTTAAAAGAATGACATATGAAATACCTGATGAAATCTTTCTTCCAATTCTGAAATTAATGTTATTGTAAAGTTATATTTTTTTGTAAATACAAAGTGTTACAAGCCACTTGATTGTAGTTGTATGACTTCGAAAAAGAAACAAAAAATAACGAGAAGTAAATTCTAAAGTCTATTTCAGAATTTCTATTCATTTGTAGTAGTTTCGAAATATTTGAACACAATTTAGTAATTTGCCATCACTTGTTACACTAACTCTATTTTCTAGTAGTTTGAAATTCAGTAAACGAAAATCACAATGAAGAAACGTAAGTACTTCAGCTGTTTCAGATTTCATTCTACTTCTTAAATTATCGTATATATGTATGTCCACCAATACGAAAGAGACGTTCACTTTCCCCAACTGATGATGGGGAGCACTGAAACATTTCTTCGCAAGTTGTACAAGTAAAGGAAAATACTTTGCATGTTGTTTTCACGACGATAGAGGATCATCATTTCTTGGGTCTGGTATCCTGACTGAGGCCATTTGGCTTTTCTTCACCACTATTTTGGCATCGAGGGACTAAAAATATCAGTTCAGTACGAGTAGTGGAAATCAAAGGCGTACACATGTATAAAGAAATGGATTGTACAATTGATAATAATTTAGAACAAGTCTGAAAGAAATCGATGAAATACAAGTGTCATTGTTAATATCAAACAAATTGAAAATAGTTCGGAAAATATATTGGTAAATATCGGTGTCCATTTGCCGATACCGATACTCCCAAAAGTGGCCGATATCACCGATACCGATATATCGTTTTTTTTTTGTGTGTGTGTGTGTGTGTGTGTATGTGTGTGTGTGTGTGTGTGTGAGTGTGAGTGTGAGTGTGAGTGTGAGAGAGAGAGAATCGATTCAGAGTCGCAACAGAATATATCATTACTACTAGCGAAATTCCACTGAAACCTGAATGGTTGAAATTTACTAGTATTTCCGAATTCGGTAATGGTTTCCATAGAGCGGAAATGGGGAAAGATACCTGAAGCGGTGTTTCTAAATAAGTCAGTGTCCCAAGCTGTATCTTTTCGAACGAAGGTGGTGAAAATCTACAATGTCCGGTTACAATACTTACCGCATAATGGATAAAACAGAAATAGATATCGACTGGCAGCTTTTTCATATAGATCCAATACCCGAGGAACAGGTTCTGTCTTTGATCATGTTAATCTGTTGCAACCAATAGTTATAGTTGGGCTACTGCGAGTATTGAATTGACATGGTTCGGAAGACTACCGTAGTTTCACACTGTGAAACGAAGCAAATTTATTATTATTATCAACTTGGGATAACCTTGGTATACGTCAGTCATTTAATAGTTGCCGAAATTTTTTCTTGAATCTTAAATTTTAAATTGTGAACGTCATTAATAATGTTCGGAACCATTTTATGTATGAGAGAAAAAAATGTGTTCTTCACTAGCATGGAAGACCATTAACAAATGATACTACGAATTTAATAATATTTTAGAATGATCGTGTGTTCTTTAAATAGTTCAGGAAAATCCTCTTTGAAGATGAATATGTAAGGAAAGAAGAGCAACTGAGAAAATGTGTTACTCAAGAAGGCTCCAGTGAGAGCCAAAATGATATAAATCGCAATTAGTCATTGTGGATACAAAGTGTGTCGGCTTTTTATTATTTTTGTTTATGATACTTGTATATCATAACGATTGATATCATAAGATGTAAACAGAAGTTTGCAGTCGATATTTTAAGAAAACGTTGCTGAGGAAGATGGGAGTTTCTATTGAAATTTCCAGTAATTATTAAATGATAGACATATAACAAGTTAATACTTATAATCACATGTCAGTTTAGTTCCCTTCTTCTTCTTTATTTATTTATTTATTTATTTATTTATTGCAGAATAAGAAGGAAATAAATCACGAACTTCAACATACTGGTATTTGTGGTTTTTATTGGTAGTCTAACTTTTAAGTGTCCATCAAAATTCGTGACATCTTTTTTGAAGCAAGCAGTCCCTTTAAAGTTTTAATTGAGTTGCATAATTTATATGCTAGTCCTGCCGATTTGCTCCAAACTATTAAAATTTGATCATCTTAAACAATGGACAACACTATCAGCAATTCACAATTCATTGTAATTATACTAATGAAAAGTTATTGATATCATAAAAATCAACGAGTTCTCTTACCGCATACAGTTTTTCTTTTTAATCAAGTCGTCATCATTTTTAATTATTATATTTGTTCAAATTCGTGAGAATATGAAAAATTGCGGAAAAATTCTTATAAGTCGTAGGAAAAATTATTAATTTATACTCATTCCCAGTTAATGATAAGTAATTTCCACTGCCAAATTCTTAATGTTAGTCGTGTGTTGTTTCTTAAACTATTGAAACTTGATCATCTTAAACAATGCACAACACTACCGGCAATTCCTAATTCACTGTAAATATCCTGAACATATAAATATAAATATATTGGTAACATGACTTTTATTACAAAGCACTGCGTTTCTTAACTAGCAGATCATAATTCAAAGTAGCCAAAGATTATATTTGTTTAATTCTTGAGAGTATGAAAAAAAAAATGATGAAAAAAAATTACTATAAAGGTAACCAAGAAAGTTCTGTCGCTTCTTGTGGACGTATGTGTTCAATTGACCCTCACACCGTGAGTTAAATGCGAATGGAGATAAGGTGAAGGTCAGTTGTTGGTATGGGTATATTCAACGTACTACCTCGTTGTGGCAGTTGAATTACACCGTGAACTTGCTTAAGGACAGAGTGAATATGGGACCTCCACAGAGCGTTGTAAGGGCATGTATGCTGTACGAGTTCAAACAGGTCAAACGCCGCTGCAGCGGGGCGGAAGATATGCCGGGCCTTTGGTGAGTGTGTCGTGATTACACGGACAGTGCAGCAGAGGTTTGACAAGTTTAAGGATTGTGACGAAACGCTCGAAGATGCACCACGTGCAGAAAGACCAACTCATGTAAAAAAGTGAAGATCTTCAGGCAGCAATTGAGGCAAACAGTGGTCAGACATGTGAGGAACTATGACTGCAGTTCCGTATGAGAGGAGAAATCATTCGGCAGCACCTCTATCAACTTGGGAAGCACTACAAGTTGGGTCGATGGGTCCCACATGATTTGACTCTGGGCTAGAAGGCAACTCGGGCAGACACCTGTGTTTCTTTGCTGTCTCGTCTAAGGAAGAATCCATTTCTGGACAGGGTGTTGATATGTGATGAGAAGTGGGTCGTGTAAGAAGCTCAACGGCGCTGACCGGTTCCAAAACAGCCGAAACTAGCGCTACACCAGAAGAAGGTCCTCCTGTGTGTTTCGTGGACTACTCGCGGCATCGTGCGTCGGGAACTGCTACCAGCTGGTCAGAGCATCAATGCAACTGTGTATTGTCAGCAGTTGAGCAATGTTCAAGGAAAACTCAACTCTGGAGCAGCACTTATGAATCGCAGAGGGGTTCACCTGTTCCAGGACAACTCAAGCCCCATATGGCTAAGATGACCCAGGACAGCATTCTACGCCTTGGATGGGAAACACTATTCCATCCACCATACTCCCCGGACATTCCGATTATCATCTGTTCCATTCCTTAGACAATAACCTTAAAGGTCGCCGCTTCAGATCCCTAGTAGAGATGCAAAATGCACGTGATACCTTCTTCGCTTCACGGCCCACCAAGTTCTACCGTGATAGAATCCTTGGCCTTCCAGAACTTTGGCAGAAGGTCGTCGATGCTGATGGGAACTATTTTTGATCTTCCAGGTACGTCTTAGGTGACATATCGATGTTCGAAGGTGGTGGGTGAAAAAGCGACACAACTGTCTTGGTTTCCTATATAGTAGAAAAATTATCAACTATTTCCAGTCGCAGTTAATTAATAATTCTCTTGAAGTTGTATACCTTAATAAAGTGTTCCCAGTTTTTGTCCAGTGAACCTCGATCCAGATTAAGTTCCAGTTGTTTATTTCTAGTGAAATAGGATTCGTTCAACTTTGGAGTAGCTTCTTACCTCTAGAATGATAAATCAGGAATTTGGATGGATACTAAAAATAGACTTCCAATAAACGAAACATAAATACTTTAAGGTACGTGATTCTTTTTTATATTTAACATAATAACATATTATACAAAATGAAAACATTAGCTTATTATTTATTGCAGTTTCTGATACAGCTGTGACAAGTGCTTCAGTGGAAACATTTCGAAATGTTCAAGAACACGTTCCAAAGTGGATTTCTCTCCATCTTGTACAGTGTGGGCAGTAAACCATTACAAATCTGGGACAAGAAAGTGCGAAATGGACACATAAAAAGAATCACGGACAATGATATCCAGTCCTTGGTGCTAGAAATTGTTGGAACCAATGTTAGCACGACGTATATAACGTGCCCAGCAGATCCAAAGAAAACTTTGGGTATTAAATTACCGTTTTTGGTTATGATTATCAAAAATCTGAAGAAGTACTTCACTTTTGAAGTGCAGGTAAGATATTTGTTCTATGTAGTTTTCAGAAGTTAATAAAATATTGTTCAGGGGCGCAGGAATGATGCTAATTTGGGGGTACAAAGAACTACATTTTAAAGTATAACAGAAAAGGAAATGAAATATTTGTCCAATAACCCGTGATCAAAATTTTGGGACTTCATTGTACCTAGTCTAGCCATAAATACTGTTCCACAGAAAGAACTCAACATCAGCAATAAGAGAGAAGGGAATTTAATATGCATATAGTATGTGAAGCATACATAGTCTGACAACAGTTTGCACTAATCATATTTCAAAATGTCCGTCAAAATGTTAGCACACACAGGCGTGGAGTCTGACGGGCTACTTGTCTAAGGCAGCACGCACTGTTTCCAGGGGAATTGACGCCACTGCAGCCAGTAAAGAGCCCTTCAAACTGGGAACTGTGGGATGACGCTTCTTGCAGGCAATATCCTTAAGCACTGTCCATAGTTCGTAATCCAGGGGATAAAGATCAGGGCTGCTAGAATGCTAGTCCTCAGTGGATATGAAGTTAGGCACATTGTGCGCCAGCTACTCCTGGGTTCATTTTGCCTTGTGAGCAGGAGTCGAGTCTTGCTGGAAAGTCCATGTGGATGTTCTGAAGAGGGTGGTTGTCAAGTCCTTCATTATAAGCTCCAGCACAGTGTTTTGGTACACCCGGGCACTAGTTTTTACTCCTTTCTCACAGAAATGAAGACGTGTGGTGCCAGCATAGCTCACTCCACACCACACTATGACGGACGCAGGATGATGGCCTCTCTGGATTTTCGGAACTTCGCCCTGGCTTCGTGAGCTGATGTCACATCCTTATCATTTTGGCTATTGAAACACTTCGATAGTGAACAATTTCTCGTCGGTGAACAAGATCTGTCTGTGCCGATTTTGAGCGTACCGCTGAAGCAGGCATATACTTTTACGCCTCCTTTGCTCCATTAGACGCGGGTCAGAAAGTGTTCCGTTCGAATACCAAGATTGTCCCTGAGTAGCCTGGACATCGTTCGCGTGGAGATGTTCATCTCACAGGCCATTACTCTCTGCTTCCATATGGAGTTTCTCCACACGCGCCGCCACTGCTTTCACGGCCTCTGGAGTCCTTGCACTTTGTGGTTGGCCAGCTCTCGGGCGATCCTGAACAGACCCAGTATTAAGGAACCGCTGGATGGTGCGGTACACAAACATGCAACTGGTTATTTGAGCTTTTTTAGTGTGTTAAGAATTTCTTACGCTGGTGTTCCCATTTTTGTGTAGCGCTATCGCTCACACTATTTTCGTACTCATCCCATTCCATCCTGCTTAACGGGTTACGTGTATCTCTTTGTACAGCAGCACTCTCAATGCATGATCGCACTTTCCACTTCCAGGTTCGTTCTTTCTACCCACAACTAACAGTGTCGCAGCCTCTAGTACTTTTGTAACAGTATTTATGACTAGACTAGGTACTTGTCGTCAAGTAGTATGGTCGCACTCCATAAGGGAGTTACTTCCAACAGGATGTTCTGTGACGTCAGAGGTTGCTGCTCGTGTTCTCAGTGAAGCACACAGAGAGAGCAAGGAGAAGGCAGCAAACCTAGTGGTAACACAAGAGACAGGCAAACAAGGCGTAGTCGATGGTTTTGCAAATACACTATTTGTGGACACATGACTAACCCAACGCTGCCAGCACCTGTGCTTTCTTCCATTTCTGTTCTCTATGTTCTGGCTACGATCATAAAAGCCTACTCCTACATCATACATCGGGGTTAGAAATGACTGATTTCGAACATAAGGTTGACGATCGAGGATGCGGATTCGAATATCACTGAAGGCATGGAGGTATTATGCTTTCGTAATTCATCTTACGATTATCATTCATTTCTCCTAGTCTTAATTAGCTTAAAGAACGGATCATGTGTAGAAATCAAAAAAATAAGTAAATAAATACATTATATTTCGCCTTGTACACACCATTCTTGCGCCTTTGGAACTGATTGGTAAGGAGAACAGTGTTTACAATAGTAGGTTTTTAAGGTTCCAGATTGCAGTTGTAATGGTTAGCGTACGCATCTCTGTGTGGAAGACACGAGTTCATTCCTTTATTTGGGTTCTTCGCAGAAGGCCCTTGTCCGTTAACCGTTTGCTGTTCAATCAGTAGCGAACTCATATAGTTCGGATTCCGCAATAACCTGTAGGTCCACGTCTCATATGGTCTCGATGATGAAAAGTACGCTAACTTCCATTCAATCAAAATCCAGCCTTTCTTGGATAATGCATAGGATGATCATTTTGAGGGTATTATTGTTTGTTTAAAAAGTTGTTTCGTTTTATACCGATAGAAATGTCTGAAAAAAATAATTTTTTAATGTAATGATTATGTGTGAAATAACAGCATTGAAGAGAATAGAAAACAAAAAAGGATAGAAATAAGAATAACAGAAAAAGGATAAAGAAACAATAATATGTCTTCTTATTTGCAATTATCTTCAGGTATCTGCTTCTGTGTTAACTGTTAGATCGGCGAGGTTGATCTTCAACTTGAAGGAGCATGCAAAAATAAATTTGAACATGTGTGTTGCCGTTTTTCAAAACGTCTCTTGTCCACTTTTCGGGAAATCTTAATTAGTACATCTTAGAGCGAGTAAAATAAGCTTTGTAAACTCTAAAATAAATTCCTGAAACATTATATGGGATAAATTAGGTATTAACAAAGCAAAAATCACGAAAAAAATACATTCCAGAAAAGTGGACGAGAGACGTTTTGGAATTGGACGGCTCATATATATTATTTGGCAGAGATTTGATATTATTGTCTTTTCGGGAGAAAAACGAAGCCTTATCTGCTAGCAGAGAAGCACATATCTGGAGACAAATTTGTACGAAGATATCTGTAATTTTTTCTATATTTTCTGTGTTACCTTTATTATTTTATCTCTCACGCTGTTATTGTCTCAAACATACTTTCATGATTATATCGAAAATTCGAAAACTTATTGATTTGATTCAAAATTTTATATATTTTCCAAGGTTAGTAATATATATTTTTTCTGCACGGAGATTAAAAACTCTCCATATACTCTTGTAAGTTGGAAATTACTGCAGGGATTAGGATGAAATCTGTCATTTGACTATTGAGCGTCGGGCTTAACCTAAAAGGATACACGACCATCATGATGGCCATCTTGAATCTAACTCAACATTTTCAAATGGGAAGGGGGTCATGTGATAATGTCGTTTAAGGCTAGAGTCACCTAAAAGACGAATCCGTTATTGGTTTTTATCAAGCTCAATTTTTTGTAGAGTGATTCACATGTTAATTTGGGAGACGGCGTATTAATGGTTTTACGTTGCTACGAACGAGGAAATATCAGCTGTTGTGTTCTTAGTAGTTACATGGTAGTACGCGCCATGTAACATGTCAGCAGTGGCGCGAGTCAAAGTTCAATTTTACAGATCACCCCTATGAGCTGCAATTACAGTAACGCTTAGCTGAGGAAACCTCGACAAGCGATTCGAGTTCTGCCAGTGGGGCCCGAAACAATACCATATTAATCCAGAGTTGCCACAAGAGATAGATAGGGAACATGCATTGTGAGTTCCGTATTCATTGAACGCACATCGAATGATGATCAATATAGGAATCTGTTATGCGAGGAGGTATTTCCATCACTTCTGAATCCAGAAGACACGTTTTCAACGTACTTTCCGCTCTATGAGGCTGAATCCCATAGTGGTTGGATCAACATTTCATTCAGTACTGTATCTCCAGACTTCCATACTCCTGAACTTTCACCTATTGGAACATTTAAGTCATTGTGAATCGGGTCAAAATTAACAGCTTCCGTGATTTGCAACAACACATTTCGAACGTTTGTACCAACGTGGATCTTGATGCATTCACCAAATTGCATGCAAAGTGCATGAATGGTCTTTGCGAAATGAATCAAGCGAACTGGTCACAACATTGAGTACGTACTATAACTGCTGATATTCCGCATTGAGATGTGAATCACTCTTACATGCATAAAGTTAGGTAAAAACCAATATCAGATGTATATTTCGGTTACTTTCTACCTTCAAAACCAATGCATGATCCCCTTCCTATTTGAAAAATATCAATTGGGTTCAAGACAGCCAACGTGATGATTATATATTTTCTTAGATATTAATAGTAATGGCGAAGATTTAATTTGAATTCCTGCAGTCGTATCCGAACTTGAGAACCAGCCTGATAATACAATTCTTCTGATTTATTTATTTATTTTATAGGTTTTAGATGACAAGAATGTGAGGCGGAGATTTCGAGCAAGCAATTACCAGTCGACCACTCGAGTGAAGCCATTCATTTGCACAATGCCTATGCGGTTGGATGACGGATGGAACCAAATCCAGTTCAATCTGTCAGATTTCACGCGACGTGCCTATGGAACTAATTATATCGAGACACTGCGGGTGCAGATACATGCGAATTGCCGCATCCGTCGTGTGTACTTTTCTGACAGACTGTACTCTGAAGACGAGTTACCAGCGGAATTTAAATTGTTTCTCCCAATTCAGAACAAGGCCAAGCCTTGAAAAGAAAGGACATACGGTATGCTACGATCATATTCATTTTTTCAGTGGAAACCACACTTTTTTTCCCCTCCGACGATTTGTATTTTGTGAGCTGCCTTATTATACAGCAAACAAATGACACGCGAAACAGTATACGAACAAAGTTGATAAAAATATAGCACGCTTACTATAGTGTGAATTTTGTTAAAATCACAATAAATGAAGTATATTACTCAAATGATTTTGTTTTGTCTATGTTGCATATGGTCAGTTATAGTATGAAAGACAGTGAAGAACTTAATTTGCACATCAGATATTTTGAGAGTTCTGCGTCGTAGTTGGAGTCACAAGGCTGTTTTATAACATTTGAACACAAAACTTGTTATTCCATTATAAGTAGTATTCAAGCAGTTCTGTACAATAATTTATTACACGACCTCTAATTAAACATGAAACGAGTTCTGAAAGTAATTTCGGAATAGTTACAATTTAGTGCCATGGTGACTAATCGCATCATGGGCATACCATGTAGGAGGACAATTACCCTATGTCAGTCAGTTACCTATAATCATCTGTAATCTAAATGGTATAACTGTGACTTTTCTTTTTATAGTATGTAGCGGAGAATTAAGGTAGTGGGTACGTTTGGGAAGCAACAGTTGATGCCAAATGCGGTGTTGTCACTGTTGGCTGTCCATTATCTGTAGTAATAAAGAAGCACTGGTAAACATAGACACAGTAAACTGGCCGAAAAACTTCAGATCTTATGTGATCGGTTACATCATGGGTACATTAGCACCTCTTGCATCACAACACAGAACTATTGTCCGCTCTGACGTCAGCTGTGTGGGAATTTTGAATCTAGCTGTGTACTGGTGTGTGGGGGAAAGGAGTTGGGGTGCACAGACAAGATAAGCAGGAAACTGAATGTCTTAATTTACATACAGTTGTTTAAGAAATTTGAATAATTATTAGGTTGATGCGAATGACCCCCCCCCAAAAAAAAAAAAAAAAAAAAAAAAAAACAATACTTGTTTAAACAAAATAGTCACCGCCTGTAGCCACACGCTATCGTCATCACTGAATGATTGGATTCCGTGGCGAAAGAAACCTGAAGTTAAGCGATGCGAAGAAGTCCTCCACCTCACGTTTCACCACCCAATCATTAAGAAAGATCTTCCCTTCCAAGAAGTGACTGAAATGCCGGAAGGGTGGTAATCAGTGGGAGATATATCGGGGGAATATGGTGGGTGACGAAAGATTTCATACTACAACTCATGGAGCATATCGTCATTAAGTGCATTTTCGTGCAACATGAGAACAATGTCTGTCAAACTGCTGGATGCTTAATGATAAATTTGTGGTGGATTCCATCGAGTTCGGCACAGTAACTATCCTCAGTGAAGAGAGATACGATGGAGCCGCCACTGTAGACCAACATACAGGCAACAAAGCATTCTGCGGGTGTTGGCATACGCTCTGCTTGCTGATCATGATCCAACCATTGTCCGGACGGTGTACGAATGCCATAGCAAATCCATTTTTCATCAAGAGTGACAGTGCAATGCAGGAAATCTTCCGGTTATTCCGTACAGTCGGAGAACTGTACATCTTTCGGACGGTGATCCTTGTTGACCAATGTCGATCTTGTAGCATCCATGAGTGCAACTTTTTCATTTTATCAATTGTACGAAACTGCCAAACGACATTGGTATGGCGTATGCCTAACTCGCCTGCAGTTGCACGAACTCTTTTTCGAGAGCCCACTTCCACGGTGTTTCTCAACAGCTCATCCGAACATGATGTTGATCGGTGCCCGTGAAGCTTAGTTTGCAGTGCTGTCACATTTAACGAACCAACGACGAATGGTGCGTTCATTCGTCATTCTGGCTCAAATGCACTGTTGTATGGATTTTACGACTTGCTGTGTAGAATATCGGAGCTCTTCAAAACAAAAATCACTCGCAATTGTATGTTCTGTATTGTACACCTTCATAGAACCCTGTTCAACAACACACTGTCTCGTGATTGTCTGGTTACCCTAGCATGTTTGCTGGACTTTATTGAGCCTGTGATGGTACACACATGACTTTAGTCCATCCCTTTGTAATGTTGCTGAGGTGAGGTGTTAAATCGACATTTCATTTGCACCAGCCTAATACAGGGTTGCTTTTATTTAAGTTACTAATGACGACAATAGAAACAAATGAGTAGGAGACCGCTGTACAGTAGGGCTAACTTTCTGTCTAATCTCTACTATTAAATACTATAAACGAAACAGATGGAAATATATTGATTATTGTGACAACCTATGCAAAAACCGATGGCAATGCCAACTCCTTGTGACAACACCCAATGGTAATTGGTTCTTTCTCCATGCAAACGATCAAAACGGATTTCCACAGCACTTATGGAAATATATTGTCTGTATGTGTATCTTGTCTGTTCTGGTAGGGCTCCAGGGTAATTAAACCTGAGTCATCGATTTCCTTATAGGAGATACATGATTCAAATCTTGTTAAATAATATGTCCATCAACTGTTATAACATTAAGTATGCTTAACGTTGATTAAGTTGGAAGTTGGTAAACTAAATGCGGATCTCATCATGCTTAGTAAAACCAGCGACACGTCTCATTGTATATGAAGACTTAGACGTTAAGACTTAAAATTGAAAACATTACAGAAGACTTGAAACTGCAATGAAAAAAGGTCCATACTTTTACTGAAATTCATGTCGCTACAGCATGTGAACGGACATGCTAGGCATCAATTTTATATTTGGATTATATATAATTAATTGCAATATATCGGCTAGAGTTACTAGTATTTGTACCTTTCAAAATCTGACATCACCATTTGCAGTGCAAATTGGTGAAATAGTGTTTCATGATACTGAGTTTACATTGAAAAGGAGAGATCTTGAAGCCGAGAGTAGAAAATAGGAGCATGGACTTTAAGGCAAGTGTGGTATCTGTTATAAAAGTCAGAGATACATAATTTTAGTGCAATAATTCATCATGGTGGTGCAAACTGTATTTCGCTGTTCAACTCATTAGTGCATGAAGTTCGCTAGGGATAATTTTTGAGTACAGTTTCTTATTTTAGGCTAGGTTTAGAACAATTTTAAACATTTGTAACGGATTCTAGCTGAAATTTTGATTATAGTGTAGTGGGCGCCATCTGAGAAATCTGATCATATGCGCAGGAAAAACTTGGGAGTAATATATTTTACCAATATTTGTTATAATAAAAAACTATTCTTTCTACAAAATTAGCATTTGGTTACTTTGATTAATAGGTTTGCTTGTTAACTACAAACTGGCATTTCTTTACAGTCATGTATTTGGAATACTATTCTCCTTTCAATAATAACGGTATTCCGTGAAGCATTTGCCCTGTAAACTACAAATTTCCAGCGTTTCCAAAACATCATCATCCTCTCATGATTGTTATAGGATCATGCGACAATATTCTGCCGGCAAAAGTTGTGGATGTATAGTTATAATGAATTTAAAAGTAATAAACACGACGTCCGATTTTTTAGATCACATGCAGTAGTGGGTTACCGTAATAGGTTTAATTATCTGGATTAGTGAATGAGAACTGATTTGGATTTATGTACCAACTATATGCAACTTAATTGCTGAACTTAATTAATTTTTTAAATTGTATGAATTTGTCGATTTCCTTAAAGGCAGGGTTAACAAATTTCATGCAACTTAAGTAATGGTATTTGAAACCTTTAAAGATACTATAAAAAATGAAATATGATGAACTAAGATACGTGAAGTAATGCCCTATGCCCTAAACAGGGCTAAGTTACATAAATATCGTAATCTTTGTGTAGATGTAATAAGGAAGAAAGTATATTATTCAACAAGTCAATCTATATATTCATTTGTCGAATATTTTCTATTTATTCTGTTCCTAATTCTAACGATGGTAGATAAAGAATGTAAGACAAATCTTACTGGTTCTTGAAGAAAGTTGTAAGATAAAAATAGTGGTCTTTGGAGGTAATGGTTCATTATTAAGGCCCGGATTTTTATGTAAAAACATTTTTTTTCAAACACATACAAGCCCAAAACAAAGTTTATTATCCCAATTAAGAGTCTGCAAGTGTAAATTACAAATTTTATTTCACATAAAAAGGGTAAAACTCAATTCAAGGGTACATGTCTGTTATCGTGATTTTCATCAGAAGATTTGCTTCTTCCCTGGAGATCGTTCCACGTGAATGCCCACATCACCCTCTGCTGAGTTCATCATACTTGAAGCGACCACTTTCACATGATTGTCATAGTTATCAGCACTTGCCCGGGGTGGTAAGACTTATACGATTCCAATTCAAGGGGACACATTATTAGAAATACAATTCTGAATTTTGGCAAAATTCCTATTTAATATCTTTAAAGTTGAAGAGGTAATAACGAAAAACTTGAGCGATGTGTTTCACTGTAATATAGGTGCCGTGTTATTAAGTCTGTTATTGTTGGCCATGAATGATATTTTTTATTATCGTAAAAATTCGCTTTTGTAAATTTTTTTTTTATAAAAACTGCAAATGAAGGGATTTACCCTGACCTCATTTTGTTCTTAGCTGCCACGGTGGCTCAGTGGTACATCATTCACCTCTGATACATGGGGTTCTTGGTTCAATCCCAGCTCACGCTAAATGAGCTTTTTGGTGGACAAACACCGTGTGCGTAGATTTTCTCGGGGTTTTCTCGTTTCCTCCTACTTTCTTCATTCTACCATTTCATTCATTTCTCATCATTAGCGTCTCCTTTAGCCTAGCCAGTATAAGCGTGAGACGTAAAACTTAAAGATTTCATTTCATTTTATTCTGCTTAATGAGTTCTATCGATTTTCCCCATCTCTTTTGGATAATTAAGAGAGATTAATTCTTTAAAGAATTTAAAAAGGTAACATGATTGTTTTAGAAATAGGTATATTAGTGCGTACATTGAAAAAGATCGTAAGTGTAGAACTAGATTGTTATCCGAAAGTATTATTGTAAAATTTGTTAATTAGATGCTTCTGTATTGTTCACGTATCACGCTTACTACAACTTCAAAGCTTGAACCAGATGCCATTGCAAAAGAAATTATTTCAGTCCATAAGTGGCGATAGTTCTATGTAGCCCTGTAATGCTTTTAAAGGTGTCCATATTGACTGGCCTGTACACTAGTTACAACTGATTAAAATGTGTACCCTTGAAATGAGATCCTGTAAGTCTTACCGCCTAGGGGTTGGATCTAATAACAACAATGACAACTGAGGGGGGAAAATCACGTAGCACCTCGCGTGGGAAAATCAAGTATGACTAATTGGTCAGGTGGAACGATCTCCAGGAAAGAAGCAAATCTTCTTATGAAAATCACGATAACAGACATGTACCCTTGAATTGAGTTTTAGCCCATAAAAATGCATATTTTCTGAAAAAAGTTATGTAAATAAATATTTTGGACATTTTTGTTATAAATACATATTTTTAATAATTTTCCGTTATTTTATTCTAAATTTCACCACAATTTTTTCTCTCTCGAAAGAAATCAACATAGGGAAAAGAACAGGCTATATAATACTATCCATCGTATTTACAACCAATTTCCCACCTGTAGAAACAGCGTCGTCATAAACTCTGCTCATCAGCGCTGGGATAACTTGTGCCAAATAAAGAGCTTCTAAAGGAGCGCTTTGTACTTAGATGTCAAAACTCCCGTAGGTGAAGGGGAAGTAATCGTAGGCACAGTCCTGTTAACCTTTAAAGAACTTTCAGGTATGAATCACGTGACAATTGCCAGGCTGTTCGATGACTCTTTGCACATTTTGTGGCCGAATGGTGTGAAATACGACAATATTATTCTTTTTCTGACTGATGGTGCTCCTTATATGAGGAAAGCTGGTAAAGCTCTTTCCATATGCTACCCTAACATGATTCACGTGACATGTGTCGTACACGCTCTACATCGATTGTCTGAAAAAGTCCGAACCCTTTATCCTAAAGTGGACAAGTTAGTGTCAAATGGGAAAACATTTTCGTTAAACCGCAGACTAGAATTGAGCTTTTCAAAGCACGCAGTGCGGTACCTGGCTTAATGCAGTACTATATTATGCGGATCATTTTGAAGCATTTGAATCTGTAGAACTAAACTAAACCCAGACAGACGATGGTTCATCCTTTTAGTAAGTGACAGTAGCTTGAAATGTGATTTGGCTTCCATATCTCCCAATTTCGTTTTGTTCACTCACTCTGTAAAGAAACTAGAAACTACGGGAAATTTATTGAGTACTTCGGGTAAAGAAGTAGAGTGGGTTGAAAGAAAGCTGAATGTTCTTTCTGCTTCGAAAGCTGAAGTCGTAAGAAAAAGAATTTAAGGATTCGTTTGAGAAAAACATTGGCCATAAAACCCTATGTATAATATCTGAGGTATGGGAAAGCCAGAACACAACTGAAGTTGGTGTGAATATTCGTGATATGCTCGTTTTCAAATACGCTAGGTTAACCATCGTGTGATGTAGAACGTTCTTTTCTCAATATGAAGCATTATTCCGTGACAATAGGCATGGCTTTACGATGGGCAATTTGGAAAAGACGTTAGTTATTCACTGCAATGCTCATGGAATTTCGACATCTGATGAATAGGAGCTATTGGTGGGTACCAATATTTATTTTTTTTAATGTTGCGCGTTTTCTCATACTTCTTTCCTTATTTTTTGTTAATTTTTTAAACTTTTAGCAAATATTTTTTCATTTTTTAGCATATAAAAATGGATATTTTACGGTTTTTTTAGCACACAAAAATCCGGGCCCTATTCATTATATAATCCCTTCCCATGAGAAAAATTACTCAACATGGCAGCTAAACTAAATGAACAATTCGAAATTGAAAATACTAAAAGAAGCGATATTGTATGAAGTTCATCAGCAGTACCAACCCCTAGTCGTATAAAATTGTTCAAACAGCCTAATTCTGTTTGACAATTGCGCAGGCTCATTTAGAAGATTACTTGTAAGAAGTAACTTTGTTGTGATTATTTTTCTTTGACAAATTCTGTACAAATTCTATATTTTAAGAAGCTTCCCGGGCGCATTTTCCAGAAAAAATGTCCAGGGAAAAGAGACGGTTGGTAACCCTGGTTAGAGGATATTTCACGTTTTTCACGAAAATATCTACTCCTGTACGTAATCGGCCAACCTATTATGGGTACTGTTGCTCTTTATACCATTTAGTAGTGTTCGCGATATATATATAAATACAAAATATGTTGCTTCGTGGTCCAGTGACGAACGCCTGTAGGTTGAAGTTTTGGGTGGAGACATTCGCATACAGACCCGAGTTCACATCATGCTTTACAGTCCCGTCTTATGTGCTAAAAAGGAACGTTAAACTCCAAATAATCAATCAAGCAATAAATAAGGATCGTGGCTAAGACAAAATGGCGAAGAACTGGCTTTTAAATTACCGTAATGTACAGATCTCAATCATCAATCGTACTTTTCCGAACTACACACTTACACACGAAGTTGGAATCGAAATATTCAACTCAACGGATAGAAATGCATAAAATTATCTTTCACATTTGTCCTCAAAATAGTCTACACGTAGCTATTTGTACAAATGTTTCTAATGGAGTCCCTAGCAATACCTCTGTAGGAATTTCATAGTTGACGACATTTATCTTCATATTCATGGAGAACATGTACATTCGAATATAAAAATGTGAGGTAGACTTTCTGTATCCCGGGCATAACTTCAGAATCCGCCATTTTGGAAAATGGCCGGTTGACGTCTGTCAAAGTTCGCAGACATGCATTTTAGCGCTCCTGATAATTATCCGATTGTCATAAGTAATACATCGTTTCAAAGCGCATAAAACACAGATTCAAACGATATAAACTTGTGCTCAGACTGTCTAAATTTTAGACGAAGAAAAAGAAGAAAACTTAAAATTTAGGAAAAAATAGGTTGTTTTTTTCAATTCTTGGGCAGTTGGCAACACTTACGCTTACCATACGCCGACAAAAATAATTCAGAGTTTACCTTAGATATTTGTGTAAAACATGTGCAACAATCATGCAGATCGGTGTAATACAAAGCAAGAGAAAAATCAGAAAACAAATCTTGCCAATGAAGCACATTTATTGTTAGGCTTATGGAGACCCCTCCTCTTTCCGTACTGTTCTGCACTAAAACTATGCAACTGAAACTAACTTGTCCATATATAATTCAATTTCGACTATAGATGTAGGGTCATATATGGGGGTGGGGGGGAATTTAACATATAACATACAATATAGTTCACAAATACATTCACAGTAATCAAAATTTCCCATTATGGCCGATTCTGAGGTTACGCCCGGTACGCAGAATATTTACTTCAGATATCTTAGTTTGAACAATCATGTTCTCTATGAATATGAAGAGAAATGTCGTCAAGTATGAAATTTTGATAAGTTTGATCATGAGAAAGATACTTTATCTGGATTACATAGAACACACGACATTGTCATGGTGTTCCTTCAATATGCGTCAACGATTCTTCCGACAAAGCCAAGTGTTTCATCCATGAATTTCGATAATAAAAGCAAGAGAATGCCAACGCACCTACCATGCCAAATCCTTAGAAATTATCACTATCGTGAAAGGATCTCCCAGAAACAATGAAATTTCCAGAAAACCTGCGAACATCATATGAAGAGAGCAACTTAGTAGCAAACAAAGAGAAAATTGTCAGTTTGTGTCGAGCCTTGCCTCATGTCGAGAACAAGCATGATTCCACTGTGCCTACATGGAATAGCTTCAATGCTGTTATGTCTTTGGCCAACGTTCGAGAAAAAAAAAAAAAAAAAAGTAGGATTTCTTCCAATTATTCCATATCCTGTAACAAATGAGGCAGCTGTATATAGAGTTATGAAGAATTTCCAAGATGTAAGGAAACAGGTGCAGCAAGAAGCACTACCAACTGTTTGTGATGAAGTATTGCTGCAACTATAGAACTCCTGAACCCAGATGAACTTAAAGATATTATTTCGATGTTAGGATCATTCCACATGTCCAAAATTGTTATTAAATGCATTGGAAAGTACTTGTCAGGACTAGTGTTGTAAAATTTCCGGAAATTTTTAACCGGCTGGTAAAAAAACCGTTTTTTCGGTTTCTTTCCGGAAAAAAATGGGAAAATAACAAAAATCTTTGTGCTAGGTTAGTTTTACTAGTAATGGAAACTTTTTTTTTTTCGAACGCGTGAAAAATGTAAATTGAAAAATTTCAATATTGTGAATATTTAAAAAAAGAAACATTCGAAAATAAAACTGTTGTAATTATTCTTGAAAATTAGTAGTCTGCACCTATCTCCTTTATGTGCCTTTTAGTCGTTTACTCCTGGTTGTGCATTAATTACAGAACTTTTACAATTGTATACACATCTACCATCATGAAGCGTTTCTGTTGCAACAAATAGGGCTCTTGAATGAAACTGATTTCTTAAGGTGCTCTTTAATCTGGTGAAATTTTGTTAATTTTAACAAAATTACTTCGTAAAAGAAAGAGCAATAGGCAAATTCCACTAATGCTCATGCACTAAAACATATAATTACTATTATTTAATATTCAAATACAGACTTTTAATATAAACTTTATGTACAAAATTACGTATGTAAACAAATACCTGTTTTCTAGTGCGACAAATTATCTATATATATAAAAATGAAAGTGACTATATTTCTAACTTAACACTCTTGAACCACCAGACTGATCTCGATAAAAATTTTCAACATAGATGAGGTTCAGGCCTGGGATGGATTTTGCCATTTCACTTTGAAATTGCAACTTGTAGGAAGAAATTACCGATCTTAGTGTCGAACTCATAGTTTTCGGAGTTGCTGACAACTTGGGAAAAGGGGAGGGGGATACATAAAATGATCAAAAATGACCGATGGTAGTGTCAAATCCATAGTTTTCGTGGTTGCTGAGATGAACAGTAACACTTCCGATGCTGTTTAAATAAAAATCAGGCCCGCAACTTAAGGGAGGGGGAAGGGTGTATATATATATATATATATATATATATATATATTGAAAAAGCCATATCAGTGTCGAATCCATAGTTTTCGGGGTCACTGATGTGAACAGTGACACTTTCGATGTCGTTTAAATCCAAATATATCCCCACAAACTGGGGGAGGAGGGGGATATATAAAAACGATGCAAAATGATCGATATTAGTGTGAATCCATAGTTTTCAGGGTCGCTGAGATGAACAGTGACATTTCCAATGCAGTTTAAATACAAATTCAACGCCGAAACCTTAGGGAGGGGGGAAGGGGTGATATATAAAATAATGATCAAAAATGACTGTTAGTAGTGTCCAATCCAAAGCTTTTAGGGTCGCTGAGATGAAGAGTGACACTTTTAATGCCGTTTAAATCCAAATTCAGCGCCTTGACCTGGGGCGGGGGAGAGGGGAGATATACAAATGATCGAAAATTACCAATATTAGTGTCGAATCCATAGTTTTGGGGGTTGCTGTGATGAACAGTAACACTTCCCAAATTCAGACCCGCAAATTGGGTAGGAAGAGATATATAAAAATGACTGAAAATGGCCGATATTAGTGTCAAAACCATAGTTTCCGGGGTCGCTGAGATGAGCAGTGACATTTCCGATGCTATTTAAATCCAAATTCATCCACGAACTTCGGGATGGGGAGATATATAAATATGATCGAAAATGACCGATATTAGTGTCGAGTCCATGGTTTTTGGGGTCCTGAGATAAACATTAATACTTTCGATGCAGTTTAAATCCAAATTCAGCCCCCATTAGTTACTCCTAAAGGGGAAAAGTGGCATCTAAAAGTAATTGAAAATGACTGATAGGGTCTACTAGTGTCGAATTCATAGATTTCGGGGTCCCTAAGTTCCTTGGTGACAGTTTTGGTGCCCTTTATACCCAAAATGAAACGTATTCTCCCTGTGTGAAAAACGGGTATTCTGTTAGTGTTTAATAATAACGAATGGAAATTTCACATGTTAAATTCTTTAATATATTTGTCGCTGCTCAAATTTACGCACTTGTATGGTGTATATATGTATATGTAAATAAGATCATCTCTCTTTTTGAGTTTTTCGAAAAATATAATTACAAATAACAAAGAGGGATTTTTATCAAAAATCAGAAAACTTAAAGGTGAAATTAAAAGCTGTTGCTTTAAGTATATTTCCTGCTAGCGAAATACGTTATATACATATATGCTGCAGACACGTTACAGCAAATAAGATTAGTATCAGGAGAAGAAATAGTTTTTAAATTATATTTTCCGGGTTTTCGGATAATGTTTCCGGACAAAAGATTTTTTCTAACGGGTTCAAAATTTTCATGAAATTTTACACAGCACAAGGACAATACGTATCTTCATAAAATATATATATTTGATTTTAGTATACTGGTATTTACTAAAATGATTCTGGCCCTGTTATTTAACACTTCCCTGCCACAAAATGGTAACTTTATAATATTACCTAAGATAATTTAAATGCGTCTATATTAAATAATCCCACGAGGATTATATTTTAGGATCTTTTGTAGCCATAACTCCATTCTATCACGGTGCTAACTTGAAAAGAGTGGTACAAATATATTTGTTGCCGCAAAATTTTCATATTCTAATACAATAAACATAACTACTCAATGATCTTAGCTGTAAACTAGTAAATAAAAAATACTAGTAAATCATTTTTAAAAGCATAATGTAGTAAAATATTCGAAAATTTCAATTTTCTCATTTTTCCGTTTTTTTCAAGCTCGGGGAAAAAACGGTAAAAAAATTTACCCAAAATTTCCGGTTTTTTTCCGGCCTTTACAACACTAGTCAGGACCCGGAACTGAACATACTTTTACAGAGAAGGATATTCGGTGTCAACATAATGTCAGCAATTATAAAATGTAACAACTACAATTGCTCATTAAAAGCATTTTTGACGGTAGCAGATCTATTGAACGTATACAATAGAAATATTTTTTTTCAGAAGTTCGGGGAGCAATTTTAAAAATTAAAAAATGAGGCAAAAATCCTCTTAGATGAAGTGCATAATAGGAACAAGCCTTATACTCAAGAACATCAAAAGCTGAATGATTTAATTTCTGACCTTCGTCACAAATTAAAAGTTTTGTCTCAGATTGTATAAAAAGAAACTAGGTGGCTCGTTATTGGAGTGGATTTTCGCACATGATAACTTCTAAAAAATCTCATTCGAGCTGATAGGGAAGGACTGTGGCAACTACATTTGAGATAGTACAACAATTATTACCAATATTTAGAACTTTCAATTATATTAATTATGTCAGATGGTGTTCATTGTATTTGGGAACTATGAATTTGATGAGCAGTGATCATCCAAACAACTACACCAAATTTATTGTCATTTTGTTGTTCGGCGTGTAAATACTCAATTCAATGCTGTGGAACTGGTATGACTTTAGAACAAACTATAAACCGGAGTGAAAAAATCAGTGGCGGGATAATTAGAGAAGCTCGGCGAAAAGAATGTGTTGCAGAATGGGAATTAGTGTGCCACGAGGTTGTCTATATGCAATACTTTTAGGGAATTGACTAACACCATATTGATCACTTACGAGCTTGACTTACATCATAAACTGACAAGAAGTGTTGCAGTTCAGCTTGAATCTCACGTTCAGGCTATTCTACGATTTATGCAGACTCATTGTGGCAATCCGTACGAACCACATTCTGGAACTGTAAAGTTGCATAACTTTCTGACTAAAGAAGTTCGGAAGACTCCGGAAGAATTAATTTTGAGTTTTCTAGAGAGAGAAGTTAAGGTTTACGAAGATTTTCATCTTGATAGATTCGTAAATAAATCTAAGCTGCTGTCTGATCCTATTGTAAGACTGAAGGAATCAAGATATAACGAGACCAACGAGTTAAAGATAAACAATTTTAAGGTTTAAAAAAATGCTATAGGATCCTTGAAATTACTAATGAAAGATGCTATGATACTGATGTAATTTTGAAGTACGATATCACACTTTCCAATAGTTTTTTTAAAAATTTATTCAGATCACTTTACTTTAGCAACTATGAAGCACACACACTCATCTAAGCTACTCAAGAACTTGGTAGCTGATGATTGTATGTTTGCTACTGTACCAGCAAACCTTTGTATTGTTGTTGATGTGATGAAGCAAGTAAGAAATTAAAACTTTCCAGGAAATGTGCATAACGGTCTTAGATATGTCTATAAAGAGAAGGAAACCATGTCGAGTGGACTTTGTGTTGGACAGCTACCTAGAAGAGTCAATAAAGTAAGGAACCGGCTTAAACGGCATAACGTGGGACGTAAAACTTAAAGATTTCATTTTCGTTTCTGTGTATAGGGAAATGTATACTCAACACGGTATGCATCTGAATCAAGCAGGGAAGGATCTATTAAGTATAAAGATCTGTGAAATAATTGATAAGAGCATAGCCACTACATTAGAAAGTAAAAAGGCAATAGCGATGCCTTGGTCTGTACAGGAAAACCCAAATCACCCGACTCCATGAATGAATTGAAAATTTCGTGGGGCCGGGTGGAAACTTCAAACCTAACAAAGTCGCTTAAAATTAATGATATAAGTAGAAATGTAACTGTTAATAAACGATCAAATGTACAAGGTAATATGAGTCAGGGAGTAGAACCGATTTCAGTCAATGCTGTCCAATTAGCCCAACTATCTAATAAAGCTGATGATACACACTCAGTGACCAGCAATGCTCTTAAACTATGCTTTCTTAATGTACAAGGGTTGAAGGACAAGTCATTCCTTATTTCAGATTTTGCCTACGAAAATGATTTACATATTTTCTGTGTGAGTGAACATTGGAGTGCGGACAGTGAACTCCAATACAACAATATAGATGGTTTTTCTATGGCAAATAGTTACAGTAGGAGTATATACATACATGGTGGGGTCGCTATCTATGTTAATAGTCAAATAGAATATCGTCAATTAGATATAACTTTTCTTAATACTGAACGTGAATTTGAATCAACTGCAATTTTTCTGGATCAGTACAAGTTAATAATTGTATCTGTTTATAGAACTCCTGATAGTAATCCAAATATTTTTTTAGAAAAATTGGAGAAGTTATTGGCATTTCTCAGCAACTGGCATAATTATGAGATAGTAATAGGGGGCGATGTAAATGCACATTTTGATGTGACTACTGACAAACGAACTGTCCATGAGTTACTTAATCTACTCAGACAACATAATCTTCAAGTGATTAATCGTAAACCGACTAGAGGCACAGCGTGCTTAGATAATGCATTTACCAATGTAAAAACGGAATATTTAACCAGTAATGTATGTCAATTTCCTTTCTCAGATCATGATGCCCTGCTAGTCAATCTAAGTACAACAAAAGTAGAATCCTGCAACTTTAGTTTTCCCACCACCGAACTTATAGCAACTAGGCCCATCACAGAAACTAATTTGCAAAGTTTCATTCAACAATTATCGTGTATAAACTGGGAAGTTAACATTAGGTATGATAATTTAAATGCCAGCGATACATTTGATCTTTTTTTAACAAAGTTTCTAAATATTTTTGATATGTGTGTGCCTAAAAGGGTGGTCCGATATAATTCATCAAAGAAAACAAAGTTAGGTAAAAGAACGTGGTATACCCCAGAACTCTCTGCCATGAAAGATAAAGTAATGCAGTATTATAATATATATAAGAATAAAATGACTAGTGAATCCAGTGATATTTATAAGTCTCAAAGGAGTAAATATAAATCTGCAATAAAGGTAGCGAAAGCAACATACAATGAAAATTGCATTGAATTATCATCAAATAAATGCAAAACTGCATGGAAGATAATCAACAAGGTAAGCAATAGAAATAATAATAACAATAATAATGTTACGCTGTCGCCTGATACTCTTAACACGTATTTTGTTACTTCCGTAGAGGAAATCAAGAAAAAACAATGCAGATACTAATGTAAATATGTATCAGTATTTAAGTCAACATACTCCATTTAATAGTTCTTTTGTTATTAACCATGTTAGCCCTGATGATGTCATAAAAGTAGTTAAAAAAATGAAAACTTCGGACAGTAAGGATATATTTGACATATCGAGCAACCTTATAAAAGCTATAATTAATCAAATTGCGCAACCCCTTGCAATATGCTTCAACAAATGTTTCTCTCAAGGTATTTTTCCCAAAGCACTTAAAATAGCAAAAGTTATTCCTATACACAAAACGGGAGATCGATCGTGTTCATCTAATTACCGTCCAATATCCCTTATTCCAGTTTTTTCTAAAATTATGGAAACTATTGTTAAAGATCAGCTATATAAATATATGACTGAGCAAAACATAATTCTAGAAGCTCAATTTGGATTCAGATCTGGGAAATCCACAATTGATGCAGTAGAATCACTAACGAAAAAAATATATGAAGTTTTTGAAAATAAGGGTTTTGCTCTAGCTACATTCTGCGATTTAAGTAAAGCATTTGACTGTGTTGATCATAAAATTCTATGTGATAAGTTAGCGTATTACGGATTCCACAGTAGCAGTTTAAACTTTGTAAAATCCTATTTAAAGGAACGTAAACAGATAGTCAGTGTTAACAACATGTATTCAAACATCTTAGAAGTGAAATATGGGGTACCGCAGGGTTCTGTTCTGGGTCCGGTACTATTTTTAATAATGATAAATGATTTGCCTCTAAATACTAATACCACATCAATTCTATACGCGGATGACAATACGCTACTTAACATAAATACAAGCTTTGAAGAAGTGTATATAGAAGCTCAAGGCGCATTAAGAGAGGCAGCGACCTGGTTTAAAAGAAATGGTTTTGTGCTAAATCAAGATAAAACAAAAAAAGTAACCTTTAGTCTCAATCACTGCAATGATAGAGGAAACTATGATGTATCTGAGGTTAAATTTCTTGGTATACATATAGACAGCCAACTAACCTGGGAACAACATGTCAAATATGTATGTACAAAGCTCTCCCGAGTGCTCTTTCTGTTAAGAAAATTAAAAGATACAGTTCCTTATGAGTATCTGAGGAATTCATATTTTGCATTTTTTCACAGCATAATTGGATATGGGATTTTGCTTTGGGGTAACAGTAGCCAAGCACATGATGTTCTAGTTTTGCAAAAGAAAGCCATCAGGATTATTGTTGGAACACATGATAAAGAACACTGCAAACCACTATTTATCAGGCTTAAGATAATGACAGTAGTTAATGTATATATTTATCAAGTGCTACTTTACACTAAGAAAAACCTGGCAAATATGACACTCAGAGATGAAGTACATACATATAATACTAGATTGTGTAAGAAAATTGATATACCCTTCACTAGATTATCGAAGATCAAAAATAGTTATTTAGTTATAGGACCAAAGCTATTTAATAAACTAACATCCTCCATACAACAGCTGCCATTTAAGGTTTTTAAGAAAAAGTTATATGACTGGTTAATAACGAATCCATTTTACTCAATTCAAGAGTTTAGTGAATGTCAAGACATTGTGTCCTAGTTTGCAGTATCACTTTATTTCAAATATTATTAGGTTGTTCATAATAATATTAACCAATAACTGATTGTCTGTATGTAATGATTATTTTATATATATATTTAATATTAACCAATACTGATTGTCTGTATGTAATGATTATTTTATATATATATGTATATATATATAATATTAACGAATAACTGATTGTATGTAATGATTATTTTATATATATATCTGTATCTGTATTTTATATATCTGTATCTATATGTATATTTCATTCGGACGTTGTCTATTGCTTGTAAAGCTCAATGACAATAAAATATTCTATTCTATTCTATTCTATTAAAATTTAATGATGTTCCATTGTATTACTGTTATAGTGTATTTTATGCTCTAATCAATATTTCAACGTTTGTGAATTTTATACCTATTAATGCCATTTTCATATTTTAACAGGTTTCCACGAAAAATCTGAAGTATTTCTGTGTAACCAGTATTTTAATTTTGTGAAATATTTGTGTATCCATATTTTACTTCATGTATCTTAAGATTATGTTTGCATGCATTATAATATATTTTAAATATTTTTTGCGCAGCTATTGTAATTTTTATTTATTTAGTAAAACAAGAACGCATACAACTTTAAAAACTAATTATTTCTACCATGCCAGCTAATTTCCATTAATTTCTGTTGATGCCAGAAGTTTAAAATTGATCAACCTGAAGTAATATTAATGTTAATATTCTTACTTTAACTGAAAATCTTGTTGTTAACCATTTATTTGATTTTACAGCTTGAAAGTTAACAAGCTCATCCGAGAAATGTTATTGAAGTCTTTATTTCGTTTTAGTGTTTCTAATTCACGGCGTCTTATTTTCACTGATAATGAATATTTCAGGAATATTTATATCTTGTTATTTTAAGGAATATTATATCTTATTATTGTCAGTATGCGTCTTTGCGTGTTCATTGCAATGAAGTGCTAATAGGATTTTATTTTAGGCATACGTTAAGTTATAGTCTGAAATGGCGAATATATGAATGTTATAATAAATATACATGTGTCGTTAATGAACATGTTGTTGTATATTATTGCAGACTTTGCGGCTATTATGGACGTGCCGATGAGCATCCATTACGACAAAGCTAAGCGTTTGTTTACGATGGAATTTTGCGTCATAAGAGAGGATTGCATTTATAAATATGTCTATACATAGTTGTCATGCATTGTTGATTTTGTATTAATAAAATTTTATTATCCTATCACAAGCATTAGAAGCCAGATTTTTAAAAAAATCTTGGAAGTATGCAAGATTAGTATTCCTTTATTCTTACCTTTCGTTTTAAACGTGATGAATATTTTCCACAGACGTCTCGTGTAACAGCTGTCATATAAAGACTAATGAATATTCTTTTACATGCATTCTTCAATAATGGTTAACTGTCTTTACTTTAATAAGATCAAAGAATAGTATAGTTGAAACTTGGCATCTTCAATAGTTAATGAATGAGACTAGTTAAAATAATTCAATGAGATATATGCGTACTGGCATGTGAATTCATGAGGTGTTTAGAATACACATAAATGAAGGGATAATTTGCAAATGTTTTTTTCGAAAGAATTCTTATTTGTTGGAGTATATATATGTATTCTACCCATATCTGGGAATTTGAAACTTTTTGTTTGTCATTATGCAAGATTTTGCGTTCTTAAAGTTCACACAAAACTAATCTCACGAATGTTCGTTCGTATAAATCCTCAGGATTACCACGAATTAACATCCCTATCCAGGTGAATGAACCTATATTACGATTATTCATAAACAGATTAATAAATCAAACTTTTTTAATAATCCTATTTGAAGTTAGCATATTCATTCGATATACTCAAGTATTCTAAAGATATTCAGTATTTTTATATTTCTACATTTTGTCTATATTTGTTAGTTTTCATCTAAATATTTTAACGGTTCAAGCATGAATGCTCTTATAAAACAAAAAATAAATAAATAAAAAGAAAACTATATAGCCCTATAAACATTTTCACACATACAGGTGAAACCACATATTTATCTTCACATGATCACTTTAGCTCAAAGTGTTATACACATCACAAACGAATAGTAAATATATCTAAAAGATTATTATAAAGCAAATGTTTACAGTGAAGTGAGGATATTTATTCTCAAAGAAAGAGGCTTTCATTTGTGCTACAAATGTCTTCGCGCCCTATAACCCCAATTGCCAAGGAAGCTGGATTTTACCATTTGGAACTTTCACCACAGAAGAAACAAGGAAGACATCTGGATGTGGAATTTCCTGCAACCACTTATGGAATCTGGAATCAGCTGATAGTCATCCATCTAGATCAACAGTGTTTCAAATAAATAAATAGCCCTAGTGATTTATAGTGAGAAATCCATACTATCCAAATTATTCACTGCGAAGTGTTCACTGAAAAATGTTTTCCCCATAATCCTCCACACCCAGTGAATCAAGAGCAGTGTTATAAACTCCATATTTTGAAAAGAAACTAAAAATCTCCCAACTCGTTTTCCAACCTGTAATTGTCCATGATTCTCAACGCATTACTTCGCTTGCTCGCAATGTGTTGGTCCCTTACAGATCGCCAGGTTGTGACCGTCAGCATGGGCACAAGGTTGCACTTTTGGACAGATTGTGTATTTTCTTAACATTTAATCACGCAAAATTATTATTTTATTCACGGAAAAGGAGGAGTTATTTTTCTTGCTTGGCTCTGAACGCTTCCGAGCTGGTTAGAAACTCTGTTCTTTCTTTACCCGCAGGTGGTCCTCAGACTTATCGTCTCTGACGATAATACAAAGAATTCGTTGTTTCTGAACCGAACTCTTATCTCATTAGCATAGTGCTTTGAAACAGCAAACTTTTTCTTTCCCTGAGTGAAGTTACCAACTCATGGTTTTCGCTACTAAGACTGTTTTGTATATATTCTTCATAACAGTAATTATTAAAGTTTGGAAATCTTTTTAGACACGAAGTTGTTACAGTGTAAACAAGTGCGCGTTGAACATTGCATTCCCACGCATTAACGTTTCGTTACCTCACCTATCGTGAGAACAGTGCTCGCAGCCTGCATGAGTCGCAGACAGAATGGTTAAGCCACACCAATTGCCAATGTGCATGCTTTTTCACTAAACTGCTTTGTATCGAACTATGAGGTGGAAAATCCATCAGTCATGGACTGTGGTCTGCAACACTTGTTTAATTCCAATCTCCAGGTTATCGCTCCCACGAAACTAAAACACGTGTTGCCAGAGCTATTAAATCTACCACCGCTATATTTGTACTATGTAGGGTTATACAAACTTTTGTTTCTCTTATTAAATTATAAAATGCACTGCCAACCAGACACGATAACCGGCATTTTCCCAAGTGTTGGCAGAAGCGAGGAGTTGGCGTCTAGTATTGAGTGAAGGAGGAATGTAAGTCTCCTGCAGATAAACTTACTTATGTGTTAACATGGAACAGCTACGAAAAAAGTATTAGGTATTTGAGGAAATTATAGTTACAGCATCAATTGAAAAGTAGATGTAGTGTTGTTTGCATAGATACTTTATAAGTGCATCATCTTTGAAGTTGCGGAGCTTCGTCGGAAGTTAGTATTCCCTCCAATCCCCACACTCATTGTCCCTGTTTCGCAGTGAAAGCCCAACTTCAATGTGAATAGTGATTTAGTGAAAGTGATCACAAATATAACGAAAGGGCTATATTTTCTGTCTTCATTTACCATAGATATATATCTATATATATATTTTCGTGATATTAAATGTTTTATATTTCTCAAGTGCGTGCGCAATTGCATTCGCTCAAGCATTCATGCTGTATTAAGTAAAAATTTTGTGTTGTTAATATCTTTTTGTTTACTTCGTACATATACATATCTTCAATAAATAGGAATTCATCCAAAGTAATATTCTCTTTTTATTTGCATGTGTGCAAATACTTATGGATCGTCAGCTTGCCAGTCGTATGTGCACAAAAGTATGAATGATTAAACATAAGTTTCCGAACCACTGAGGCTACTCATGTCAAACCGCTCGTTTTATCTTACTACTGTAAATTTGCCCTTGGACAGGACACGAGCTCTGACCTGATTTGTTATCAACTGTTTCTTTAGGGAATACTCTGGAAGCCAGTACCCAAGGGAGACGGTAGCTAGCAGTCTTATTAGATCAACAAAGAAACTTCCATCATTTCATTTTACAGGAAAATCTATCTTCGCCATTTAATGTTGCTTTAGTGTTGTAGAACCTGCGGCTTTCCGTGAGACATGAACTACTTGCTATTCTGTAAATTAACCACCTATCTATCTTAGAACTTGGTTGCATTGAAGCTATTCACATGTTGTCAATATTAAATTTACATCGGTTGAAGTTCGATATAAGTTCATACTCATTTTCATTTCTTTGATACCGGTACCTTCTCAGAACATCTTTTATTTTTACATTTTGGAAGGTCAATGACCGCAAGGTTGAAAACTGCTTTTCACAGAAAACTATCAACACAGTGCGGCGATGGTATTGTTCATTCCTTTTTTGTATCCATTATCGGCGAATGTATGAACAGATCGGCACCATTAAGTTTTCTCACTTAGATTCTCTTCGCAAAACATTGGTAGTCTAGCCAAGATGGATTTATTGAGCTCTGGATGCCCTTTGTTTTCGTCGCGTTTTCGAATGCTTTTCCTTTCGGAAACCTGCAGGAAATATAATACAAATGACGATCACATACGTATTACCAAGTGGAGAAAAATGATACCATCCGAAGACCTTGTTAATCAATACTTAACATCCAAGTGTAGGTGAATGTAGCTGTTTGTAAATTTATAACTAAGGGCTGTATTTGGAGTTTGCCACTTCATGATGAGGCAGCATGGAATATTTCTGACGATGTTATCTGCATCTGTCGTCACATGAGGAAGGAATAAAACAATAAAAGGTGTGTCGTAGCGTTTTGTTGGTAATTAACATATTGAAATTTCATTTAAATCATAATATGCGAATAATAAACTACGGTAAGAATTTTTGACAAAATCCTGGTTGGTGCAAAAATAATATCGGTTTTGAATTATGAACTTTAAAGTAGTATATATAACATCTCAAAGTTTATTCATCAAAATAAGAACAATCATAATCTATCCATTTTTGCCAATAAGAAACACTTCTATTGATTTCGGAAGCATAAAAATCTGGAGTTCTAATACCGAAAGAGTTTTGGGCTTCTACTTGGTTATTGAAAACCTTTTGCTGCAGGTAGGTATCTAGGTGCTTAAGAAAGTGGTAATCGGGGACAGATCTGGTGAATAAGCTGGGTTAGGTAGTTTCGTAACCTAGTTGTTTTTGTTCAGCCATTTGTGGAGCAATGGTCTTGCGTTCCGTATAGACGAAGTGGTTCATATTGTAAAGATCCCGACATCACGACAAAAGCACATGTCAACACAACACGTGCTATTGATTGTAAACAGCGTGGCAGACAAGAAGCCGACACGAAAGACACCAAGGAGTGCCGAAAGAAGACGGACCTCACGGAAGGACCCGAAGAGGACAGATAAAAGCTCGACTACCGAGGGACCCGGCATCAGTCGACCAACTGATCAACTAACTAACACCTGCCCTGAGGTCGCATTGGATTAGGTATCCTTACTACAACCAAGCCTCGCGAAGCTGCCTTGAGAGAAGAGGCACTATGCAAAACACCTATTTCCTCTCATCTGGTTAATAACAAGATATACACTATTTTTACTCTTTGTAATCAAAGACATTTGTATTTAACAAATTTTATAATAAATTGGTGAAGGGGAAAAGACTAGCCTGGACCGTTATTTAGCTTCTACCTATGTCATTACAATATTAATTGATCAATGTTGGCCATCAAATTTTGCAGTTCTTGCTGCATTTGTCGATTTCATGGCAGTACTTCGCTGATGTGATGGTTTTGCTAGAGGTCAAGAAGTTGCAGGTGAATAAATGTTTTTTCGTGCCGACCAGCAAACTTAACCATTAACATTTTTGATTCAGGTTTGGTTAGGAAGAGTGCTTTGGTGTTACATAGCTGTCTAGTCACTACGTGGAACCCCGTATAGGGTTCATTTCTTGTCGCATATTACAACGCGAAAAAGAATAAGAAGAACGCACAGTAGACTTCAGATCGGCGAAGTTTTTTTGGTTTTTCGTTCAGATCGTTTAGTACTAATTTGTCGAGCTTTTTTGGTTTTTACATTTGGTGCAAATGTCGAAACCTGCTTGTTTCGAATGGGTCCGTTTCAAGAATGACTCAATTTTTCATCTTCAATCGCAGAAGGATGCATGAGACCTCTTTCTCTTTAAGGCTTTCATCTCCTTGACGAAACTTTTGAACCAATGTTCAGCTTTACCCTTACTGATAGTCCCCTGGTCAGTGCTTGATTAATATTGTGAGCAATTAAATAATAGTTTTTTTCCAAAATTAAAGATCAAAGTTTAAACTAACAAAAACCGCAATTACTATTACACCAACCTGATAATACGTAGGTAGTAATTAGTTACAATAGAAATGCGGACATGTAAAATGTTTTGCTTCAAAATACACTTATTTTCTGTAAATTAGTCAATTTTCAATAGAATCGATGATAGCCAATATAGGCTTAACTGTATTTTATAACGTGATTACATTACTTAATGCTAATGTATTAAGTATGCTACTATAAGTAATGCTAATGAATGCGATGCAGACATACAAACTATATTATAAATTACGTACATGAAAAGAGTGAGGAAATAAAAAAAAAAGACAATATCAAAGTTTGTTTCTTTATTTGAACTTTTCCTGTCTCCAGTAGACAGTTATAACCTACATAAAGTCTCAGGGTACAAGGTTCAAAAGAAGCAACCTGCTTCCAGTGCCATTTACATGCGTTTCCCTGAAGAAAATGGCCGTTCCATGCAGGGAGACGCATGAGGTGTGTAACATTGGAACACCTTTACCAACAATTAAAAAAAAAAAATGCAAGTCGACGAAGACAAAAAGCATGGAAACAAGTTGCTCTGTCACATATAAAACATGAAAAAAGAAAAAATAATTTTGCTTCGCCACATAACTTTTTTCAGGCATTCCAGTCCATTATTATTTTTTGTTGTTTTTTTAATTCATTTCTCAATATTAAAATTGAAACTCTTCATACACTTTTATTCATCATAAGTTTATCAAATATCTACCCAGCCCCGAAAGCTCTAACATGGTACTACAATAAAGTGCAAAAATAAGCTTTACGAAACATTAAAAATGCTTGTTGTATAAAGCACAAGAAATAACATACACATGGAACATTTTTTTTTTCTATGATAACGGTGAAAGCGGTTTTTCCATTTCTTTAGAAGTGATTTTTATTTATTAACAAAATGTACTTTAGTGCTAAACTTATGTGACAGTTTTTGTTTCTTCAACTAAAGCCTGTGTGTATGCTGTATAAAGGGAAGAATATACGATAAAAAGCTTGTAGATAATGGTTTTTAAATTTTTAAAAAGAAATTGCTTTGAAATAGTATATGTAATAGTACTAATATTACACTAATCTGATATCAATATCAATTACGCATTCTTAGAAGAAATACATGTATCTATATATATGCATGTATATATATCAATAAACGAAAAAGCAATGATAAGTAGCAAAAACTGCAAATTACACGTGCACACTATTGCCAGTCCTCATGGCAGATCTACCAGATAAAAATGAAACTAAATATTTCATGATTAAATCAAATAAAAACAAATAAAAAAAGTAGCACATTCGCTGCTTTCATACACAATTTTCTCAAATTACACTTTAGATATTTTTTTTTTTTAATGAAATCTTAATTCCATATTCATATGTTCAATAAACCTTGCAGTACGTTGTAACGAAAAGTAGGAAAATGTTTCCCAGAGTTACCACATTTACATACAAACAACTAAATCAACAAACACATAGTTTGCCTATAATTATTAAAAATTATATCCGTATTTAGCCACTACTAAAAGACCAGAAAAGTCAAGTCACGTGTTTTGTAACTTCATTTTTGACCATTTTTTTTTTTTAATCTGCTCGACGTGTATTCTGGGAAAAATTCTCTTTGTGAAACAACTCCCCGAGACTAGCAAAAAGAGGAAGTAGGTGATCAACCCATGCCATTCTAATTATTTAATATTTTACGGTTTCTCTTTTTATAAAAGAAATGTAATGGGGGAAACTGTCTATGATTTCCGTAGTTTCAAACCGTGCTGGCAGATATATATTTGAAAGTAGTAGTAGTATATAAAATATGTATGTGTATATGTGTGTGTGTGTGTGTGTGTGCAAGTGTTGATACATATATATATTTATTTAAAAGAGTGGCGATGGGCTGCACCATACAAGTAATTCCCTCCTCTCTCCCTCCCCTTTTCTGTGTTAGGTGTCAAGAGTGGAGGGGATGGTCTTGTATATAAACAAGATTCATCAAATTGACAGTACAAGTTTTCCTTTACTACACGAGGACAGTACTGACAAGCAGAATGTTTATATATTTAAATAATAATAATAATATGCGAACACGACATTATTTTCTCTTTCATCTTCTTTCTTTTAATGAAATATACAACACTATTTTGCTTGAAGAACTGTCCCCTATCCTGAATCAAACTGGGGAATTACTACTGAAAAACACATCTACCTAATACTTATTTAAGCTGGAAGGAAGAAATTGTTAACTATTCCCTTTTTTCTTTGTCCGTCCACACTGTAACGAGTAATTCTTCCTACAATCAGTTTTTTTCTTTCTTGAACACATAAGATGCAAAGAATGAAAGGAAAAGAAAACTTGTACTGCAGTTATTATTATTTACAGAGCTCTTTCCATGGCCGCACGTTGTGATTAGTTATTTCACAAGTCTCATCAGAGGGGTTGGATTATTATTTACCCACTGCCCCGTTTGCTGTGATGGTTGGGGCAGTCATGCCTCCTGGCTTCTGTCCACTTGTAAGGTGAAGACTGAAAATAAAGAATAAAACATACTCAATAATACATACAGTTAAAAACAATGCAAAAACAGCAAAACTACCAGACGATGTGGAGAGTTTTTAACATAAAACTAGATAACCTGCGCTATTTACATAGCACAGTTCTAGTATGAGCGTGAATCATCTTCCCACTTCTCACTAGATCTGCGTAAGTCCCTTTACGGATACAAGTAAAGGACAGAAAGACTCTCAAATGGAGTGAATTACTATAGACAAACATATAAATATATAACAGATATTTAATATATATAGAATATTGCAGTGAGTTTGTGGCAAACTTGGATAAGTGATAGATGATGCCAAATACAAATATTTTTCTCTTATAATTCCATATCCGAGTACGCTTCATTGTGGGTCCACAAGCCTTAGAAGTTGCCAAGTTGCAATAGGTTTTGTCATTCAGACTAACGCAAAGCGCCTTGAAATGTCCATCAACCCGCTATACGTAGTTTCTCTAATGGTTGCCTTTCACAAGGGTATCAAACCTTAACATCCTGATGCCAATATTAAACTAACAGGGTCAAAACGACGCCTAAAATATGGAATAGAGAAAGTTTTTCGAAAATTTGAATGAGAACTGGCAAATCCATATAAAATTTGAAATCGACTAGAGAAAACGGCACGTTTCTAGCACTTGCGGCTTTTCGAGATCTCATTGTCGGAAGATGGGGAACAAACATATAAACTTCTCTTGACCATAAACATATAAACCTAGCATTTTAATAGATAGATATCCAATGATCACCGGAAAGGATAATACATGTTTCCTTAATATATAACTCCAGAAACATTGACAACCTTTACTGAATTTTCTGATTGTACTCTGTTTGCTTAGATTCTGGAATCACACTACGTTAATACGAAGCAGCTTTTCTACAGATCTTATTATCCAATACTGAACAATGGAACCGTAGAAAGTGTTCATGCAGTACGCGTTTTACTTGTGACGAATCGTTCATTATTCAATTATGCCTATTAACGGTGTTGTTCATACGTCTGGATGGAAAATATTCAGACATGATTGTTTTCACGGCGCGGTGAGGTACGTTTCGTAATGAATCAAATTGAGACTTTTTTAAAGCTCTGATATCCAACCACAAAGTAATATAGCCTTATCTTGAAGTTACGAGTTTTTTTCTACTACGATCTGCTTCCTACAGTTTTTTTTTTCCCTCGCTGTATTCATAAAAATTAGCTGGGAACATTACGAGGTGAGCGAACAATATGCTTTTACGGATTCATCTAACAAGTACAGCATAAAATGAGTGAAATGGCTCTAGAATAATACCAATTTTAATTTTTGAAAAAGGACCCCGCTCAGAGCTTATGGAAATCTGGTTTCCGTTAAATTTGCTGGCACTGTAGTATTTGTGTATTTTGGTAAGTCTCAATGGGCACAAAGCCAAAAAACACACGTTTCTGAAATATCCGCTGATTATTACAGTTACTTAAAAGGCATACACTTCCTCGTAAACTGAAAATAACAATTAGGTTGACATTTTATGTATGAAGTAGTCTCACTAGGGTATACTAGGGTTTTTGGGGTCGCTGATTAAGAATCCGAGGTCAGTTGACCTCCAACACATCAGGCTCAAGGTCATTTGAAGGTCAAATCGAGAGGTAACATTCCAAAAATCTGAACAGAAAGTACATAAAAGTTTTTTCGAGTTGCTGGATCCGATTATGTCATTTTCTTGAACTGACAAGGTCATTTGAAGATCAAACTTAAAAAACTATATGATAAAATCTGAAAAAATTCATAGATTGGGTTTTAAGTTCTACCAGGATTGTTACGTTTTAGAATGTTTTCAAGATTTAGAAAGGCTACTCAATATCACTTTTGGATACGCTTTGCAGTGAATGATACAAATTGCTGGCCATGGAATTGCAATTGTTTTCAGGACGGGCTTGACATCAAGAACAAATCAAATATCCTAATCGAGGTTTACTGGAATACATACAATATGCTGGTAATCGTAATGTGAACAACGATGGAAATGAAGGTGAAATACTGGAGGTCGAAGTGCAAGAGTGATGAGATGTAGAACAAATCTTTACTGAAGAAGAAGACACTGTAAATGACTGACTGGAACACTAAATGGACAACATTAATGGTAAATTCGATTATCATTGACCTCGGATTTGGAATCAGTTACCCTAAAACATATATATATCACTTTTTTAGATTTTTCATACGGTTTTTCAAGTTTGACCTTGAAATGACACTGAAATGACCTTGTCGGATCAAGAAAATGATATAATCGGATTCAGCGACTCGAAAAACCTTTATTATGTACTTTTTGTTCACATTTTTGCAACGGTGCCTCTCGATTTGATTTTCAAATGACCTTGAACCTGACGTGATGGAGATCAACCGACATCGGATTCTTAATCAGGGACCCCAAAAACCCCACTATACCCTAGTGAGACTCGTTCATACCTGTCACATAAAATATCAACCTAATTATTATTTTCAGTTTACGAGGGAGTGTATGTCTTTAAGTGACGATAATAATCAGCGGATCTCTCAAAAACGTATGGTTTTTTGGTTTTGTGCCCATTGAGACCTTTCATTATGGGATCAAAATACATAACATACTGCAATACCAGCCAATTTAACGGAAACCGGACGTTTCCATAGACGCGCCTCCTGTTTTCTCTTTATTTTTATCGAATAACTTAAAGACCATGAAGAAACAAGAATCTAGAGACACTTTTAAGTAAACGAGGAACTGTTTTCAGCTTTTCCTGATACCATAAATCTTAGGGAGCAGTTTAATATACGAAAGACAGGTTCGCGGTGCCTCAGTGTTAGAGCATTCGCCTCTGGTGCACGGGGTCCTTGGTTCGGCCCCAGCTCACGCTAAGTTTTTTCAGATTGATAATACACCGCAGCAATTCAGAGATAATGATGTCTAACTTTTTACTGAATAACAAGAAAATTACTACGTGTTGAGTAATGAAACTTTCAGAACTTACAGGTAATAGATGCACCTACATATCGTGCACAGGGAATTATTTCATGTGATCTCCTTTCCGAGATATAGTCCTATAAACATTAGTCTACCAAAAATGTGTGATAAAATACGCACTTTTTCATTAATTCCTATTTGTTTCTCACTACACAATACAGAGAAAATTTCTGTGTCTTAAGTATTGAAAAGACAACATTCCAACAATTCTAACAAGGTACGACAATGCAATATAAGTCTTGAGTGAACGTCAGGGCAGTACCGCGAAGTCAGGGCCCTATCTTTATGAAATGAATAGTAAGTTGGTGTAGTATATTTGAATAAGCAACATATTATGAAGGTATCAAGTATGGATCATGTCTGATTAAGTATATATTAACTGTCCTGCATCTAATTTAACATTTTCGCCTCGTAACATTCTCTCGGGTTACCGAGGTGGATGTCAGATAGCAGTTTAGCAGTGAAAAGGTTAAGAAATTTTCCAAGTAAGCCTGAGAGGATGTTAGGTGGCAAAAAGTTGAGTACTTAACCAAATACAATTCACACTTGATATCCTCATAACATGTTTATTGAGAAACACTCTGCCACTTAAAGCTATGTTTCTCATATTAATACCCAATCAATAACACGTATGTTCTTTTTATACATCCTTTTTTCTTCAATCTTACTATTTTAACAACATGTGCTCCATAACAGCAGTTACTACCTTAATCTTCAACTACTTACAGATGGAACCTTCAAAGCTTTTTCTTTGCGCACTCTCTCTCTCTCTCTTTCTCTCTCTCTCTCTCTCTCTCTCTCTCTCTATATATATATATATATATATATATATAATTTCCGCTTTACTGTCATTGCCTTGCTAGTAAACAGCCTTTTGCTTCCGTCGTTTCAAACACTTTTTGGCGTAATTAGTCTACTAATTAATGTTCGCTAATGGATGCTACAGAGTAATATTAATAATTAAAATAATCACTAGCCTTGTATTCCGAAAGAATTTTGTATTTTATAATTTCGACCCTCGCTGGGGTCCTCCTAACTAACTGCTCTTGCTGCTATTCACTTCCATGAATGCTCTCCGTAAGGGAACATTGACACACCAAAATTACGAATCTGACCAAACATAACATTATTATTTAGAACCTCATACATAATCACTTTTGACACTCTATTCTTGAAAACAATTATAAGCATATGAATCGTAAAAATGGTTTATTCACAAAGTAAACCACTAATAACGGTAAGAAACTATGTACCAACGTTCAAACATATTTCTTCCAACGCTACTACACAAAATGAATCATATTTACATAAAACATTTTTTCACTTATCCACAATTTGCTTGCTGAAATAGCTAAACTCAACTCTTCCTCTACGATTTTTTTTTCCTTTTGATAAAATTTGGGAATTCAAAACTTAATACCTTTTTTTCAGAATCACTTGTGTCATCTTTGTTTTTTCTAGTAGTTTGTGCTAGGGATGGCCACAAAGTTCCGGTTCCGCGAAAAACCGGTTCCGGACCTGGATCCGAAAACGGTTCCAGAATCGGATCTTAAGAACCGGTTCCAGATCTGGATCTGAAAACCCGGTTCCAGAACCGGATCTTAGGAACCGAACCGGTTCCAGACCTGGATCCGAAAGCCCCCAAAGACCCGTAAAGGAGGCACAAAGTTCACCTTCAAAAAAAATGCAAAGAGGATCATGCGCTTGTGCCTTCCCCGCCCAGACCCGCTTGTGCCCCCAGAAAAAAATTTTTTGTCCACCAGTGGGTGTTTAGCCAAATGAGTTGGCCAGTTACCCAGTTTATTTAGTCAAATGAGACAAGCTGCAGCCGCCTGGGCGCCTGCCTGTCGCTTCCACCATTTCATCTAGCATACTGTTCACAGCCTGCCAGCAGCTCGGGTTTAGCGTAGGGATGGTCACAAAGTTTCGGTTCCAGCGGAACCGGTTCTTGGAGATCCGGTTTTCAGAACCGGATCCGGTTCCAGGCTTGGATCCAAAGAACCGGTTCCAGACCTGGATCTGAAGGGTTCCAGACCTGGATCTTCTAGAACCGGATCCGTTCAGATCCGAAAACCGGTTCCACCAGGAACCGGTTCTGGCAATCCCTAGTTTGTGCTTCAAGAAAAACACCGATTTGAGCAGAATGGAATGTTGGGGATGAACACTCAAGAAAATGACTAACCACAAGACTCCAGTGAGGGTCAAAATTATATGAATAAAACAACAAATATTCTTTTGGAATACAAAGTTAGTGCTTATTTTAATTATTAGTGTTCTAATGCTTACTACAGAGGAAACTAACAAACCAAACACTTCGAATTGATTCGCTCAAAACAGTATTATATAAAAAGTATCAAACTGACAACTGTGAATTTCACCTGTTTATTTGAATGCGAAATGTTTTGACAATTCGTACGAGCAAAACGGCACATCTGGGGTGAATAATGGAGTTAGAAACATTCATAACGTCTCACAATTTCCTATATAGGTATATACATGCCACTGGATAACAACTCAATCACCTATACTTTGTACTCCATTCTATCTAATAGAACTTCAATCAGTTCAATATGTTAGAGCGATGTGACCTATCTTAACTTACCCGTCTCCTCCTGCAAGTGTTTTTATATCCTTTTTCAGAGAGCTACCAGACGGCGTCACTGAGTCCAGTCCGAGTTCAGATAAGGCGCGTAGAGCTGCTAGTGCTGCCTGTAGAACACAACATAATTTTATATAAATACCTTTTTCCAATTTTTGTAAATAATGCAATAAAGAAATAAATAATGAGGAGGAATGATGCAATTTTCGAAGGCTTGTTACTAGGCTTTTCTCATTAAATCTGTGACGCACGGGTTGGTAAAATTTACTAATCAAAATTCTTTTCTGGAACAATTCTATACCTAATGCTTTCAGTATTAAAAATAATTTAAGTTCTATCACTCTAGTAGAGCTTTCCTCGAACTTCCTTTTCTTCTGTTCTACTTAGACAATCCCTTTATTTCTCTTTCACTTGCAATTAACACTTGATTTGACTTAATTTTGAGTTTAGCGTTCGTTTCAGCAGCGAGACCACATGAAATGGACCTATAGCTTAACATGGGATCCAGAACAGTAAGATTATAAAGATTCTTTCACAATTCATTTTATCGTGTTCTGTCAAAATTTAATTTGATCTTGTTCTATGCCTGGAACGAAGTAAATCAGACTAAATTTTAAAAGAAGACGATAAAATAAATAATGACGAAGATTTAAACTTGTCTTCTAGAAAAGTTACGAAAATGAGATACGCCCTTTTGTCTCGAGAGGGACGATATCATATATGTATCATGTATATATGTGTGTGAGCAAATTGGACCTTACTCAAGTTTGTATTTACTCTGCTCCACATCTCTCCTCACCGTCATCAAACTTAAAAGACCATATTTTACTTGCAGGAAGAGATGGATGATTTTTTCTTTCTTTCTTTGAACAGTTTCGAAAGTTCAACTGAAGAAACAACAGTTCGTTTTGTCTTTCTTTTCTAGGGCACGGTGGTTCAATGACAGAGCGGCCATCTTTGATGCGAAAGGTTCCTGATTCGGATCTTGCTTTTGTTTCTATTTCCTATATACATATATGTTCATTTGCTACACGATACTCGTTAGATATCCGGAATCTATAATTTCTACATTCGCTACATCAATGTTAACCAGTACTGGGTTGAAAAATAGGGCTTGGAGTAATTCAGGATTTAGGATTTAGATTTCTGGGCTTTCGGCATCAATGGCCATTTAGCCCGTCACGGATGAAGGATGATGTCCTTCATCCGGGGAAAGGGAAGGAAGAAAGCGGCCTGGGACCTATACATTAGGTACCACCCCAGCATTTGCCTGGTGTGAATGAGGAAAGCACAGAAAAACCTCATTCAGGATGGCTGGCCTGAAAAAGGCTTTTTACACTTTTTCGGCCGACTGCCCCTACCGGGAATCGAATCCGGGACTGCTCGCACCGAAGGCGAGAGCGTTAGCGACTACACTTCAGTCATGCTTAAACAACAGATATCTTCCATAATTGGCGCATTCGCTAAATATAAGCTGTTTTTGTATGTTTATGTTAACTTCTAGATTTAGTCACATTTTCTATTACACAGTTATGAGATTTTTCTCTGAGCTTCTTTATCTTTCTTTTCTTCTGTTTGTAATTTTAAACTAGGATAGAGTAAATAATCCATACAAGAGAAAGAAAGAAAAAAAGATTCTGTGCAAACTTTTTAAAGAGCAAGCGTTCGAAGTTAATTTGTTATAATTTCTGCTAAAATAGTGCGACATGAGTTGCTTATTGATTGTAAAAGCTTAGTCCTTTAATAGCTTTAGTCCTATATATAATTAATATGTTATGTTGCGAAAATTAATTAATATGCAGAAATAAACTGCATGCTTTCGTAGATCTTTCAGAACCTCCGTAAAAAAAGGTTTCTATAATACTATGTCTATTGCTTAAGATGTTGCGACTCTTGAACTGCTTCTAATGTCAATATCATCTACTGAGATTTAAGTTCGTATCTCGAAGTAATAAGCGGTAACGAACGCCCGCCGTATTTTTAATAGTAATGTGAGAGGACATTATTTATCACAACAGCCATTCAATGTTACGTTAAAAGAATAAACAACCTGGGTCAATCTTTCTTCGTTGACATATTGCTGATATTCAATTTTACGTTTTTTCCGATTATGATAATTTACCTCAATTAGAGTGCTTCCTATATAATATATTTACATGAACTTACTTAAAGGCGAGTAGTCGTGCACATGGACTGTGTATATTATTTATGTTCAATTAAGCATAGTATAGAATGATGGTACCTACGAGTATGTTTTTATGTCTTCTCAAGGTATTTTACTGATTGTACTATCTGCATCGTATACGAACACATCACTTTATACTTCATAAGAGATCTGTCATATTTATAATAGTCCTGCGTCAATGTCTATTTAGAAGATGGCATATGTCGGAGAAGGTTATAGTGGACAACATCGTGCCCGTGGATTCTCTTTCCTCTCACATTCTCATCGTTCCAATCTACCTATACAAAATTGAAAGTGACTAAGTTTGTGACTTCATAACTCTTGAAGCACCCGATTGATCTCAATCAAATTTTAAACATGGATGAAGTTCGGGCCTTGGATGATTTTTATCATTTCACTTTCACGATGCAACTTAGGGGGGGAAGGTGATATTTACAAATGATCGAAATTGACCGATATTAGTATCGAATCCATGGTTTTCGGGGCCACTGAGATGAACAGTGACACTTCAGATGTTATTTAAATCCAAATTTAGCCCCACAACTTGGGGGATACCTAAAAATGATCGAAAATGACCGATATTAGTGTCGAAGTTACAGTTTTCGGGGTCGCTGAGACGAACAATGACACTTCCGATGCCGTTCAAATCCAAATTCACCCATTTATGTCCAAAATGAAACGTATTCTCCTCATGCGAAGAATGGGTATTAACGCTAGGATTTTCATAATCATTCTCTTTAGTCTAAAGAGAATAAAAGTGGGAACTTAAAAAAAAAAAAAATCATGTAAGTTTCTTTCTTAATTGTATAACGAAAAACCACATTTATTTCCACAATGTTGTTCCATTCGATGCGCCTTGATAGTAATTTGCTGATGAAGTAGCAGAATGGTAACGAAAAAATGGGATGACTTACAAAAAGTGCTTTAGACAATTATTCTGAAAGAAATTATGTTTTTGAGAAACAGTTGTAGCGTTACTGATGGAAGTAACAACGACGAAAGTATCAAATGCAAACGCAATGATCATGCGCAGGTCTTTCTAACTTATAAATAAATAAATAAATAAATAAAAAAAAAATCAGTGCTATTTCAGATGTAAGTCTTTACTGGTTAGTTTATATAAATTTTTATATTTTATTATGCTTCCAACTACTGTCATAAATCCTTAAGTATGATTCTCTAATTACTTCTAAAGTTATTTTATATGACAATTGTCAACTTAGAGCTTCGCCGGGGGAAACGAAGCATGAAGTAAGTATACAATCATACTAACAAGTAACGGAACATGAGAAAAGAACTAATACAATAAGATAGAAGAATACTAACACATTTATATACGAAAAATGGGAAAGAGTATTCGACAAAACAAAAGAGAGAGAGAGAGAAAAATGAAATTTCTAGTTTAACATCCCAGTCTTAGCCTGTATGATAACGAGCCGGATGAATAATAAGTGAACGATTATGACACACTTGATGGAATTAGAATGTGGGAGGAAACGGAAGATTCCGAAGAAACTGTTGTCCACAAGCTCATATGGCCAGGATCAAACCAGGGACCCTCGCATCAAAGGTGAGCTATCTTCCACTGAGCCACAGTGCCCCACTACCACAGAAGAAAAAATAAAACGTGGTAATTCATTTACTTAGGAGTATTTCAATACATGTACACACAATTTATCGTAAGGAAAGGGAAAACTCGAGCAGTCGCTTCTAATATACAACTTAATGCAAAGAGTGGATTTACATATATACACAATAGTTATCAAAACAATGGAAACGCTTATAGATGGACTGAGGTGTGTATGCAGCCCGACTGTTGTTTATTGTTTAGGTGATCATCTGTAGTACGTCAGGAGGAGTACAGCGCAGCCATGTGTTAAATCAGGAGGAGATGCAAAATGAGCGACCTCTGAGATTCAAAGAGACCAAACTATTGGTGCGCAGTTAGTTAGCTGAAGTCAATCTACGGTTGCCAGTGTAATAAATGTTTTAGGGCAGTTTACACAGTTCCCTAAGATAAAGATGAAACTGCTTGAAGCGGAGTATCACGAACACTGGGATGAAATACATCTCTGGTATCTTTAGTTTTGACTCCGGAGCAGATTATCTTTTCTGTAGTAAAATATTTCTCTGGAAACTAATCTCAAATTATACGCCTCAATTCCAAGCCGAATTAAGGGTTGTTCTCTAAAGCTAACGGAGGTCCCATGCCGTTTTAACACGTTGGCTACCGAGACCCTTTTCTGAGTTATCCCCGTACATACCTTTGATGCATTTTTACAGTTCTCAGCTTTTCTGATTGAAATGTATAAGACATATCTAATTTAATCAGATTAGATAGTTTTTACTGAGGATATCACCAATGAGTCCCATGGTAGCCAACGTGTTAAGCACGTAAGTTACCGGTACATTTTCTTCAGACGTGATATATATACTTATTGAAAAAAAGTACTCCTGATGCAGAACCAGCTTCAATAATTAAATGGATGGGGAAAATGTTTATAGATTTATTTAGGTACGCAATATAACACAAAATCCAGATAATAGCAAAAGTAAAGTATGTTGATTTTTCAGTTTCAATAATAATTTGAAGCATAGCATTCACGCTGCATTCATTACCTGATCATGCGAGGCATCGATTGTTGAGCCTGCTCCATGACACACTTGAGCTGGATCGGTTGAAAGAGATACCAGACTCAGGAACTCGCTCTGGTTTCCCTGTAAAAAATATATTTCAGATTCTTTCAGCTTGGTTCAATACAGGAAGTGAAAAATAATTTAACGAATAGATAGTTACAAAATCGAGTAAATTATCTTAGTATAGGCAAATTACGGTTGGAGACGGAAAAAAATATTAGAAAACAAATTTTCATTTTAACACATTTTATGAACTCCCCTGATACTCCACAGAAAAGTCCTAAAAAATCCCACGTGGGCAACCGCCTGAAAAGACGTCATCAATATGGCGGCCATACAACTACGACTACTTATGCGGTAATCTCTCATCACAGAACTGAGATACAAACTTCGTTCTGGCGCTAAATTAAAGATAAGGCATTGTATAAGTGATTTCAGCTAATATCATTCTTACGTGCTGCCGCCATTTTTAAATATGGCGGTTATTATCTTAAAAATTAATTTTCTCCGTTTCATTTTATTTGTTTTAAAGTAAATTACTATGAAACTACCAGATATACGGAAAAACACCTCAAAGTAAATGTTATAGAGTGGAGTCTCACTTTTCTAATGATATCAATATTATTTCTGTATCTTAACAATTAAGTGAACTACTCCATTTTCTGTAGCGCAAGGTGTTGAATTTTTAGCACTTAGATTACGCTAAACATGTGAGAATATTTTTACAATTAAAGGCGGAAAAACGTTTGGAAAACAAACTTTTAACACGTTTTCTTTAAACCGCTGCGACTTCTGAGAGAATCGTCAAAAATAGCACACGAGCAACCACCTGAAATGACGTCATCAATATGGCGAGCATGCGAATACATTCATTTATGCTTATAGGAAATATCTCATCACAGAACTGAGATATGAACGTCGTTCTGGTGCCAAGTTAAAGTTACATGATTCAAATGATTTCAGTTAATATCGTTCTTTTATGTTACCGCCATTTTAAGGTGTACCGGATATTATCTTAAAAAATAATTTACTCCGTTTCATTGTATTTGTTTCAAATCAGATTATCAAACTACCAGATACATACATAAGAAATAGTTTTAGTATTTCAAAGTAACATTGATATCGCTAATTTACTATACTTTGTAATGGAAATAGTCTGCACTTTACATTGATATTACCAAACAAAATTATTATTTAAAATAGTAAATATTAAATGCTTTTGTTATAAAATAACATATTTAAAATTTTGTTTAACAACATAACATATATATATTTAATAAAAATTTAAAAACCCTTTACTGCATTACAAATTGCATAACCTAGCTCTCTACAATTTCCTTTTAACTGTTTCATTCATTAATGTTTCAAAATCGTTTAGAAGATTATTTCTAACTTTCTTTAAGATCTTTACAAATATAATCGTCGTCTTCTAATGAATTTAATACTAGTTTGTGCATGATTCTCCCGCACATTCTCCACACATGGATGTGCAGTGGAGCATTGGTCGAAGTGATGCGGTATGAGGTAGGGATGGCCAAAAATTTTCGGATACGGATATCCCGGATCCAGTGAGATCCGGATCCGGATCTTGCCGGATCCGGACCTAGATCCGGATCTCGGATCCGAAACTCAGATCCGGATCTCGGATCTGGATCCGAAATTCGGATCTCGGATCTGGATCCGGAACTCGGATCTCGGATCTGGGTCCGGATCTCGGATCTGGATCCGAAACTCGGATCTAGATCCGAAATTCGGATCTCGGATCTGGATCCGAATCTCAGATATTGATTCGTATCCAAACCTACATCTGAAATTGTGATGATAAAATTGAATATCTAAAATTCGTCAAAACTTTTTTCGGATTCACTAATATAGTAGGATGCTGTGCTTTTAAATGTTTCCATAACACGTTTGTGCTACCTTTGTTCTTTATGTTATTTTAACCTTGCAATATTTACTTTCTTATATAAACTTTCTTATTTTCTCATATACAAATGAAATATCTTTTAGATAAGACCCTTCTAATCGCAGGAATACTGGACAAAACAAACTCTTTATTAATAGTAGTTTCTGACTCACTATAGTCCAACCATCAACAAATCTTTCACTTCGAAGGTACAACAAAAAATATAGACTGGTTGGCGCGGAACAACAGTAGATCTTTAAACATACACACGAGAATTTCAGGAGAGCGATATGGTTGTGTAGTATTATTAGTATTAATAAAAGTGTTCGTTGTACGACTTTATTACCTAACTTATGGCTTGCCCTTCTGAGGTCAGGAGTTTGTTGAAGGAGTAAATATAAAAGAGATTTCTGTTATTTATTCTTCACCCTCCAGGTTTCTTTAATCATACATTGCAGGACGTAACCAAAACATATCCATGCATCGTATCATTGAAGCGTTTTGTGTTTTGTATATTAGTGTTCAAAAATATTTAACATATTCGCATTTGTTCATGTGATCTCAGGTTCAATTCTCGGTGGAACATACATGAGATAATTGAAAGCTGAAACAATATGAAAATAGTATTTAAAAGTCAGGAAATTAATATTAAAACTTTAGCTATCTATTGTGACTGTAAGGCTATAGTTAAATTAACTCACACGTTTCGTGAAGATATATTAAGTCGTTATTGTTTATTTACTATAAGCTACCAGATACATCCTCAGAGGCCACTTTACACTGTAATAATCAACAGATGAAAACATTGGGAAAGGAATGGAAGGAAGGTCTCCAGAGCCTTAGATCAAGGTACTAACCTAGCATTTGCCCAGTATAACTGAGGAACAACCCTGGAAAATCCTCAGTCAGGATAGCTGGTCTCCGAATTCGAACTCGGTATAATCCAATTGCGAAGCAAGAATCCTAACAAGTAGCCTGAGCTCACTCCGTATTATTATTATTATTATTTAATTAACGTAATGTTCTAAAATTAGTGCAAATTAAACCCTACTTTCTTTATTGCTGATGATATAGTTAATAAGCCTACATGAGACATCAGTCTCCCATTACATAGGCCTTGCTCAAGAAAGAATACCAGAACTGGAATTCAGGAAGCGGGGGTGAAGAGATTAATGAGGATGAGGAAACTATGTGCGATGCAAAAACTGAGAAATTATGACTTCATCACAGATATATTCACTTACATACGTCAATTAATATTTCTCTGATACAGGGCACTCTACTTTCTATAGTGGCAAGGAAATGGCCCGCTTTTGTAAACAAAACATTAAGCACGTGCATATAGGCACAATATCCGTGCAAAGAAACATAGGTAAAACTAGAAAAAAAATAGGGAAAGCGAGGGGAAAGTGATAAAACGCCATTCAGCTTAAAAAAAAAAAAAAAAAAAAAAAAGCTGAAAATAACTTAGAGCTACGAAAGACGCGAGGCGAATTTTATTGAAATGATTGTTTTTCCTTAGTGATTAGCTGTGCTAACTATGAACATGAATTAAAAAGAAAACAAGTAGCTAGCTTTGAGTTTCGCAAACTGGTTGAAAAGAAAATATTGGATAAAATTTAATAATAAAGAAGGCATTTATGATAATTAAAACAAATTAAATTCTTGGCACGACAGTCCTTTGGTTCCTATCATCGGGCTTACGTTCATTTGAAGCGAGATTTGAATGCAAGACATTTACAGTAAAAGGATCTACAGCCTAATGCCGCAGACCACTCGACTATGGCTGTCGGGTTTTCTCGGCTAATCTGTAGCACATTTACAGTAACTGATTATTTTAAAAGTTGCTCCTAAATACTGACAATCTAAGTTTTATGTATCAAATATTTCCTGCGATAATACCATACACTCTCCGACTTCTATAGACGAAAAGCTATAGTTACCCACATTATCTAATACAGAAATAAGTTTTGATTCTCTAATAGCTGCTGCTGGTGATAGTCAAGGTTCACCGAAGCATGATCCCAAACCCAAACTGAGATATTGATGTCACTGGAACGCCTGAAAAGTCATTGTGGGTAAGTGAATTGCCCACTTGTCAGGATGAAGGGCGATGGTGATGTGAAATGCAGGGCTGTCAGAGGTACTACTTATAATAATTGGATTTGTAATATTCTATGTTGCCGTAAACCCTCTTCAAGAAGATAACTGTTAATTTTAGCTTTGAAAATGTTACATAAAGAGTTTTATTGCTATCATTAGGTTGCATATAAATCTCTTTATTCCGGAATTATCGGACTTATTTTACCGCTTAACTTTCACATCTCTTCTGATTTACGAATATTTAAATCACGATTATCCCCTTAAGGTCAATTAGTGATATTTTAACTTATTTCGAACCAACTATGTATATGGCTAGTCTTGTTATATGGGAATAATTGAGACTAGAAGCAGTCTACAGGCTACGTTCAAAAGAATCTTGTCCGACCTCCTGATAAACCACGTCTTTCAGCAAGGTGAATTGTGGCAATCCGATACTAACATGAGGAAATCTTCCGCTTCAAGTGAAAGCTTCCATAAGAATCAGCACCCTAATCAGTGGTATGTGCCTTGCTAATTTTTCTCCAATGTGAAAGTACCTAATTTTATTGTTAAAAATGAAAAGGTTTTTATTTCAAACAAGTTGTCATTACAGTTTTCATATTTGAACACAACACTCATGAAAAGTCATGTTAAAGCGCGACTTACTCCTGAAAAAGAATATTTATCTGTTTTTAATTTCTCGTGTTCCTCAAACTACATGCGGAATTAGTGCAAGTGCCTTTCGCTCGCATTACCTAGGTACAAACGCAATGGCGTATTTAGGGGAGAGGCTTCCGGGCTTAAGCTCCCCCCCCCCCCCCGAAATCTTACTTACTATAGTAAACTATATGAAATATCTTGCAGAATTTTCACATTTTCAGGCAAAGCCTCCCCCCGAAACAAAATCGTAAATACGCCACTGTACAAACGGCTACGATCTTGGTACTAGCACATGTTTCGGTTTCCAGATCTCAAATATTTATATTTCAGCCTGATTCTATGTATGAATCCGAAATTTCAAATCTAGATAAGAGGCACCAAAATTCATAGTTTATTCTCGGTGCTCATATTGTGATTTATTAAATAATTATTAAATCTAATTGTAGGGTATACATTTGATATTTTGAGCAGACTGAGCAAGATAAATTTACGTAAAAAGTAGTCAATATTTGTCTTAACTGTTTATGTTTTCTTAACTGTCAATGAAATAGGTGCATTGAGGAATTTTAAATATTCATCTCGGTCCTGCAACCGAGTGGAACTAGATTCGACATTTGAGCTCTCATCCGGATCATTTTTTTTCTTAAGTAAGCCAAACATTTGATCTTTAGAGTAGAATGAAGGAAACAAATAGACTTGTCAATATTCGTCTTAATTTTCTGTTCTCTTCTTCACTGTCAGGACTTCGTGAAATTACTTTCGGCGAATTTTAGATATTCATGTTTATCATAATTTGGATGGGATGTGGGTTTGGATAAGAATCAAGATCCGAGATCCGAATCCAGATCCAAGATTCGAGATCCGGATCCAGATCCGAGATCCGGATCCAGATCCGAAATCCGAGATCCGGATCCAGATCCGAAATCCGAGATCCGGATCCAGATCCGAAATTCGAGATCCGGATCCAGATCCGAGATCCGGATCCAAAGGATCCGGATCCAAAGGATCCGGACCCAATCAGATCCGGATCTTCGGATCCGGCCATCCCTAGTATGAGGTAGGGTATGCCATATCGCCTCTGGTTTTTCAGTAATGAGGACATACTGTCTCTGGTTTTCCAGTGATCAAGGCAATATTTAAATATCCGGTATGTTGAGTCAAAATCATAATAAAACAAACCGCCTCTTTTTCCCCCCCACTTCGAACACTGCAGTGGAGTCCTCCTTTTCGGCACTTACAGTTTCTGGAACATCAGGATCGAGTGGTCTACTATATCTACATTTAAGTGCACGCGTGGAGGGCGAGCCTACGGCCGTTTGGTCTATTTGATGAACAGGCTCCGCCAAACAAGACATTGTGTCCGAAGTTCCTCGTTCTGACTCTTAGTCCTCGTGCACGTAGTGCACTGTCAAGATCTATCCCCCGACCTTGACACCTTGGCGTGTAACCCCTATTCTCTCAGGGAGTGGGGTACATCCACTGCGCGACAGAAGTTCTGCATACTGGTAAAAGAGAAATGCTAGCGAACCAATCCTTCCATGATCTGCTGGCATGGTACCCGTGCATTTCAGAGCAAGCTCATCTCCCACAAATACTCACCGTTACCCAGATTCCTGGGATTGGCCCCTATGAGCTACCGAATCCCATGGTATGACGGCAGCCAGGCAGATTGCAACCCAATTCGGGAGTCCCAAGCATTGCCCGAGGGAGCTAGTTCAATCCAGGGCCCTGCCTACCTCTATCGTTCAACTGGCAACTACCTTCGCGTATAGACGCACTACACACACGTCGAGATACTCCCACATTGGCCATTTCGGAGGATAGACTAAGCCTCACCTCCTCCGGTAGGGTATTGTCGAGCTTGTTGGAAGAGTCTATGAGGAAGAGCTGCTCGGGCTGCTGAACATTCGAGATAGTTACTTGATTCCAAGCACCACTCAAACCTATCTCCCTCTCACAGCATTCAGCCCACCACAAGGCATGCGATAACAGGTGTGTAATGAGAGGGTCATTCCCCCTTTCTCAGCACGGGTTGGGTGGCGCCGGGTAGCGTAGTCGCTGACGCTCTCGCCTTCGGTGCAAGCGGTCCCGGATTCGATTCCGGTGGGGTACTCGGTCGAAAAAGTGTAACACACTTTTTCAGGCCAACCACCCTGAACGAGGTTTTCCTCATTTATACCAGGCAAATGCCGGGGTGGTACCTAACTTATAGGTCCCAGGCCGCTTCCTTTCTTTCTTCCCTTTCCCGTATTGTGTGCTCACCGAGACGTCATCCCTCAAATCGTGAAGTGCTAAATGGCCTTAGATGCCCAAAGACCAGAAATCTAAATCCTAAATCCTAGCACGGGCTGGGACCGGCCACGGTGGGGTTTGGGCGGCGCGTGTACAAAGTGAACCGACAACATATTGTCTTTCAACATTTGTGAATATACAATCATATTTATTTACTCATCGACTTAAAATGTCCCTAGAGCACACTCAACCCCATTATAATACAAACATGCCTGTTTAAATTTACGTAGAAGATTTTTATCATCATCACTTGACCGCCATATTGATGATGTCGTGTTATGCCACTGCCTATTTCTATTTTTGGCAAGTTTTTATGGAGTTACAGACGCACAAAAGAATTATTGAAATACAAATTAGCTTTCCAAAAGTTTTTCGTCTTTAAAAGTATTTGTATATGTTTAGCGTAATCTAAGTGTTGAAGATAATACCCGACATATTTAAAAATGGCAATAACACATAAAAACTATATTAACAAATACATTTGAATCATGTAACTTTAACTTGGCACCAGAACAACGTTCTTATCTCAGTTTTGTGATGAGATATTTCCTATAAGCATAAATGAATGTATTCGCATGGTCGCCATATTGATGACGTTATTTTAGGTGGTTGCTCATGTGCTATTTTTGACGATTCTGTCGGAAGTCTCAGCGATTTAAAGAAAATGTGTTCAGTTTGTTTTTCAAACGTTTTTCCGCCTTTAATTGTAAAAATATTCTCACATGTTTAGCGTAATCTAAATGCTAAAAATTCAACACCTTGCGTTACAGGAAATGGAGTCGCTCGCTTAATTGTTAAGATACAGAAATAATATTGGTATCTTTAGAAAGGTGAGACTCCATTCTATAACGTTTACTTTGAGGTGTTTTTCCGTATATCTGATAGTTTCATAGTAATCTACTTTAAAATAAATAAAATGAAATGTTTAAGATAATAACCGCCATATTTAAAAATGGCGGTAACATGTAAGAACGATATTAGTTGAAATCACTTATACAAATGCCTTATCTTTAATTTGGCACCAAAACGAAGTTTGTATCTCAGTTCTGTGATGAGAGATTACCGCATAAGCATATACATGGCCGCCATATTGATGACGTCATTTCAGGCGGTTGCCCACGTGGGATTTTTTAGGACTTTTCTGTGGAGTATCATGGGAGTTCATAGAATGTGTTGCAATGAAAATTTGCTTTCTAATATTTTTTTCCCCATTTCGAGCCATTTTTGGCTAAATTTTCCTATGCTATCTTTCCTGACGTTTCAGCTCATTCGCGAAAAGGAAGAAAAAACGCATAGAGCCTACTAAATAAAAAAGAAGTATTTAACACTGTAATATTAAATAATCTAAACACTACAAAAATTGACGAATTTTGGGCATTACATACAACATAAAGTTCTAATAAGTATGGATTAACAAACACTTAATTTAGATCCTAAACCTAAAACTTTAGGTCTAGATCGGAGGAGGCCCGTATCCATGGGGGGTCTAGGGAGGGCCGGCCCCCCTAAACTTTGCACGGTAGACTGGCAAATGAACTATAATATGGTTGCATCGGCCCTCCCTAACTTCAGCCCCCCCCCCCTCACATTTTTGGACTGGCTACAGGCCTGGATCGGAGTCCCCTATCTTTTAGTTTCCCAACTTTTCTCTCAATGTTTGGTCAACATCGCAACGTTTGAGTGCCACACCGGGACTGAAACCTTGGACCACGCACACCATATTATTTTTGCTAATCATTTGGTAAAATTCAGGTTAGGGTGTTACTGAATTACTTTTGAATTTTTTTTTTTTCACTATTCCATTTTCCGAACAATAACATTTAAACTTGACTTGTTAACCCCCCCCCCCAAGGAAACCAAATTTAATCGGAATTGGGCCAGATAGTTTGAGCACGAATAATTATCGTTATATCACAACGCATACTGAAGTATTACACGTGATTTTGCAGGGGGCTTTTTAGCCCTTTATAATCAACATTCACCATTCCACAGATGTTTCAATTTTACATAGGTAAGCCAAGTTTGCTTAGTTTCTTTTAGCAACTTTGAAAGATAAAGTTTACTGTTTATTTAAAACTGGTAGCCTCCAACAACAAAACTAACAATAATATGTAAAATCGCCATGTACCATTCCCTAGATATTTCAAAGGTGTGCAAAGTTTGGCCAGTTACTGGTAGCAAGTATGGGAGATGAAGTTGTTTGTTTATTTAATAATGGTGACCTCCAACAACAAAACTAATAACAATATGTGAAATAAACATGTAACATTTCCTAGATATTTCCATCCCAAATAGATATGCCCCGTTTGGTCAGTTTCTGGTAGTAAGTGTGGATGATAAATGTTGATTCTCTATTTAACAGTGGTGGCCTCCAATTAACATGTGAAATCGACATGTTTCATTCTATACATATTTCAATCGTAAATGGGTGTGCCAAGTTTAATCAGTTTCTGGTGGAAAGTATGGCAGATATTGTTGATTGTTTATTTAACACTGGCCTCAACAATTAAACTAATAACAATATGTGAAATTGACCTATACCATTCCCTAGATATTTCAATTGTAAATACGCGTAGGAGTGCAAAATTTGTCAGTTTCTGGTAACAAGTACAGAAGATAAAGTTGATTGTTTATTTAACAATAGCGCCTCCAGCAATGAAACTAACAACAATATGTGAAATTGACCGGTACCATTCCCTAGATATTACAGTCGTAATATAATGGGTGTACCAGGTTTCGTAAGTTTCTGTTAGTAAGTATGAAAGATAAAGTTGATTGTTTATTTAACAATGGTTTCTTCCAACGATCTTTTACTTAACAATGGTGACCCACCAACAACGAAACTAAAAACAATGTGTCAAATCTACACGTACCATTTGCTAGATATTTCAACCGTAAATGAGTGTGCAAAGTTTGGTCAGTTTCTGGTAGAAAGTGTAGTAGATAAAGTTGATTATCTATTTAAAATTGGTGGCCTCCAACAATGAAACTAACTACAATATGTGGAATCGACCACGTACTATTCCCTAGATATTTCAATCGTAAATGATTATGCCAAGTTTAGTCATTTTCTGCCAGAAAGTGTAGCAGATAAAATTGACTGTCCATTTAACAATGGTGGCCTCCAACAAAGAAACTAACAATATGTGAAATCGACATGCGCCATCGCTTGATATTTTAATCGTAAATGGGTATGACAAGTTTGGTCAGTTTCTGGTAAAAAGTGTAGCAGATAAAATTGACTGTCCATTTAACAATGGTGGCCTCCAACAATGAAACTAACAACAATATGTGAAATCGACATGCACCATCGCTTGATTTTCAATCGTAAACGGGTGTGTCAAGTTTGGTCAGTTTCTGGTAGAAATTGTAGCAGATAATGTTGATTGAATATTTAACAATGGTGTGCTCCAACGATTGTTTATTTAATATGGTGACCCCCAACAATGAAACTAACAATATGTGAAATCGATGCGTACCGTTCTCTAGATATTTCAATCATGAATGGCTGTGAAAAGTTTGGTTAGTTTCTTGTAGAAAGTATGGCAGATAAAGTTGATTGTTTATTTAAAATGTTGACCTATAACAATGAAACTAACAACATGTGAAATCGACACGTACTGTTCCCTAGATATTTCAGTTGTATATGGGTTGTCAAGTTTGGTCAGCTTCTGGTAGAAAGTGTAGCATATAAAGTTGATTGTATATTTAAGAATGGTGCTCTCCAGCAATGAAACTAACAACAATATGTGGAATCGACACGTACCATTTCCTAGATATTTCAATCGTAAATGAGTGTGCTAACTTTGGTCAGTTTCTGGTAGAAAGTGAAGCAGATAAAATTGATTGTCCAATTAACAATGGTGGCTTCCAACAGTGACACTAACAACAATATGTGAAATTGACATTCACCATCTCTTGATATTTCAATCGTAAATGGGTGTGCCAAGTTTGGTAAGTTTTTGGTAGAAATTGTACCAGATAAAGTAGATTGTATATTTAACAATGGTGTTCTCCAACGATTGTTTACTTAAATGGTGACCCCTAACAATGAAACTAATAATATGTGGAATCGACACGTACCATTCCCTACATATTTCAATCATGAATGGGTGTGCAAAGCTTTGTTAGTTTCTTGTAGAAAGTGTGGCAGATATACTTGATTGTTTATTTAACAATGGTGGCCTCCAACAATGAAACTAACAACAATATGTGAAATCGACACGTATCATTCTCTAGATATTTCAATCGTAAATGAGTATGCAAAGTTTGGTCAGTTCCTGGTAGAAAGTGTAGCAGATAAAACTGATTGTTCATTTAACAATGGTGGCCTCCAACAATGACAGTAATAACAATATGTGAAATCGACATGCACGACGCTTGATATTTTAATCGTAGATGGGTGTGCCAAGTTTAGTCAGTTTCTAGTAGAAATTGTAGTAGATAATGTTGATTGTATATTTAATAATGGTGATCTCCTACGATTGTTTATTTAATCCAACAATGAAACTAACAACAATATGTGAAATCGACACGTACCATTCTGTAGATATTTCAATCGTAAATGATTATGCTAAGTCTCGTCAGTTTCTGGTAGAAAGTATATCAGTGGAAGTTGATTGATAATTTAATAATGGTGGCCTCTAACAATGAAACTAATAACAATATGTGAAAGTGGCACGCACCATTCCCTAGATTTTGTAACGTTCATTAAGCAGACTATTCGTTTTTGAGTAATTTTTGAATTATTAATTTTATTTTTGATTGTTTTAATTTTATTAGTTGTATATGTTAACATTGGTGACGGTGGCGCCATCTACTGTGCTAGAAACAAACTATTTGGACGTTAAGAATTACCTTAATAATTGCCAACACACATAAAATACCGAGCTTCATGTGATACAACACTTACCTTTGGGAAATCTGAGAACTGCACTTGAAAATTGAGCAGTTGGGCGAGGTACAGGAGTTGATCCTTGGGCCGCACCGCCTGGCCCGGGACCTGGGACGGGACCGACGGTGTAGACATCTTCTGAATCTGGCCCGACTTGACTAATGCCTCTGCGGTTGGGGAGGTGCCTCCCTTCAGTAGTTCTTTGGCTATAGTCGCGGTAGTTTGCATATTAACCAAGTTATTGGGAGACATACCCAGAGATGAAAGACCAAGTCCTTCAAAAGAAATAGTGTGATTCATTACTGACGAAGTAATACACTCAATACATTTTATTATAATAATGTTCCTTATATCTTTAAGGGCATACTAACTCTGTTTACTGACACACATAAAAGTACATAAGGTTTAGAAGCAAATAAAACAAATAAAAATGTAGAATGTTACAGTGTTTCGAATTTATTTTTCTTTAGAGAGTAAATTTGACTCAATCACTGTTATCCTATAGTGTCGGTAATTTTTCTAGTTCTTGTAATCAAGGCAATAGTGGCTACTGTCGATAGAAAATCTATGTATTTTTATACATTTACATATGTATCTCATGAATTATATATAATTTCTATAGTTATTACTTTTCATATTGCACGAGTGCAACTTCAATTGCAAATGTATATTTTACCGGTACATGCACAACGAAGGCTGAGAAGTTTCTGGCCTTGCGCTCCCCCAGTCCCTATAAAACTTTGCGTGTAGGTTCATATGAAAGCTAAGTATCTAAGTAGGTAAAGCTGCAGATATAGGTTTCTTGTGATTCGTATTTTTTCTATCTTTTTTTTTCTGCCTTTAAGCTTGAAGCAGCGATGGAGAAGGGTCAACCAAGTTTCACAGATCCGGAATGTCGAACCGTTATGAAGTTTCAGCTTCTCCAGGGAACAAACAACGTTCGTACTGAGATCAAAAAACATTGGAGAGCAATGCCCTTCCTACAAAACCACTAAAACTTGGATAGCTCGTTTCAAGACTGACCATTTCACTATTGAAGATGAGCCTAACAGTGGTAGCCCTACCTCAACCTACCCCCAACATGTGATACTGTTCATAAACTGACCCTTCAGGACAGGCGAATATCAGCCCAAGTACAAACATCAAACAGGAGTGTGCTGAGTTTATGATCAACAGTATACTGGAAATACGCAAGCTTTCAGCCGAAATATGTTAATAGTGATCAGAGGAAATAACGAGTTAAAATATCCAAGGCAGTTTGAACCCGTTGGTGATTGAAGCCACCTTGCACCACATATCTTGAGACCAAGGATCAGTCAATGGAGTGGCGCCAAGAAAGAAGCTCCGCACCCAGAAATCAGCAAAACAGGTTAAAGCTTCAATTCTCCTAGACAGACGGAAACAGTTATCACTGGCGAGTATTAAGCTAACCCACTGAACTAATTGCATGAGGCAATTAAGGTGAAACGCCACGGAGAGCTATCCAAAAGGATGCTCATTTTGAACAACAATTTTCTAATTTCCACGCTGTAGCTGCCAAATTGAATATTCTGGGGTTCCAATTGCTCCGCCATCTCCTCTATTCGCCTGATCTGACTCTTTCTGAATAATTTGTACCTAAACTTGAAGAAAAAAAAAAAAAAAAAAAAAAAAAAAAAAAAAAAAAAAAAAAGAAAAACTACTGAAGGAACATTATTTTGAGCACATTCCTGATGTCCAATATATTGCGGAGATCTGGTTTCAGGCCAACCGGAGGAATTTTATATGCAAGGGTTAGAAAAGCTGCAACAATTCTGTATCAAGTGCATCAGTCTCAGAATAACCCCAATTTCATCTCTCTAGTTTTTTCTGAGCAAAGCTGGGAACATTTCAGCACCCTTCGTAGTGTTAACAGGTTCCAAATTAGTTTTGAAAAACGTTCCATACAGATAATTTCAGATCAACTCGTAAAAATTTTCCTGCAGAAATATTATTTTTTCGGCATTTAGAAAATAACTGAAAATGTAAAACGGATGTTAATCTATACATAAAAAATGTTATTTTTTTCTTCATGCTAATGCATTGTCTCTTTCAATTTATGGTTGAAATTGAACTAATGTCCTATGTATAAGAGGCAGCAAATAAGCACAGTGACTGAAACATAAAATACACCGAAACTGATTTTAGTCTTTTACCCGACACAATTTCGTACTTACGTACGATGTACTCCTCCTAGATCTCTGAGCATTATCAGATGTAGAAGAACTAATAAAGAGCTATTCACAATTTAATGGAAACTGAAACTTTACACTTTCTGCTCAACAATTCTTCTAAAGTAAGAACTGCCCAGTATCCCGACATGTTCGTTTAGGAGATCTTAAAGTTTCTCTAATACTAAGAGCCATCAGAGTACTAATATATCTTACAAAATTGTAGATTAGAACATGATGTAATTTTTTTCAAAATTATTTATTTCATATTACAATAAAGTGATCATATGTATCATGCCAGAACATTTCCCACAAACAATACGCTTGCTCAATCCTATAATCCCAGAGGCGGTACAGCCTAACGTGTCATTTAAGACTATTATTCAAGATAGGCGAGAAAAAATGAGCAACTTCTTTACTTGAAAGGGAAATAAGGCTGTTATTTTTCACAAAGGCATTGGTTAAATGATTCTGATTTAATTGATGAGATATAAATTGATGCATGCTTCTAATGATTTGTAAACGTACTCTTTTTATTTACTGCGTTTAGTATTTAATGTACTGTTACGCTGTCCCTAATATCTTCTTCCGGTGATTTGGGCAAACTCATCTCACTTCTTAGAATTTTATCTTGCACTATTTCATCTGCACGGAAGCAATAATGTGATTAAAAAACTTGGTAATATCATAATGTAGCATTGTACTACAGGTTCATCATCTTTCGAAAGTCGTGTTGCCTTGTAACATTTACGCAGCAGATATTTATGAAGACGCAATTCTGTGCTAGCTGCTAGAAATCTGGCTCACTTCTAAGAGACACTTTGTGAAGAGGCTGTTTTAATCTTGAATCTACGATTAAATATGGTACGATATATTTCGATGATTACACACTTCTTTCACTTGTCGTGGATTTGTCGAGAACAGACAAATATTTACATTATATAGTAAATACTTAGCTAATTTATTGTATCACAGTTATGGTGCTAATTCGAATAGATCTGCTTTCTCGGCACTCTATACAGTAGTATAACATTATCTTGACAAAGTGCTTGTTATGGGTCGCGGCGGTGGCTCAGTAATAAAGCGATTAGCTCTGGGGATCCTGGTTCGACCACAGCTCCTGCCAAGTGGAATTTGTAGTGGACAAACATCGTTGAGAGTTTTCTCGGGGTTCTCCCGTTTCCTCTTACTTTCGTTATTCCACCGTTATCATACACTTCATTATCACAGTCTCCCTTTTAGCCTCGATGCATAATCATGGGATCAACTTTAAAAGAAAAAAAAAAGCCTCTTAAAAGTGGTTGGTTTAGAGTTTCGAGTTCCGTTCTGCATTAAGATTATGTAAGATCTGGATACACAGCTTAACATTGAATCAGAACCACATCAGCTTTCATTAGGAATCGAGCAAGATTTCTAGAAATTAGCATAAAATTATGCATCTCTATGAAGATGATCTACGGAAGATTTTCACAGCAATATCACTTTCTAAAGACTAGTCTAGTGCAAGTAATTTACATTATCACAAGTTTTCTGACATTATTTACTGTGTACACAATTTTGCCCAGTTCTGCTGTGGAAAATGTCGGGGTACAACGAAGAAGAACAGATAGTAGTGATTAAGTATCAGACACACAAAATAAAAGAGCATGTTTATAAATTAATTCTGATTTTGCTATGTTTGCCTAAAAATAAATATACTTTTCCCATTGTCAAAAATCTAGAGAAAAGTTCCTCTCTCACCTGAACCTTTATTGGAAGTCTGTTGACTGTAGCTTTGTACTGCACTGGTATCCGTCATTAGTAACAACCCAGGAACCAACTGTCGGCCTCCACTACCACCTGCACCACCGATACTACTTAGTCCTTCATTACTCTTATCACCTGCTTCATCTAGGAATGTCACCTGTTGAAATAATAAAATGACATTAATATCACGTATTTATTACATTCATTCTTCTGATGTGAATGGGGTATTCGTGTAAGTAGTTCTTGATTTTTAAAACAATGTAATATACTGCCTTTACATACTTGATCAAACAGAATTCTAGTTATCAAACTGTGGTATTTTGAGACTGTTAGCTTCTCTGAATCAGTATTTCTGTTCGTAGATTTGTATTGATAGCAAGAACATTATGGAGTATGTCATTCATACTGTGACATCGTCTGTGAGGTGTAGTAGGTTCCATTATAATTTTAAAATTAATTTGTTTTAATGATAGGCAAGCTCTTGCATAAGCCGGCTTTCAACAATTTGGATTTTGTTTTAATAGAGTGTTTACATTGTTACACATATTTACAAATTATTAGCAATAGGTTTACCAAATTAGTTTTTTTTTTTTTAATATATAGCTAATCAAATTTTAGTATTTTTATTATCATAATTTTTTGTAATGAACAAACTCAATTCAAACCCATTGTAAATAGATATCGTATAATGAGCTTCTGCGTAGCGCTATATTCTAGAATTAACCGTGTTTGCAAGGTATTCATGTATGTAAATTATTTACCATATTTCCCCCTCGATATGACTAAATGTTTCACACACATATATTTAACCTACTAAAACAATGACGTATTTAAGTTTTAATGTAGAACAAAATTTAATATTTCTTGTCATTTCTTATGAATATTCATTAAAAAAGCTGCCGTTTCACTATCTTCTATTTGTTGTTCCCGATCAGAGATACCTGCTCTTCAATCGGGGCTCGTGTTTGCTCAGACTCCGGCTCTGGGTTGCTATCTACTTACATGGTTTGTGCTCATCCAGGTTTTCAAGTTTGGGAACTTGTTCCCAATATATCCCATTTCATGCCACAGTGGTTGGGACTGTATTTCTGGTGTGCAAAACTAAAGGACGACATAGAGATCTTCCGCACGTGTACAGGGAGAAAGTCGTTGCATAGCGTGGCGTCAGAGTGACCGTAGCACTGAATGGATTGCTTCTCCAACACGGAGCAGTTAAAAGAGACTAGACAGCGCGTGTCAGTCAGAGTTATTGAGCTGCATTGTGATAGTGTTACTTACAACGACATGGTTCAGAGACATTTGGATGACTTCATACGGGGAAGAATCATCGGGAAATTGCAATAAGGACGAAGTGTGACCCAGGAGTTGGTATTGCCCACAATATTGTTCCATGTGTATGGGAAGCGTTCCCAACAACAGGCAATGCTGTTCGACGGACCACGGCAGCGGATGACCGTTACATTGTGCAACAAGTAAGAACGGATCGATGCCAAACAGTGGGAGCAAACGCAAACATATATAATGGGATTACAAGTCGCTCAATCTGATGCTTTCCAGTGACATGTCGACTGTATGGAGGTAGTTTGTTTGGCCGACGGGCATTATGTTGCGCTCTGACAATACTCGCACATCGGCGACACAATGGGTGATATCAATAAAAATAAGTAACTACTCCTGAGAAGTCCTGCTCGAGAATCGGAGTAACTACACCTGGAGTAATCTCCTCCCTCAATTTCGTATCAATAAAACAAGCCACTACTCAGGTCTAGTCTGCTCCAGATTTATGAACGTTTACTCGCGCTTCCTCTGCACGTAGCACTGAGTCGTATCAATAAAAGAAGTGGTTACTCATTTCTCAGATCTGTTGGGCGGTCATTTCGTTGTGGGTAACTTATGGTGCAGTATCCTAAACGCCATGGAAGGGACAAGTAGTAACGACAGCTTCAATCAAAATGCATTTGTGGATATTATAAGAGAGTTTCCAGTGGAACTTTCAAAGTTATAGTTACCAGAAAGTAAACGAAGGAAAGCCGAAGCTTTCAAGGCAAGTACAGTGAAATGCAACGAAATATCAAATACATCTACAAATGAGACACAAATCCAAAAGAGAATCTTTAATATCCGAGCGAGCATTAAAAAAAAAAAAAAAAAAAAAAAGTAATACTGAAACCACGGGGACGAATCTCTTGGAACTGATGGATGTTGATTGGAATCCAGCAATATCAAGATTAGCACGACAAGTGCATATCACGTGTTGTCCAAGGTCTTTGTAGATTGTTTGGCTTTAAGAACGAAATCAGACACTTGGTCCCTTTGTTTCCTTTTTTAAACAGTCCAGACAGTCACGTCATAAAGCACGTCCATCTGATTGCGTTTTCCACACCATACGTGTCCCCTTTCACCTTGGCATAAAAAAATATACATTCCCATGTATACACCCTTCCTATCAGCGTTGAGTTGAGTTGATTTTTGAGTTTAATGTCATTTTCAGTAGCGAGGCTATATGAGACGGGACCCACTGATTAACTTGGAATCCGAACCATATGAGCTCCCGCCGAGAATCTGACGCGGGTCTGTCATGCCAAACGCATGTACGCTATCCGCTTAGTCACGAAGGAGCTCTTCCTATTAGCGTATTCGTCTACAAAATACTAGGTTTCTTTATTGCCATGTGTGTATAGTCAAGTGCTCCGATAGCACCCGGAAATGTATATTGTTTTTGCCAATCTGCCTTTGCTGTTTGAATATTACACACACCTCCGGAAACAATCAATTTTCAGATTTCGCAATAATCGCATCCATCACACTTGTAGTAGTCATAGACACAGTACTTTGAGCCACAACAGAATCCCCTGACATTCAGACCTGGAATCCCGGATTACTCACGTAAAGCAAGAAAACCCGCATCTTTTCGTCATTACGTAGTGCACCACCCCAAATTTCCGTTGATTCTCCTAAAAAAAAGTTGTGCTAACTACTCTACATTTTCCTTCATGAACCTATGTTTTTTGTAATCTCCATTTGCAACATTTCTATGCAATTTATGAGTTTAGCTACATAGCAAAACAATCATATACTCTGTCATATTTCGCACGGAGTCACCTATTTAGCTTGCTCCACAAATTTGGAGAAGTTACTAGCATCACAGAAGAGTCTTTCATTTTTATTGATATCAAACGCGGAGTAGTTCCTCGGCTCGAGAATAGAGGTGTGGTTACTCTAGAGGGGCGGGGCTTCTTCGAGGTCAGCCGAGACGACTAGTGCTCAGTTCTCTTTTTATTGATACCAATGCGAGTAACTACTTCAAAATTGGGCGTAATGAGTAACTTCTCCGTTTTATTGATATCACCCAATTTGCGGTGATGCCAAGATCATCAGTATTGAACCGAGGAGAAGTGGAGTTGCATTCTCTTCTCAGATCAGGGCAGATTCAGTTTGAATAATGGTTCTGGACTACACTCACCTGGTGCGAGGTGGGGACACGTAATGACCACGATCATCGTTAACAGGACTTCTTCCATTTTGGTTTGTTTAGTACAAAATCACTCATTTACATCAATAATATTAAAGGATTTGTTACCCAAATCAGATATTTTTATGCTTTGGTATGTTTTTGTGTATAACCATATACAGGTTTTCCAATGTTAATGAAAAAAAATATATAGGAAATCACGGCAAAAAAATATAGGAGGTTTCTTGAAGCTGTGAAAACGGAACATTTCAATTACTTCTGGAACATTTTGAAAGAACAATGAACAAAGAAACTCATGTAACAATATTTCTACCTATTGGAAGGAACATTTCAATTATCTAATAGGTAGAATAGGAATGACAGAACAGAAAACGCAGAAATGACAATGGAATATTGAAAACGCTACTAGGAAGACGCAGAAATACCGTTGCACCCTTCCTGGAACAACTATCTGAAATGTAAAATAAAATCTAATGTAAACATTCTACAGCTAGCGCTTTTAAGGTAAGATTTGACTATGTGTAACATATTCTACAATTATTTGCCTATAGTTAGTGCATAAAGTATTGATACACCTAAATAAAATATTTATGCCTTTAAAATCACTATTCCATAGAACTTTTTAATGAATATGACGAAACTAGTTATTTTTTGTTCCATTCTGTAGGTGTATGAATACTTTTTGCGCTAACGTATATTGTTTGGTGTAATTATCTTTAGACAAACTTATTACGTCAAAAACGTGAAATTTTTTTATAAACACGACTAACGTATTATTTGGTTCCCAGTTGTCTCTGAAATGACGCGCCGAAACCATGGCTTTGCCGAGTACTCTCTCTGATGAATTTGAAGCAGGACATACATTCTTCTGATTTTAGTGAGAACGCATTTACAGCTAGGTATTATACAAGCATTAGGTACGGTTACTGTCAACCAGCACAACTATCGCACTTCAGCTTCTAAATAAAACATAATCTGTAATCTTGTTTTCCACGTAAACATTACGGGCTTCTACTAGAGATGGATAATTCAACCCTAGATGTAATTCCGACAAATCGCACAATACTTATTTAACCGTGTGCTTTAATTATGGATAGAATTGTGAAGTTCTTACTTTTCTATTTTTATCAGTTTCTTGATTGCTCTCTCCAGGAGTTTTAATGGAAGGTTTCCCTGGTTGCGTTGTAGGACGCGAATATCCTAACAATTGTAAAAGACCTTCTGCTGCAGCTCGTTTAGCTAATTTCTTGTTAGGACCGGTTCCAGTGCATGAATGTTGTCCTACGGTCACCTAAAAAGAAAAAGACAAATTTTCTTTAGTAGTATTCACAGTTATCTCCTGAACATAATTACTAAACATTATATAAACAGCAAAATTACACAGCATATCTTCAGGTATGGGTTTCTGATACGTTGATAAGAAAACTTGTGAAGGCAGGTTTGGAAATATTTAGTTTCTGAAGTTCTGTCAAATACTTTCCGCCCATTTTTAAGAAATCGCCAACAAATTTTAACATGATTCTGTATAACTCCTAATTGACCTATCGATATAAGTTATACTTCGTTTGAAAGCTTGCAGTTCATTCCAAAGTAATATATTACACGATTTTAACAAGCCATATGAAGAAGGGTAAAATTCGATTGAAGATGAAATACTGAAAATCAAAATAAAACATATTTCTTCTTCTTCTTCATGATGATGATGATGATGATGATCAGGAGATGATAATGATATGATGATAATGATGATGATGATGATATGATGATATTATTATTATTATTATATTATGATGATGATGATGATGATGTTGTTGTTCCGATAGTAGAGGGACTGGGTTTTTCTTTTTTGATTATATTCAGTGCGGTTCGATTCATCGTGGCACCGAAAACTGCCACGTCGTTTTTTTTTTCCCCATATCGTCATGGATTTTAAGATTTTTCCCGCATTGCAAAAGTTTTCCCGCATCTTCATTATATTTTGGGCTGAAATAATTTGTTCATGGATACTGACAGCACTAGATGGCTAAGACAGAATTTTGCATGAGCACATACAGTAAAATCCAAAATGCCTGGTGGCCTACCAGTGGCTTGAACAATCAAAACAAAAAATCAAACCAGGAAAATTCTGTCGCACGGAACATGTTGAGTTCGTGAACGTACTCTAATATTATCTGTTTTCTGAAAAAAAATTATATTTGTTGTATATAAATTATTTTTTTTTTTCCTTTTAAATCTGCCACACTATTGTACGAAACCAACTGATAACTTGGGAAATACTAAATGCAAATTAAATATACAACCATTAAATTTGATGAAATAAATAAATACGTTGGAAGAATTATTACCTGAAATCTTGTTTATATTTCCTTTGTCTTTGATTGCTCTTTTACTCGTGTATAATTTCGAACACGTTTGAAACTTATTTTCCTCCACTGTACACTATAGGTTAAAATGATACTTAATTTAAAGCTCTAATTGGTTACATTCAATGAATTTACCTTTTTTTGAGTTTGTTCATCAACTACTCCAACCTCATATCATACTTACGTAATTATTTAAAGACTAAAAATAATATCATCATCGAAAAGCAACACATTAAAATAGGTGCGAAACCCAAGAGCGCGTTAAACATTATTATGCCTTTCATCCATGAACAAAATCGAAGTGGTTGTAATAACTAAACCATAACTAACTAACTCTATGACCTATGGAACCTGGAGGTTCAATGCCGCGTTCACAAAAGCTCCCCATTGACTTCTATCCTTAGTCAACTGTATCCAGTTTCTACTTTGTATTCCTATTTCTGCGAGATCCATCTTAATACTGTCCTCCCATCTGTGCCTAGGTCTCCCTAATGGTCGTTTTCCGATTGGACTTCAAAAAAATAATATACTAACACAAAACTATTTTAAGATATATGCACATTCATAATAGCTGGATCTTACCACAAATTTGAACTTTATTGTTGGACTTATAACAAATTTGAACTTACCAGAAAAAAAGTTAAAAATGCAAAACACTACGCGAAAAGTGAGTGGTTTCTACGAAGAGAAAAGTTTTTGTGAAGATTTCATCATCTAATTTCTCAAAAATAAACTGCATTATTTTATGAATTCTGTGTAACCTCTGCACTGGAATGTTACGAGTACAAATGAAACAAATGAGTGAAATGTACCCACCTCCATAACAAATTCCCTTCTTCGAGGCACGCCTCGTTCTTCAAGTAACGTGTAAATTGGCTCCTTCTCTTTTTTGGCTTGCTGAATTTGAATAAGCCTAGAAATAGGATTAATATCTTCCCCGTATTCTGGTTTGGCTTTTTGTTCCTGCAAAAAATATAGAACGATCACAAGAAGACTTTATTAAAGTACTTAGAATAATTTATTATTAGTATAGAAGCAAAACTACAGTATAGAAAGATAACCTCATTTTTTAAATAGAAATCCAAATCTATTATTGCAATTAGTAGGCTATAGCCTTCGTTAAAAGAGTTCACACAATTATCATCATCACTATTATCATTATTGGAAGAAAACGTACCTTTTTACATAGTTAAAACGTTAAATGCCTTACGGCGGGGAAGGGGGTGCAATTGGGAGGTACTTTCCAAAGACAGTTATGTCTTTTTATTTCACTGAAATAAATGCAATTGAATACCAAAAACCTGTGTCAAGTTGATTATTTTGTTGTAGACACAAATGACTGCTACTAATTTTGAAAAACCTAAAAAGCCTTTAATTATCACTCTAAATGTATTAAATGTCGATGTGACAAAATCTCTACATATAGGTCAAACAAAAAGGAATATTTGTACCAGAATAGCGGAATACATTCGCATGTCGAAATCTCGTAACTTACAACAGTTATCCGGATTAGCATTGCATTTCAAAGACAATAACCATAACGTTGCTAATTCATGTTTAATAGGGAAAGCAAAAACAACAACTGAACGAAAAATTAAAGAAGCCTATTATATTCATAAAGAGAAACCTACACTCAATTTGGATAAAGGAGGCATAAATATGACTCGGAGCAATCTTTTCACAACTCATTTCCATCGTCTGGAAGGCAATTAAAAAAACAGTGAACAACAGTGAACAGTGACAAGTGAGTTACCATTAATATCTGTTTATGTCCAACAAGAAAATTTACGCTTCGCATGTTTTAAATCCTTTTCGTACTGTGTTTAGGCTGAAGATGGAGATAATGTTCTCCGAAAGTACTTCCTAGAGGAGTAGTTTGTTTATTGCAGTGAGTATTAGTGTTTTGCTTGCATTTTTTCTGAGAAATTTAATTGTCGATTTCTTGTATCTTTGAATTACTCCTTTCTCCGAACTTCAGAACAAAATACCATCCATCTCTAGCCTAACAAGCATTAAAAAAATCAAATTAAAACTTGTCACTTTGTTTAATACAGTGGTTCCTAACCTCTTCTGACTGAAGGCACACTTTACTGAAAGGTCACAACATCTTATTTGATCTTTTAGTAACAGTAACATACATTATAATCGTGTAAGACTAGCAGTTTCTATACAATAATTACTCTATTAGAACTGAGCATGACTTCTAACACTGAAAAGGTTGACTGTTACACAGGCCGGTAATTAGGTAAGTGCTACTCTGTGCTCAAGCACGGGGCGACAATTTTTTTTTTTTTTTTTTAAAGATTCCCAATAAATATTTAAAACTAACAACCCGCAGAGTTCCATGTAAGCGCGAGAAAATCTGGTAATGCGTTTAATTCGCTCTAATTACAGTAGTTACTAATTAGCACACTTATCTAATTATTTTTGAAAAGTCATCCTCTCCCACCCCACCCCAAGGGGTGAGGATGAACTTGAACATCATGAAAGCTGATAACGTTAAGCTCAGCGACCTCGAAAACTGAATTCAACACTACTATCTGTCATTTTCGATTATTTTTAAAATCTCGCCCCGTCCGTGGGGAGTGAGGATAGCCTTTAAGTTGAATTGGATTAAAACTGTCACTATTCATCAGCCACCGCAAAAACTATGAATTCAACTCTAATATTGGTCGTTTTCGATTAATCATTTAGAGAATTAGGCCATTTAAAAGTATGTTGTAAATTTTGTAACTTGTAATACCTATATTGCTACTCAACAAGATCTGGTATGCTTGCAAAATCACGGCCTGTTTCCTTGTTTGAGACCTAAGTTTGTGCGGGTGATGGTGCAGAGGAGGGGGGGATATTGAGCACAGGGGCGCACAATATATAAATACGAGCCTGCTGGACAGGCTACCTTAAAATTGATTTTAACTATTTCTTAAATGCTTCATGACTTTTAAATGCTAAAATTTTCGCGATGGATCGGTTGGGAACCACTGGTTTAATATACAAAAATATTATATATACACAAATGTTTAGCTATTGTTTTATTATTTACTAAAAGATCCATATAAAATGTTCACTTAAAGCAGTAGAAGCATGGTGTTTCAGTGATAAGAGTGCTCACCTTTAGTGTGAGGTGTTCCTGGATTTTCTCGGAGTTGTCTTGGTTCTTCCTACATTCTTATTCCAGTAATTCTTTTACAATCATTTGCTTTCATTAAATCATTCGTCACCTTTAGTCTAAAGAGCATAATTGTAGGATGTTAAGTTTAAGATTTTATTTCCACTTAAGAATAAATCAACAGTCAGCATGGACTTTCTTACTTAAAAACAATGGTCGCTACTCATTGCTGCCACAACTTAAATTTATTTATCAGTACAATTGGATACTTTGGTATAGATATGCAATTTTGCAGTTGAAAATCTGGCGCGAACATGAAGATTTACGTATTTTTATTTTTGTAATTGAGACTGTAATTTTTTTTAATAAAGTTGCTTATAAAAACGTTCCCCTTGTCTATGCTTAATCTGGATTCTTCGCTGTAATATAATAAAAAAAACTCGAATATTACATTTATTTCCATTTGTGAAGACTTTTCGTGCAAAATTTGTACTCATTTTATGTTACAATCAATAGTATCGAAATATTTGGAAGAAACTGAAATGCCAACATTACTGTCTTTGGAATCTTTAGTATGGTCCCTGACCATGGTATTTATGCCGCGTTTAGTCATACCAATGTACGTGTTTAGAATAAACACGGATATAATGGAAAGAATGTAAATTTTTGATCAGTCTTTTTCTTAATTTTCCTTAAAAATCAGATCTGCATCTTCTTTGAGTTACTGAATGCCATTTTTAAAAGTATATGTATCAATCATTTTGTGCACAAGTGCCGGTTGATGTGAACCTTAGTAAACGCTTTCATATAACATATTGTGTCATATTCTTGCTCTCTATTGCCACATTCAACTCGTTAGTTTCCTTTACTCAACAGAACAGACCTACACAGAGTGCGCGCGTTTCAGCTCCAGGCAACAGTATTCGGCTAGTTCAATGAGGCTTACAAGCAATACGCACTATTCGCCACGTATGGTGCTCGAAATACTCTTTCTGGACCTTAAATATAACTTGGTTACATTATACTTAAGTGTTGCACACTATTGTATTTACGCGCTTTACTTTAAACCAGTGCATTCTAGTGTCTTCTTACCAATTAACGTAGCTACTTGATATTTTCGTCTCTTCTGATAATTAAAAAAAGTAGTACCCCTCGAGGACAAATAAGCTTCAGAAGATAGCAACTACTAGTCAAATAGCAAAGCAAAACTTGTAGAAGAGCAGATTCTAGAAATTTAATGGCTCACCTCCATCTTTGGATTCTTTTTACGATACCGTGTAGCACTACTAAATTGTGTAGTTAATGGTAGAAAATTTAGTGAGAAATATATTGGTGCAAAAACATGTACTCTTTTTCTATATACACACAGTATGTCGGAAAAGTAACCGAACTTTTTTTTTCTCTACAGATAACCACTAGCTCCATCTATTGAAGCAACATATCACCGGAAAGGTGGATATCTGCTCAACAAAACCAGACCACAATTATGTAAGCCGATTAACATAGTGTCAAGTTACAGCAAGAAAAATGAGTGTGTCTGGTGTCACGTTGTCACAAAAACACGATGAAACAGAGTCAATATTAAATTTTGTTTCAAGCTACGGAAAGCATTTAGATAAACACTGGAAATGATAAAACAAGTGTATAATGATGAGTGCTTGTCTCGTACACGTGTGTTCGAGTGGTATACGCGATTCCGGGACGGTCATGAGTCCTTGGAAGACGACCCAAAACCAGGCAGACCGAAAAACAAACATCACGATGAGCTGATGTAACAAGTGAGTGAAATGATTGCCCATGATGCCAATTCGACTGTGAGATGGAAGGCGGAGGAATTAAATACGACGAAAAACATGATTCACGAAATTCTGACAAAGGATTTAAAGAAATGGAAAATCTGTGCTCGATTTGTTCCGCACACCTTGACTGACGACCAAAAACTTGATAGCGTGGAACATTGCAAGGACATGATTAAAACAGCCAGACGGAACAGAACATTCCTGGAATCGATTGTAACTGGTGATGAGACTTCGTGCTTCAAGTATGACCCGCAAACAGAACGCCAAAGCGCTACGTAAAAGTCCACAGGTTCTCCGAAAACGAAAACATTGCGTTTACAAAAATCACGTTTGTTTTTTGGTTGTAGCTACGTTTGTTGGTTTGTTTTTACGATTCCAAAGGCATTATACTTCGGGAATTCGTTCCATAGGGTCAAACTCTTAATGCTAAATCTTATCTGGGTGTTATGGAGCGTTTGTGGAAGCGAATCGTTCGCGTAAGGCCTGAGTATCGAGCGCCAGGCAGTTGGTCTTTATTGCACGACAATGCACCATGTCACAGAACCGTCGCAGTTCGTGATTTTTTGACTAAAAAACAAATGTGTGCTTCCACATCCTCCATATTTGCCTGATTTATCGTCGTGTGACTATTTCCTATTCCCAGAATTAAAATTGGCCATAAAAGGAACATTTTATGACAATGTCCAGTCTGCCGCGACGAGGGTCACTGAAACGGTTCCGAAAAGAACATTAAAAACTCTATGCTAGTATTGGCTGAACCTGCCGAGTGGAGTACTGATGCGGAAGGAATATATTTTGAATAAAAAGGACTACAGTTGGTAAAATACCTAATTCGTTTTGTTTAATTTAAAAAGTTCCGTTATTTTTGCGACATACTATGTATAAATTTATAATCCACTACATCCCTTCAGGTAGTTACCTACATTAGTTTATTAGTACAGTCTACATTGAATAAATTGCTGCACTTAATTGGCTTACACGAATAATTTCAGTTAGACTCATCTGAAGGTAAATGACTTTAAGACTCCATTAATTAATTAACAGATACCTATGAGGTTCACGCTTACAATACTTAAATACACTAGCATATAACATGCAAAACAATACGAGGACTGCAATACAATAGCGGAAACAATGATTTATAAACGTCATAAAATTGTACCATTGCTTCGCGCTTATACCACATATTAGTTCGATATCTAACCTACTTCTTAGTAAAGTAACTCTTCCTTCTAACGCTACGTGCATCCTTCGTGACGAGGAAAACAGGGTCTTGTAAGTTGTCTGTCTAAAGTTGTGTAGCACAATGTTCTCGAAATATAAACAACGAAGTTGGATAACATTCAAATTGCCCGTGGCCATACAACACAAAGTACTATAAAATCTTCGTGAGGAGGGCGGAGAATCTGTTGCCTTACGGAACAGTCGTACGGTGTTGCTGCTCAATGATCTCCAATGACGGATGCCGAAGTATTGCAAACATGCCTTGGCCGTAGTGGTGGTGTAAAGTAACTGAACATGGTTGGCGTGTTGCTGAGACGGATCGACCCACACGATTCGTGAGTTAGCCCACAAGACAAGACTATCAATTATCACATATGACTACCCTTCATACTCTTGACGGAAAAACTGGCATGAGAAAAAGTGCATCGTGTTGGAAAATGGCGGTAATACGTGCAAAGAACAAACGAGCAGGCTACACTATAACGGTAGTCAAACTCACTTAAAGCACTCTTTGGCTTTCCAATACCGTAACATTATGTTGGATAAGGCACAAACTAGATGGTATAAGCCATAACTTAAGTGCCAACGGAACGACTTGTGCCAATATAGGTAACCATGGACACCAAAGATTCTTCAGAAACCCAGCAATGTGAAGGTTACGATGATTCTCGCTTAATACTGTGATTCGTTGTTCTGACACATACTAAACGACAAAGGCAAACCATTCATGAACAGTATTACTTTTCATTCTTGGAACAATCACAACAAGCGTTGTAAAAATACGGTGACTCTTCTTCGAGAATCCTCCACGGTTTTTAGGGTTCCTGCTTATTTGGCGACACGAATTCCCTGACTTTTCCAGATCAAAAATTTTCAGATATTTTCCCGTCCAGTGTATTCTTCAACTACTAATGCATGTACATGAATATCATGTGTGTGTAGGTACAGAAGTTTTACAAAAACTATTTTATTTTATAAAATATCCATTACCAAATAGCCGGGTAAGCTATTGCTTTAGCAAAACAATGCGTTCTGAGAAGTAAAAGTCAGTACCAAAACTACCCTGACTTTAGAGGACAAGGCATTGGTTCATGTAGAGCATCTGTCTACTGGGAAGTGGTTACCATCCACCATATTCCCCAACTTAAAGTGCCGGTGCTTGTAATTTTGTTTCCAAAAATCAAGATACCACTTTGTGGTATTTGTTTCCGAACTGTTAGAGAGATTCATCGGGCACTACTCAATAGAAAAGAAACTGTTATAGGTATACTACGACTCCCACATCGCTAGTCACGGTACATGAGGTCCCAGGTTCCATTTCCGCTGGGAGAGCATTGAATACATTACGGTGGTTCGGATTTCACCTTAAGCTGTGTCCATGGCTCATATAGCCTCGCTGCTAAATTGGGCCGCTTAACGTCAATGAACATCCAATTAACGCTGGTGACTATGTCCTAGGACAGTAGAAGTTTTATAGAAATATTTTTCTTTCGTACAAAAAAAAAAAAAAAAAAAAAAGTTGGCTTGACAGCTCTTTGTGGGCCAGAGCCTACTCCAACACCATCTGTCAGCGACCAGCTGAACTACGTCCAGCCTAGCGACGAGCACATGGTCAGCGAGCTGCGTCGCTCTGCCACTAACGAGTGTATCGGAAGCTTTCTAGACGTCTTTCATTCACGTGACTCCCCAGTTTGCTTCACGACGTTGGGTAGACGCCGAAAATTGGGAAGCACCGACCGGGAATCGAACCCGGGATAACATGGACGTGAGTCCTACGCTCTAACCACTAGACTACGCTGTCCCTTTCTTTCATATCAATTGAAAATAAAATTGCTGCCACTATTAAAAATCCAACCTTCGTATAATGTTGTTTACACAATGTGTATTTCAATTTCTTTCAAAATTATCGTATTTTCTTCAAATAAGTGGGAGCTTTTCAGTCATGAAACGTCAGCGATCAGATTTACTTGGAATAAAAGAAGACTGAGCATACAATTACAATTGGATTTTAAGGATTGACTAATACTGTTTTCATTCTAATTCAATCATGCTTCGGCTATGAAATTCATTAGCTATGAAAGCAGTTACCAATATAATGTTTAAAAAGCAAACGAACAAACTGCATGCACCGAGAATCTTTCAAAGAAAGAAAACTCTAACCTCATATACCTTGATGAGATTGCGAGTCTTTTTCTTGGTAGAATTGGGCTTTCTTTTAATCCGCGCTATCATAGTAGTGGGAGATGGTGGAGGCAGTTTCTTCAATTCTTCTAACATCTTTTCTGCTGCTCGCTTCTTGGAAACCTAGAAAACAAAAGTGAAATAAAATTCTCAACGAATCTCACGATCTATTCTACTATAACATTAAAGAAAATATATACGGGGTTAGTATATTTTTTTAAAAAAATTAACGAGCCACTAACACACTGAAGCAAAGGGAGACGGTGACGATAAGACAGATAATAATAGTGAAGTGAGGGGGGAGGGGAGGACAGGAAAATTCTGATAAAAAAAGAAATGAAATCTTTCAGTTTAACATCCCAAGGTTATGTCCTTTAGGCTAAGGGAGACGGAATGATGATGGAATAATTGGTGGAATGACAATACGGGAGGAAACGGGCGTACCCCGAGAAAACTCACGGACACGATGTTGTCCACTACAAATTTACTTGGCCGGAAATCAAACCTGGGAGACCCCACGCACCAGAAGTAAGTTTTACCATTGTGCCGCCATGCTCCCTGAAAATTCTGAGAAAATTCGTGCACACGATTTGTCTACTGGGAAACCTACTTGGTGAAAGCTGAGATCGACCTAAGGACACTTACGCGCCAGAGGTGGGAGCTCTATTATTGAGTCACTGCAACCTATGTTAATACAGTACAGAATTAATGTTAAATATTCAACGGGGACAGTAAATTTAATTTATTTCTCCAGAGCAGTATTTGAATATTCCAGTTGCAAGGTAACCTTTTTCCTTTCTTTCTGAAGCAAGCATTTCTTTACAGTGAAAATAGTTTTAGCTCTACTGATAAATTCGAAACAAATAATAACAAAATATACTGATCTTGATTCTCGCTGTAATATCTCAAATTTTAATTGTTCCTTGATTTATTTTATTTTATTTTATTATTATTATTATTATTATTTTTTGTTGTTGTTGATGTAACTTCACAGAATGTAAAAGGACTGGGAAATACTGGAGCTAATATTTGACTATAGTGTAAACTTCTTAAGTCGTTTTTGTTTCTCTTTCTTCTACTATTAGTGGTGATGGTAGAAGTATGAACAGAGGAGCACGGTCAGATATTTTGTTCCTATTTACAGTGGTCATCAATATAAACTGTATCCAACCATTTTTCAATGCAACTAACAAATAAAAATTATTTAAAAGACTATCAGGTAACGAACAAAGTGAAATTTATTATTTACAAAATGTTTATATCAACGACCTATTATTTGAAAAATAATTTCTTGCCTGTTATTCAGAGATGTGCAGTTACAAATCGTGAGTATATGCCAACAACTTATATCTAATTATCTAGTTCTATATTTAGCGTATTGTATCATGAGGGATGTGCTAGAGGGTATAGTGGTAAGGAAGAGAGGGAGAGGTGAAGAGATCACAATTAATGGACGATATCAAAACAAAACAACTGTACGTGAAGACGAAGAAATTAGCGGAAGACCGTGGAGCATGGAAGCTTCTCAGTTATAGCAAGTGACCTGCCAATAATGGCACTATACCTACATGATGATGATGATGATGATGATATTTAGCGTATTGTCCCGAATTCAGAGTATGATAATTTCGGTATAAAACTAGTTTCAGTTACTAAAAAGCCTCCATATTATAATCGCAACCGAACCCCTTTAACTTTAAAAGTAAAGTGTTTATTTCATACCCACGCAGAACTGTACCATCTGTATCTCTTTCCTGAGACCGTAACGTTGCGTGACTCGTCAAGGTCAAACGTACACAGGAAATAAGTGATGATAACGTGTAATGCCGTGTTATGGTTCGACTTGATTGACACCTAAAGATCTAACACTCATGCCACCGGGGTAAAACGTGCCCACGATTGGGTAACAGTTTCACTGGATTCAACATTCTCATGTTAGTATCAAAAGCGCAATTAGAAACGTATTCAAGTGTGAGCATCTTTTACGAGTGACATGAGCCTTAGTCTTTTTGCTGTTAATTTAACTTTATGATGCTTCCACGGGGTATTCAAATTGATCTGAATATACTGCTAGCATTCTGAAAATGGGATCTCCATAAGATGATGAAAAAAACATTTAAATCTGAAAAAGCTTTAACTTGGTAAGTTTTCCATTTTATATTTTCATGTTTAGTATTTTATGCTGAGTATATTTATTTATCCATTAAAAATCATTCAAAGACTTGCCATCAAATTATATTGGAGGTAGTGCTATGCTTAGGCCAATGTAGATTCCGCGTAAAATGTGTCAAACACTTGCTGTGCAGTTGAAGAAGTACAGTAGGCGATGTATGATATTTGGAAATTTCAAATGTTTAAACAATCCTGAAAAACAAGTATTGATACTAACATTGTGGCGAACTTTAGACATTTAACAGATCGTCACCGGACATCACGCTCAAGAAAATTAGCTTTCTAGTAACCAAGCCGTAACTGTGAATCACTACATAAAACAAAAATCAACTCTTCTTTCCCTTTTCATATATCAAATCGTCCTTAAAAGCACAATCTGACAACACATTCAACTTATGGATCTGTGCCCCTCTCCCCCCAAAAAAGAATCAAATAACAGATTTTCTCCAGAATAAAACTGAAGTCTTGTTCTGAATTAACTTGTATATGTAACTTCCAATCCAGTAACTTCCAATCCAATTCATAAGAACAACAGAATATATTCACCCAATTCCTATTTCGAATACAATTTGTTCGATAATTTGTGAATGATGATGATACACTATTATTAGCGTTTAATGGAACAAAAATTGTCCAAAACGAGTCATATACCAATCAATAGATGTTATTGAGAGCGCGTGAGCGAAAAGCCTCATGTGTAGTTTCCGAGAATTTTTTTTTTTTTTTTAACTAAAAAATGTTTACTGTACGATAACCATGCAACCTGTTCGGATGACTAAAATATATACTAATCACGCTTTCCATTATGACATTACTAAGCCGACACTATACAGCATGGTTAATGAGATATTGCCAACGATTATGATTAACTTTAAAACTTTAATTTTTATTTAACACTGTGCACTAACTAAATATATCAATCGATAGATGACACCCAGTTGACGAAAATTACCGGTTTGACTGTACAAGGGGGTATCGTAGTTTTAATTATCACCAGGAAGGATAATAAAATTTTGTGTGTTATGTTTGGTTCTTATGTGCATGATGTCAAGGTTAATAGATCTCCAAAACTAACCAAAGTGCAAGATGGTTAAGATTGAAGCTTGCAACGTGACCTTTCCCAACACATGTTGACGCTGTTAGAGACGATGACAGGGCTCATAGCAGTCTGGTCTCTTTTAAATAGTTGAAAAGTGACCAAAAAGTGACTTCTTATCATGGCCCTTTTTTCCCTTGTCAATTTCTCCATCACCTCTCTCTGTTTCATCTTTTCTTCTTTACTTCTTCTTTTTGAGCTTCCTCCTTTCTTAGGTTTTCTAAGTTTGCTTTGTAGTTACGATAAGCAGACTTAGCAGAAGTAAGAAGCTTCTGAGTAAGTGGTACCAGTTCTGGCCTATTTCCGAATTTCTTCATTCCAGACATTTTATTTAACTTAGCATTGAGAGTTGTCAAAACCATGAAATATTCAAATTCATCAACTACTCTTCAGAAAACATACAAGAAGCGTAACACAAGACGAACATGATGAATTACACAAATACGCACATACAACGTTGAGCGGAGCGTTAACTATTACGAGAGAAAAATAAACGACTATTATGATAGAAGAAAGAATAGACACAGAAGGGTTTTCAACCCCACCTTGAGAGCTTAAGCATCCACCAACCGTCCACTGTGCTTTAGAAAGAATAAAAACTGAAGTGAGAATAAAGCTGACTGTTTCACATGTGGCAGCAAGTACTGAAGCTTTCAGAAGAGTAGTGAATAACAGTTTCTGCCTTTTTCCATTTATTTTTATATTTTTCTTAGAAAACTGCCAATGCAAAACATAAATCACACGAAAAAGTTACTTTACCCGATAAGACAGTAACTTTTAGACTCGCTATAAGCCCTGCGATAAAGAGGATTTTTTCGTGCGTCTGGTAACCATGGATGAAACTTCATGAAACTTCGGATATATCTGTATGATCCGTGGACCAAAACCATCAACATGCAGATTTCCCCCTCCCAAAAAGGCAAAGGTGCAAGTCAGGGGAGAAGATCATGATGTTAGTTCTTTGGGATTTTCGTGGGGCAATCCTCACAGATTACTTTGCAAAAGGACAAACCGTCACTGGGAAGTAGTACAGCAATGTCGTAAACAAATTCGCCACAGCATGCGCTCGAAACCAGTTCTTCTTCTAGCTGACAATGCGCCAGCTCATTCATCTTAAGTTGCTGTCAACAAAGCAAGGGCATGTGGCTTCCAGGTATTACAACATCCGACTTGTTCTTCAGACCTCGCACCCATTGACTTTTTCTTGTTTCCCCAAATGAAGAATCCGTTGCGTGGTCGCCAGTTTGACAACACAGATGACGTTATTCATGAGGTGGAAGAATGGTTTAAAACAGATGTGAGGACTTCTACAATGACGGTATTCGTAAAGTGAAAGAACGCTGGAAGAAATGGGTAAATCTTTGTGGTGACAACATAGAGAGAGATAAATAACTACAAATCACAACAATCCCTGCATCCTGATTTTTTTTACTGTGATAATTAAAATTAAATTCCTAAATACTTCCTCGTAAATCCTTACAAGTAGTTCTCGACACAAAAAAGCGTTCGTTCGTTACCAATATGATGTAGTTAATATTTTTGATTCTGCTGGAAAAGTTTTTATTATTAATTTATGTGCTGTACAGGAGAAACATGAACCATTTAGTAGCAGGTTGTATTTATTGTTGTTTCATTTCTCCTAATAGTGAAGTATACTGCTTGTGTAAAAATGCAATAAGATTAAAACGAAATTATGAAAATAGTAAATCACAGTTCGTTAGTTATTAAGAGTTATGTTAGTGGTCCTTGTAAGATGATAAATGTTAATACGTCCATCCATTCGTTATTCACACGGTAATTCTCGTTTTTTTTTATATATATATATATAATTTATTTTGCAATAAATAGCTAGAGCGATTATTTCGGCCAAGTTAGTTAATAGACTGAATCCGGTATCATCATCTTGGTTCTCGGTTAACGGTGGCTGCTCATATTTCATCGTCACAGTAACTTTAACGGTAGCTATTAATATTTTACTTTTTTTTTTTTTTTTTTTTTAATTCAGAATTTTTAGCTAACAACATAACTAATCAAAACGGGTTGCAGCTTCGCAGAGGAAAAATTCCCGAGTACTTCTTTATAAATTATTGGCCAGAGAGAAAAACAAATTAGTTGGTTTCAACTCTAATGTTTCGTTCGGCAAACCAATCAATCAATTTCATTTATCTGTGAGCAATATAGTGTGATCCTCTTCACTACTTTTCACACAGCATCTGTTATTAGCTTAAAAAATCTTCATACTTGTGTTATAATGTTTAATTTCTTAATATACTTAAGTTTTTTCTGAAATATATATTTTAAATAATATGAGTCTAATGTATGTAGCTCAACAGCTGTATGTATGTCGTCCAGAAAGTAAAGAACGTTTTGGCATGGTTAAATAAAAATAAAAGATAACAGCACGAAACTTTATTTACAAACCCACAGGACTTCACTCTACTTTTCTATATAATCGTCATAATTGTCAAAACACTTGTTATAACGTAGGACCAGTTTTTCAATGCCGATGTTATACTCATCTGCCGCCAAAAATATGAGCCAGGTTGTCACTCCTTGCTTGAGTTACTCATCGCTTGCGAACTGCTTTCCACCCAAAAATTCCTAAAGTTTCGGAAATAAGTGAAATGTCGGTTTTCCTAATTGTTTTCGACCTTTTCCTTCAGTTCTTCCGTAACATGTGATGGCCTCCCACTCCGACCTTCTTCATGCACGCTGGTTCTTCCTTGATTCAACATTGTGCACCATTTCCTCACTGACGACTTGACGCACTATCACCATAAACATTCTTTATTTGCCTATAAATTTCAATAAACTTAACTTTTTGCGCTTTCAGAAATCGAATGGCACTCCATACTTCACATTTAGGGAAGGGGGGAATTTCGATTGGCGCCGCCATTTGAATCTCTGCGAAAACAAGTAGCGTGACCGCACAGCATTGAGACTCGGTTGCCATCGCAGTGGTGGAGGGTGGCGCCACACAAAGTTCCTTAGTGATTTAATAATAATATTTTTTTTTGAGAAAAAGCGGAAAGGCTATACTCACCGCAAAAAATATGCAGCAGAATATTCTTCTACATACAACAGGTAGCGATTTCGGAAGATGCTACTTCCTTCATCAGCCTGTCGTAGACTTCAAAAAGGATAAACATCAAGGATGGTTAAAAGGTTAGGATATGTAAAAAAACAAATCTTCTGTCGAACATTAAAACACATGAGAATAGAAACTCACTGACATTGTACACTGCTGTTCACTGTTTTCTGTTCTTGCTTTCCAAATGGTGAAAGTATGTAGTGAAAAGATTACTCCAAATAATATTTATTTCTCCTCTATCCAGGTTAAGTGAGGGCCTTTCTTTGTGAATATAATATGATTTCTTAATTTTTCGTTCTGTTGCTGTTTTTGCCTTTTCAATTAAACATGATTCCACGATATTATGGTTATAATCTCTAAGATGCGTTGCTAGACCGGATAACTGTTGCGGATTCCGAGATTTCGAGGTACGAACGTGCTCAGTTATTTTAGTACAAATGTTCCTTTTTGTTTGACCTATATGCACTTGATCATCAATATCAGTAGACCTGGCTATATAGGCAGTGAAAATGGCTTTACTTAAACTAAAAGTGAACCCATACGAAATCCAATTAACTCTCGACTAATAGCCTTTTGTCTAAGGAACAATTTCTTCCAATTTGAAGACACCATTTTTCGACAGGACGATGGATTGGCTATGGGTAATACCCTTTCTCTATTGGTACTGGACATGTTTGAAACACATATCCTTCTTAAATTTTCTTTTATTAGATATTTTCGATATGCTGATGATACTTTGATTTTGTACAAGGATCCTCAAGAATTAAATAAACTGTTCGATGAGTTTGATCAAATCCACCCTCGAATAAAATTTACGAAGGAACTTGAAGAAAAAGGTGCTCTTAACTTTCTTGGTATTACCATAAATTTGTTACTTCGGTATACCGCAAACCTTCTGCTGGTACAAAATAAATCAACTTTAAATAATCATTCATGGCTTCAGAAATTACATTTTTGGAAAAACTTTTTTTAGGAGAGCTCTTTTACTTTTAGACCTCTGAGGATCTCAACAAGAAAATACAGTATTTATTACAAATTGGACAGGAAAATGGTTTCCAAAAATCTTTAGTGTTAAAATGGTACAAACAGGTACAACAGGAGGTCGTCGGCACCCACCATCAACCAACAACAGATGCCGTAACTGACAGACGGATTGGTGTCCCTTTGGTTCCACATTTTTCAGCAAAAATCAAGATGATTCTACAAAGACACAACATCAAAATTTCAGAAGCTCCTCCAAAATTTATAGATAAAATGCAGTGGCGTTTATCGGGTGAAATGTCAGTGTGATAAAGTGTATATATGTCAAACCAAAAGGAACATTTGTACTAGAATAACCAAGCACGTTCGTACCTCGAAATCTTGGAATCCGCAACAGTTATCCGATCTAGCAACGCATCTTAGAGATTATAACCATCATATCGTGGAATCATGTTTAATTGAAAAAGCAAAACAGCAACGGAAAGAAAAATTAAGGAATCATATTATATTCACAAAGAAAGGATCTCAAACTTCAGCTGGATAAAGAAGAAATAAATATTATTTGGAGTAATCTTTTCACTACATACTTTCACCATTTGGAAAGCAAGAACAGAAAACAGTGAACAGCAGTATACAATGTCAGTGAGTTTCTATTCCCGTGTGTTTTAATATTTGACAGAAGATTTGTTTTTTAATATCCTAACCTTTTAACAATTTTTTAACCATCCTTGATGTTTTTTTTATCCTTTTTGAAGTCTACCACAGGCTGATGAAGGAAGTAGCATCTTCCGAAATCGCTACCTGTTGTATGTAGAAGAATATTCTGCTACGTATTTTTTGTGGTGAGTAATAGCCTTTCCGCTTTTTCCCATTGAATATAATCACCGCTCGCAAGTGATATTGATTTTCTTCTTTCCTTAAATAAATAAATAAAATTTTCCATATTGAGGACCATTTAACATTTTCTTATATTGCATTGATCCTCAGCGTTCATGCAAAAATAAATCCACTACAGGAGTTTATAACAATATTATATTAATTCACACATTCTACACAATTTATTACCATAGTACACCATAACGACTAAGATAAAATTTGAAATATTACCTTTTTCCCATTTCCTTCGCCTTCGGTTATTATATCCCCAACTGTACAACGAGTCACGAATATTCTCATATGTGGTGGTCCTTTTTCACTGATTACTTCAAAATTTACATGTAAATTCCTCTTAAGGGCTATTTCATGCACCAGCGAGATGGGTGATTTTAGCTCAGCGTTAGGGTCTAAATCGGCACTTCCTGCAATAAATAAACACGTTTAAAAAACTTGATCAGGTTTATGACCTACACATTTTTATTAATATTTTTCACTTACTAATTGTTGTACTGTAATTATATGTATTGATCAGAGTATCTGTTGTATAACCTTCAACATATACTAATTATACATGTAGAAAATTAGAAAAAATTGACAGCTCGAAGTCACATGGAAATTGTGTTAAGAAGGGAAATTATTAAGGTCCCAGAGAGATGGGCCAATGATTAACTTCCTCGTGGTAGTTATAAGTGAAGAGCCCCTGAAGAGAGGAACACCATTACAATGCTGTCGCCTCCTATCAAGGAAGTGTTCAGCAACTGAGATGGCAGCAGCACAACTGTAACTGTGCGCGAACTTAAAAATTATTATTATTATTATTATTATTATTATTATTATTAATGGTTTACTTCGACGTGTTGGCTCATTCCTTAATATATGTATAATTTGGATTTCAGGATTTATTGTAAACGTAATCCTTACCGGTATGCACTTTTCCGTATGGATATTTGAATTTTGGGATAGCTTCTGGGACTATTCTAGTTTAAAAACTTCGAAGTTGTCATAGAAGAGAAAAATCAACAGCTGCGCTCAGTGATGTAAAAGGTTTTGAGTTTACCTCACTTACAAGGTACTGTGATTCGTATTCTAGGTCTATGTCTCATAATATATGAATTTCGTCCGAAGAAAACTCTCCCTAAAAAGTATATTTTACAAGAGAAATGATTTATTCCGTTTTGTACGATTATTAAGGAAACAGTTATTTGTAAAATGTGAAGAAAATGGTCAGGAAAAAATCGTACAAACAAAACTCATCCTTTGTAGACTTATTTAGAACAAATGAGTTATATGGTATCGTCACGGTTTTAATAAAACATAGTGAACCAGGTTTGAGAAAAACATTTAGAATTAACTCATTCTTAAGAGTAAACTAACCCTTCTGGATTTTATCCAGATAAAGGATGTACAGAGAGATTGATACATGAAATATAATGACAATCGTTCGAGCTGTTTAGGAGGCTACCGAAATTTTTTATTCCACAGTTCAGTAAACTAATCTTTTCTTACGGCATGGTCTCTAGGCGAGAGTGTCCGTATATCGAGACGGACGGACATTCAAAATCCTTTTTTCGGCATATAGAGACTATAAAACGTGTAAATCTATTGAAATTCAGATTTCGAGTTTTTCCGCGTTTACTATATGTCCTACTTTCTTATCGTCGCTCGAAAGTAAACAAAGAACTTAAATAAAAACACGTTTCAAATGCAAATAATGTATCACAAATTCAAATACAAACTCAGGTAGAACAAACTGCGTTATGATGTTTTGTTTTGCTTCATTTTGTTATCTTTTTTGTCTTCAATTATTATATTAAGCATTGCTCTATTACATATACTAGGTATGCATTTATATAAACTCAGTGGTCACTGAACTACGATACTTCGTTGATCCATCTTTTGCCCAAAGGACGGCCTGGATAGGGCGTGTCATGAAGTTCGCAAGTTGCTGATATGTTTCCATATTCCTGATGGCATCCCACAATGAGCTCACAGATATCGATGCAGGAATCACGGCGCGAAGAGCTCATTCCACAACATCCCATAGACGATCTGTAGGATTAAGATCCGATGAGTTAGGGGGCTAATTCATATGCTGCAGTTCCGTTGAATTTTCCTTAAGCCAAGCAAGTACAGTTCTGGCTCGGTGGCACCATGCGTTGTCGTCTTGGGAAATGCCGTCTGCGTGTGGTTAGAAGTGTTGCATTGTAGGGTGTAGATGATTAACATCTACAGATACATAACAGTTAACCCCGCTATGGCCGGTCCCAAGCCCGTGCTGAGAAAGGGAGAGGGACCCCTTATGTGTGGCCTGGTCACATGCCTTGTGGTGGCCAGGTAACTCACAGGGGGAGACAGGGTTTCGGGAGCAGCGTGGAAACACGCTTCATTCTTGTCTATCCTGTGCTAAAAGCTGGCAACGATCTATTTAGTTGTCGGTGCAAATCAGAATAACAACCTACCGGCGGAGGTGAGGCTTCGGCTTTCCTCCGAAATGAGCGACTAACTCGTGCCATTGGATCTGGGAGAGTACGTGTGACCTCATCACTTCCTTAGTGAGGTAGGTAGCTTTTAACTGCCGCCCCTACCGGCGGAGGTGAGCCTTGGGTATCCTCCGAAATAGGCAACTAGGCCGTGCCCTTGGGTCCGGGAGATAAGGCTACGTGGTGTCCAACACGTATGAAAGAGTGGGTAGCTGGTGTGTCCAAAGGTGTGGGCGGATCCAGTGCCCTACCGGGAGGATGATGTAGGTACTACCCTCAAAGAGAGTGTAATGCGTTCTCTTGGGTCCGGGATGGGATACTCGTATCCTAACGCATGCTCATACCTCAGGAGCGCTGAGGAAGTGGGTCACTCCTTCCTTCTAGGTTTACACATTCACTGGGTGCAGGAGCCACGACCCTACCAGGAGAGCCGCCGCTCCCAAATGGCCATTGTCTTTAAAGGTAGACAGTCTACATCAGCCATTGGGTCTGGTAGCGTACGGTTGACCTCTCACGTAAGAAGAGGTAGTTCCGTATTGTTTGAACGACCCTACCGAAGGAGTGGGTGTCCCTTCTAATGGTGGCTTACACGTACCATTGGGATTCGGACAAGTAGCTTTGCTACAACGTGTACGTGGAACCTAAACACGTTAAAGATAGGTAGCCCCGTATTGTTTGGGCGGGCCTATCAGGGGAGACACGGCTCCCAAATGACAATGTCTGCCTTTGAGCAAACGGTCTACATCAGTCATTGGCTCTGGTAATGTACGGTGTACCTCTACCGTAATTAGAGGAAGCCCCTATTGCTTGGACGACCCTACCGGGTGGGGCAAGTGTCGGATTCCTGCCTGCGGTTGGACCAAACGGAGATGGGGAGGGGCCAATCCCAGAAATCTGGGTAACGGTTCTGATCCTGCTAAAGGGAGGAAACTCTGTAGGATATGGGCCGGCACTAAACTCAAATGGTGACTTAACACGTACCATTGGGTCCGGGATGAGATATGGGAGTATCTCGACGTGTGTGTGGTACCTCTACACGACAAGGCGGTTGCCAGTTGAACGATAGAGGTAGGCAGGGCCGGGATTGAACAAACCTCCTCGGGCATAGTCTGAGGCCCCGGATTTGGGTTGGACTCTGCAGGGCTGTGGTTACACCGTGGGATTCGGTAGCTTATGGGAGCCAATCCCAGGAATCTGGGTAACGGTGAACACGGGCGGGAGGTGAGCTTGCCTTATAACGCTCGGGCGCCATGCTTGCAGAGCATGGTAAGACTGACTCGCTAGTAGTCTGCCTCAACCAGTAGGTTCACTGGTAGGCACTTAGAACTTCGGTCTGGCTGCGCAGTGGGCGTATCCCACTCCCCCAGAGAATGGGGGGGGGGGGTTACATCGTTTAGGCGAGTCATAATTAGGGGACAAATTCTGACGGTGACGGGCATGCTCCCCATGCATGCAACTAAGCGTGGCAATAGTAGACCACTAGCGAACCTATACACAACGGTATCCCATTGTGGTCTATGTATAGCTTAGCTCACGAATCTGCCGCGGTTGACGGCAAGAAAGAATTAGAATCGCGGCAGAGATTCGTGAGCCAAACTCTACACAAACGGTCTCAGTCCATGTCAGCAGGAGTGTTCCCAAACCATGAAAGTCGTCCCCACCTACCTGTACAGTACGCATCATGCACGAGGGATCTGTAACTTCGTGCTGTTGGCGCCATACTCGTACGCGCCCGTACGACTGGTGTAACACAAACTATGATTTATCGGGCCAACACACCCTTTTCTAATCGTCCACGTTCGAATTACCGTGTTCCTGTGCCCAAACGCGACGTAGAGGCGGTGACAAGTCGTGAGGAGTGGGTAACAAGTAGATTGACTGTGGAACTTCATGTGTGCCAGTATACGCCACATAGTTGCATGGGATATGAGTGTTGTGCATTCACCATTGAATAATTCACAGACACTGATGGCTCGTTTGGCTGTCATGGGCAGTTTGACGCAGCGCTTACTTCGCAGTGATCTTCAATACGCCTCTGCTGTTCCGTTTCTTGGAAGTCGGACCTCATTTTCTTGCCACTCCTTGTATACACTGGAACGGGCGCATCCGATAAGTATTGCTGTCTGGGTTATTGACGCAACTGTTGCTTGGACCCACGCAATCATGACCTTTTGGAATGCGGATAGATTTATCACACTTCCCACTGCAACAGTGTGCTGTCTGCCAACATGTAGCTTCAAGTGTGTTCTTTCTCTGCAATGCTCCCAGTCGAGGTGGTCATCATGTCAGGTCGGCTCCGGCCACGTCTTCTTGTGCAGGGGGGTAGTCACAATTCAGTGAGCACTGAGTGTATACATCTATGGTTATCAAAATAATAGAAACACATGTAAGAAATGCAACTTAGCAAATAAATATGGCGATGGATCACCTTTCGCTCTCAGAACAGCTCTAATGCGATCTAGAATGGAGTCCCAATGGTCATGAATGATAGCAACTGGATTATATCATTCAGCGTGCAGTGTATGCAAGTGGAAAACTATGCTAGATTTGTTTCTCCAAAACGAACAACATATATTCAAATGAGTACATTACCATTCTGGAATGTAGCGTCATTCTAAGATAAAAAATATCATTTGATGCACATGGTTCCCTAAAATGTCGAAATAAGCGCGGGAAGTGGCTCAACAGGTTAAGTGTCAGGATAGAACACTTAACATCAAGATCTGCAGCTCAAAGTGTTACAGAGTTGCACGATTGGGCAAAGACACCACAAATTATACGCTTCTTTGGGCATCCGCCACACACAAACACGATCCGTGGCTTTAAATAAGGTGCACAATTCAACATCCGACCATATCAAGTTTCCAGTCATCAGCAGTTCATGTTGCATGTCCGTGACACCATTCGTGTCGTGCTAAAGCGTTATGGTCCCTCATTAGCAGTTTCGCCCATGCAACTCGATGTCCATTTTGTAACCGATCCACGACTTTCTGGCCCGAGTGTACAATGTACTTAAAAGTATTTACTTTTTCCTAACATTTCTCATTTCTTGTGAGAAACGCAGAAGCTAAATCATTCTGAAATCACTGATTTTCTTTCTGTAACGAACAATGCACTTTTATTCAAGAGACCAGCCAGATGTTCCTCCACACGTTTGTCCTGTTGATAAGACAAAAGTCAAGGAACACAAGTGTTTTATGAATCAAAGCGTAACTGGGCAGAAAGCCAAACGAACGATATCACATTCCGAATTACCAATTCATTATTATTTTTCGAAATCTTTCTTGTGTATCGTTAACCTAAAACATTTATTAACCCCTTACATTTTTCACTGTAGTCAGATGGAAATATTTATAGGGGACTATGAACCATGACAAATCTTTGTTGGATTTCTCTCAAGGAGGTAAACGCGCGTAGTGGCTTTCAGGGTTACTCTAACTAAGGATATCCGCCTAAGAGCAATTCCATACATTCATATATGGATTTTCAAGTCTCTGTATTAAATAGTCCGCTTGCCACACTACCTTTTGATCACATGACCTTGTACTTACGGCCGATCATGGCGTGTACACGCCCCTGCCTTTAGGGTTATGGAAATACTGCACCAGTTATGACTCACTCTTGTATTACTTTTATTACCTAGATATGGCTCTGATTTTATTAAGAACAAATGTAACAATGAAGAACCACGTTTTATACTGAAATATGGTTTGCGAAAATTACATCATTTTTACCGGACTGATAAAGACGTTTCATTTGAATTTCTCTGGAAGCAAGTGGAAATTGAGACTATTTTCGAGCGACGACAAAAAAGAAAGTATGTTGATTATGAAGAAAACTGAATTGGAGAATTCAATGGATTTACACGTTTCATGGCCCCTAGATGCCGAAAAACGGACTTTTGGATGTCTGTCCATCGCTTCGTCTCGATGTAAATATGTTCACTCATCTTATAATATGGTATAGGTACTTTTACTAGGAAAAAATCAGGAGAGCCAATTTACTCTTAAGGCTCTTAAGGTTGCTCTTTCTAGACGATTTTTTCAAACAATTTAGGCGATTTTCTTCATATTTCATAAATAAATACTTTATTAATAACTTGACAACCATAAAGAACTCATTTGTCCTGAATTATTATACAAGGGTTAGTTACTCTAGGGGATGACTTTCTTCTTGAGTGATTTCCTCGAACACGAACTTCCATAAATAAATATTTTACTAATAATCGTATTAATATTAATTTAATTACTTATGAAATATCCACAAGGGTTAGTTTACTTTTGGGATGAGTTTTCTTCGGACCAAGTTTTCCGAAAACGCCTTATAATTTCTTCGTATTTCACAAACAGATGTTTCAGTAATAACTGCAGTATAACCTGATTTAAGAAATTGGCGCGAGAAGGTTTAGTGCGATGACCCATAGTACCCGTTATTGAGAACATTTACGCTGTTGCTGAAAAGATAATATTGTGCCGGTGCTGTGCCATCAGCCAGGGGCGTCGAGTTTTTTCGTCTTGATGCGTTTTCAATTATGCTCTTTTACACTTTTATTTTACTAGTTAAATATTGGACTCCATTGAATTTGTGGCGATAAACCAACAGAATGGTACTTCCAAAACATGGAGTTGGTTGTTTATTAATGGAGCGACGTGTCTTTTACGACAATCTTGCATCTTCTTAAAGTTTGTGGCAAATACCCCTTGTCGATGTGTCCTCTATGGTTTTGCTTAATCGAAAAACGAGGAGTCCGACGTTTAGTGAACTAGGAAATGTCAAGCTAGGCGGAAAGTAACGCGGAAAAGCAAAAAGGAAACTAGTCGCGTTTATTGACAATTTTAAAAGTAACAATTAACAAATTCATGCTTATACAAACTGTTTGGCAATATACAACATTAATAAAAGTTTTGTTCTGTTGGATTTTAAATGTTTATAGTTCTGTCGTAGATAAATGTAATTTAATAAAGTAATTGAATTTAGCGAATTAAGTTAAGAGTTTATAAAATTATCACATGGTCACTTCACATTTAATACACAGCTACTTTACAATATATTGTTAAATGCTTTTGACTGTCTTAATTAAGTCAGAATGGAGATGCTGATTTTAGCAGAGGTTTTTGAACTCGCAGAAATTACATTTGAATAAACGAAAATATCGCGGTATTTTACCTTCTTTTTCGAAGTAACTGAAAAAAACTGAGAACATAACATTCTAAACCTTTGAACATAGTTTTCAAACTGAGTGAAATAAAATGAAGTTTCTAATTCATGTCCCACGATTACGCCCTGTAGACCAAAGGAGACGGATAACTAATGGAAGTGAGTAACTATGGAAGAATTGGTGGAAGAAATGAAAGAACTCCGAGAAAAGCCAGGACATGATACTGCCCATCACAAAATTTCATAATCAAGAACCAGGTCAGGGATTTTTAGCATGAGAGCTAAGCGTTCTATTACTGAGAGCAGGTTCCCAAACTGAGTGCTAAAATATCTAACAGTGTTCCCAAATAAGAGTTAAATGACACTTCCTAAAGATGATATACAAAATCTTACCATTTTCTTGCGGATGAATATTATGCTCGGGTTCCGGAAGTATTTTGAGTTCACTCAGTGCTTTAGCTGCTGCGTCATGTCGTGCCGCCTGAGCTGTTGGTCCTTCTCCAAAATACTCCCTCGCTCCGACACGGAGTGATACGAAAAACATCGGAGCATAGCCTGGTTGTTTTCCATAATGGTAACGCTGAAGAATACAATAAAAGAAACTAGTTTCATTTCTCATATATAAACAACGTAAATTACTCTCAGATTGCTATAAACAAATGAAACGAACCTTTTACTTTTATGTTCCGTGATTTTGTTCTGTAAGCTAAAAGAGACAATGATTAATAAAAGGAAGCATTTATACTTTAAAGTCTCACGTTAGGCTAGAGGTCACTGACAATAAAAACAAGTGAATGTCAAGAAAAAGTACGAGGAAACGAAAAAATCCCCCCAAAAAACCCGCTGGAGGCGATACTGTCTACCATAAACTCGTATAACCTTGCATCAAACACACGACTCTTCGTACCAGAATTGATGGTTTTACTACTAAATCACTTTACCTTCTTTTGATCGATAGATGATAGATACTGATAACTTTCTATTTCTGTATATTTATGGAAATTACGATACGTAAAAGCATTTATCAAATTGTAGGTAAAAGGAAGTTAAAAATAGGCCCCTACGTGAAAGAATGACCAAAGTGTATTTTTGAAGTAAAAACTGATCATTTTCTAGTCTTCAAGAGACCTGCATACAAACTGTTGTCAATATCATTTTATATTTTTTGAATAAACACTGTTTTATCTGCAATACCTTTTGTCTTAATAGCCTTTAAATGTAGAATGTTTTATTAGGTTACCTGTAGAGTAGTATATCACAATGACGGCGAAACCGATTAGAAATACCGTCTATTATTATAATACTCTTCGAAGTTTTATGTGAAATATGTTTTTGTTAAAATCAAAAGATCTAATAGGCTAAGTGGCTTTCTTTTAACGGTGACACTTAATTGTGGCCTCAAGAAGGAACCACCAAAATTTACTGCAGCAAAGGCTTCTGAGGAGATTTGTTATGGCATTAATTCCCAATGTTTGAATATTTTGGTGTGTCTGAATGAAATCCTTTCATAAAAGAACACTAGTCGGAATAATGTCTTCAAGCCATCGGACTCAAACAAAATTCCGAGACTTTTTTTTTTTTTTTTTTTTTTTTTTTTTTTTTTTTTGTCACTAAATTCAATGACAACTTCCGGGAATGTCTTGCCTTGGGATAAATGAAACAGTGAATCGATATCTGTCATACTGAAACAGTGATCGATATCTGTTGGTGAGAGAGAGTTGTATCATCTTTGGTCCAAGTTTTAGTTACTGCAGTAAGTGTTATAGAGTTATTAGAGAGTCTAGGATCAATGTATTTCGGAAAGTCAATCTGGGCCAGCTGCCATGTCCGTTCTTACTTAAACGCTTAAACGCCATCCGGATCGTCGCAAATCAGCTCAGAGAATTCGAAAACCACGGATTCGATTCTTAAGTTGGTCACTGGACATTTCACTTTTCTACCCTTCTAACTCCCATATCGATGGGGACACTGAACTTAGGCTTAAATAGTATCGGTATTATTATTTATCTCAATGACATCGAAAACTATGGAATTGATACTAATATCGGTCATTTTCGACTACTTTTTACATGTCATCCCCTCCAAATCATAGTAATGCTGAAGTTGTCCTGACTCCACAATACGGCATCGGGTATGGCACTATTAATCTGACTCCAAAAATTATGGATTCGAAACCAATATCAGTTTATTATTATTTTAACTTCACCTTCTTTCCAACCCTTTGGGGTGCTGGGTGTCTTACCCTCAATATATTTGTTTTCAGGTTGTAAGTTATGAATGTAATTAATTTGGGAATTTGCTCCAGGCGTTCTGCAGAGACTTGCGATTTATCAACCACTCCCTTAACTTACATTTAATAGTCCTTCGGACCTGGCACTTTTCAGTCTCCATCGCTGTACTAAATTTCAGCTTGATCTGCTGAGTACTTGAGGGGCAGCGAAATGCAATTATTACATATGTCATTATCTGAAAAGATTCTCCTTGCAGTTAAACCAAAAGATAACCTTTATTAACCACACACCAACAACAAAAACCTGCCTGGTGCAGGACCAAAGGGGAGTCCCAACTTTCGTCCAGTTATAAATTTCGAATAGTTCCGAAGCACAGTTTTGAAACTCAAAACGACTTCTATTTTCATCTGATCAGTTTTCTCTACTATACCCTGGCCGGAGAACGATGATTTCTGACAGCTAAGCTCGCGAGGACGACTGAGGAGTGCGGTGTTGCCATGTGCTTCTCGTGCAGGGAGAGAATCGTCTGCTTCCTCGTTGAGGGTGGGGGGCGGGGTGAGTGAAAGTTTGGCAATGTGCGGTGGTTACCATGGAGACGCGACAGATTCTGAGCCTGAGATTGGTTGACCTGCTGTCTTCTGCTTGCTCGCCGTGGCCTTGTGCAAAGCTGTCAGAAATCATCGTTCACCGGCCAGGGTATAATATGAAAATTTCTAGATTTTCAAGGTTATTCTAGATTTCTTCACGGCATACTAAATGCATGACTTATTAACAGTTTCACAGTTTGCATGATTAGGTGGGCACTCTGTATAAAAAGGATGGAATTTCGTGTAAAAATATCTAGGCCTATCAACTTCTACACGTATGAAGAAAATTAAATAAAAAAGAGGTCCGTTAAAAAAATGGTGAAAGGATATTTTTGAAGTGAAAGCTGGTCACGTTGACACCGAACTCTCAACTGCAGTGTCCACCAGGAAGAGAATGACCTGGTGCAACCTGTAAATTCCATTGTGGTAGTTCGTACTTCTGAACACCAGTTTTGTAAGAAGGCTGCTATTAGTATTTTTAGACTAGATAAAATGCCCGCTCTTCCCATAAGAATATGTTTATTGAAATATGCATGGTGGACAAATTTGAATTTAAACGACTTCAAGAGCGTCACTATTTATCTCAGCTTCATGAAAACTATAGACTGGATACTAATATCGATCATTTTCGATTGTTTTTAGTCACCCTCACCCCCATACCGATTACGGCCGAGCTTGGAATTAAACAGTAACGGGAATGTCACTATTCATCTCAGCGACCCAGAAAACCATGGATTAGACCCTAATATTAATGGTTTTCGATTACTTTTATAAGTCTTCTCCTTTCCAATGGGGGATGAATTTTGACATAAACAACAACGAAAGTGTCACAGTTAATCTCTACAGCCTCGAAAACTATAGACTGAACACAATATCGGTCGTTTCCGTTCATTTTTACATATCACTCCTCTCTTGCCGAAAATGTGCTAAAAATTGAAGTTAGAGGAATGCAGAATACTTTCTTTCTTATTCTCTCTGAACCAGATTATTCTCTTCCGGTTCCGTACAAGACAGTTGGATGAATTTTAGTGTTAAAGTGATCTATATATATATATATATATATATATATATATATATATATATATATATATATATATATATATATATATATATGACATTCCTTTGCTTGTCCACTGTTTAATTTTCTCCCTACGTACAAATTAATAAATATTTCTACGCATCGTAAGTTTCTTACGGCTGAAACTGTTTGAATATATATATATATATCTAGTGTTCTAAAAAGGGTGCCCATGGACAACAGAGCAAGTCAAAATAAAGGAAAAAAATATATTTGCATACCTTTCGGTTCCTCGTCTGGAGACGCGAATTGCACTATGTGGCAACGTCGCAGACAGTGGCGGATCCAGGGGGGGCAATCGCCTCCCCCCAGAAAAGGAAACTTTTTTTTTTATTTTATAAATATAAATAAAACCCATTCCAGAGTTTGAAGCTCTAAGTAGCAGTATGACAACCCCCCCCCCCAGAAGTCGGTCCTGGATCCGCCCCTGGTCGCCGATAAAGAATCATAGCTTAGATCTACCAATCCATCAAATAATTATACATCCATTCTTGACAGATGACAGTTAAAGCCAATAGACTTCGACGCTAGCACCACTTCTTAGCGTAACAATCGATGTAACTGTTTGATGGATTTATAGAGCAATGCTAATGGTTACAAGTTAATATGCGATGTTACCACATAGTGAAATTTTGATCTACAATAGCGGTTGAAGGAGACCCCGGAGGACATTCTATCATGTGACATTTTCGCTTTATTTTGATCTGTAGAATAGGGCTCTGTTGTCCGTGGGCGCCATTTTTTAGAAAACCCGATATATATACGTTTACTAGATAATTCTTTAATTTTACTGAATTACACATCGATTGTCTATTTAAGAAAGTGCTTCTCGTTTACTTTCATTTGGGTTCTTGTTTCAGTACTTTTCCTGATTTCTGATATGTAATATGTTTTCTATGCTCATTTCAATGTTCCTTTGCTCCAAACACGAAATAAGTTTAAAAGAAAAGAAGTCCTATAAAATGTTGTTCAGAACATGTTTATGACGTATTTCTAAGTTGTATAACACTTTTTAAATTCTAAGGCACTATGTATGATGGAGATTCAAATGAAAGCCTTGAATGTGCAAAAATTGTACAACTGATCTGTAGGTCAACGGAAGTTATCGAATGACCGACTCATGTAGCGAAGATGTTAAACCAGTTGAAATACATTGCAAGATTAAAGTGAAGTACGGCGGTTTTTGTCTGTCCTTGCAGCAAATCTACGAGCGGTGCAAAAAGTTTAGAAGTGACATAACTTCTGTAGAGGACGTCACGCAACAGGGCCAGGTACTTAGAATGGTAACGAATGAACACATACCTACCATTTCGAATATTCGTATTCGTTCAACACAAACTATTGTCAATGACAAACACTCCGGGACAATAGAATATCTAAGAGATGAATACCACGTCAATTAACTGCTGAACTGATAAAAAATGAGATTTTTCTCGCCCCCCAAAGAATGAGATATTTTTTCTGTATTTCTTAACTTGCCCTGTAAGATTTTCATTTGAATCATCCTCGTATTCTGAATTAATTTTGTCCTTTTCACTGTAACAGCGCGAATTACTATCTGGAATGACCCTCAGTGAATAACTCCCGTGAAATAAGAGGAAGAAAATACTAAAAAAAAAAAAGCAGTTCTACAGTTAATGAGTATAAAGCAGTATTTTATCACACACAGCTACACATTCGGAAGATCACAACTAATATAAAGCCATGCCTTACTACCTTCTTACCTGCGCATCATATTGTGGGTACAGAGAACCCTGTCGACGACGGGGATGATCATAGGTCTGATAGGTAGGGTAGCCTCGAACCTTGAGAGCAAACGGCATTTATCTTAGTTAAGCATTAAAACACTAAGACATTAAATAAATATATATATACATAAAATAAACAACAAAATGCACAAAAACAATAAAAAGCAAAACTTTGTATTATAAATTTTGCATACATAGATTAGATTAATTAAGAATTTGAAAATGAAACAAATAATAACAAAACATGAAAGGGTCAACTGAAAAGCAAGGGGGAAAAAGTGAACTACGAAGTACATACTAATTTAGCATTTCTAGTTATTTGGATATCACAGCTTTCTTTTTATATATATATATATATATATATATATATATATATATATATAGTTTTTTTTTTCTTTTTGAAAGCATGAAAATATTTTAGGAAAAACGCATTCTGCATGTAGTGCTGCTTTTGAATTGAGCTGGGATGAATGTGAGAGCAAGTGTAAGATTAGATGTGTGATTCTCATGTACGCACTGACAAAGTTGAATATAAGTCGATTCTGGGAAATTTGCCCTATCTTGTGCCAACATCTAATCATACTTCTCGGGAATTCACCCACAAAATAAACTCTGCTGAACCATATTTGATTAAAAGTGGAGACATTTTGAAACGCCAATGCTTACTAAACAATCTAAGGACCATAAGGTAGCACCAGACTAAAAATGGTGTTGATCAATTCATTAGCTTGCTTTTTGCGATGCGTGGAGAGAAGTGAGATTGGAATTAACTGTAATGAGCCTCCGCTCGCTCCAGCTCAGTGTGTTCTAATCAAAGTTCTGAAAGGAGTCCACGTATTGCACGATGCAAGATATGAAACAACCTGAACAGGTTACCGATGCGTGTAAATCATATGTTTAATATATCTGATGATGTTGGCATTATATGGAGGTTCAAGATTGTGCTGCAGACACTTAATAGTGGTCGTGAGATGCATGTGGAGTAATTTCGCAAATACGCTCTCGACACGGAACAGGAGTTCTTTACGAAATACTTCTGGTACCCAATGCCACCAACTATGCATAAGATGTTAATTCATAGTGCTTAAATCATACAGCACGCTTTGCTTCCAATAGATCAAACTCAGTGAAGAAGCCCAAGAGGCACGGAATAATTTAAACAATACAGAAACACTTCGGTCATAAAATTTCACGAACGAAGATAAACGAAGATGTGATGCACTTACTATTAATCACATCAGACCCTCTTATTACGAGCCTTCGAAAAGCATCACAGAGGAAAACGTCTCATTTTCACAAGGGTGCATTAGCCTTATTAACAGCTGCACATGTTCAGTCCCAGTATGATTCACTGGCAAGCAGCGGTGAGTCATATGGTTCTGCTGTCGAAATAATAAACATTTCAGTCCACAGATTTTCATTTACATTTCATTTCAAAGACATGTTCATATAGTGCATCTTGGTGCGTACTATCTAAAACTTTTTTTTTTTTTTTTTTTTTTTTTTTGTCGTTCGCTTGTAAATTTATTTCCAAATCTTTCTTCTACATTTTGAATATATTATTTTAGCCACTACACACACCGAACTAATTGGTTTTCTTACAATTTTCTGCTTCTTATTGCGTATTCCTATTTCTTGCCAAATTCACTGCTTTGGCCCCACTGTGTGGCGGTAAAGGATATGCACTGGTTAGAAAATAAAATGAAGATAAAACAGTAAACAACCATTCATAATTCTGTATATTTGCTTATATATTTAATGAATGGCGAAAATATATAAATAATAAAGAACTTCGTCACCCTAGCATACATATTTAGTAATTTATGTTATTTAATGACAGGGTATCTACATGCAATGTTAGCAATGCAATTACAATTAAACTTGTGTTCTAGTTATTTGAAATGAATTGACTGGTCCCATAGATGTGTCCTTGAAGTTATACGAAATTTGGTTTATTTCCCACGATATGCCCTGTCAGGTAAAAGGGACAGATGGTTAAGAAATAAATGATAATTAAAAAACAGCAAAAATAACGAAGCAAGAAGAATCAAAAGTAAACTCGGAAGAAACCAAAACCTCACATGGTCTGGGATTATGCAGGGACCTTTCGAACGAGAGAGGTGTATTTTATTACTAACAAGTAACACTTCCGAAGTATAACACTCCGATGTTGATAAAATTTGGCAGGTAGATACTACACATAAAATACACGAATACGTATTTTTTTTATTTTCTGCGGAAAAACTGTTTTATGGGGCACAAGTCCCCACCCAAAATTCTGAAAGTTGACGCCCGAAAGGCAAAAACAAGTGAACCGAAGTCAACGAAACTGTACACACATATTGTAACCACAAAATGAGGGAATACGTGTTTCATATTTTCCTTGAAAAAACGGTTAAGTGGGGCACAGACCCCTCCAAAACTTTGATCACGAAATATCAAAAGTGCTAGTAACAGTATGTCAGATGTGTGTAAAGGACATGAAGAATTGCAATGAATCTTTGTGTAGGGACAATACGCAAAAGTAAACGAAGATGTTTTTTTTTTTATTTTCTGCAGAAAAACGGTTTCAGGGGGCAAAAACCCCACCCAAAATTTTAAAAGTTGACGCCCGAAAGGCAAAAACAAGTGGACCGAAGTGAACTAGATTGTGCACACATATTGTAGAGGTAAGATGAGGGAATACGTGTTTCGTATTTTCCTGAGAAAAAGAAAACCGTATGGGTGGGACACAGACCTCTCCAAAACTTTGATCGTGAAATATCAAAACTACTAATATCAGTATGTCAGAATTGCTTAAAGGACATGAAGAATTGGAACGACACATTATGTAGTGACAATGCGCAAAAAATAAACGAATACAGTTTTCTTATTTTCTGCGGAAAAACGGTTTTAAGAGGCAAAAGACCCTACCCAAAATTTTGAAATTCGTGTCCTAAAACTCGTATTTGTTTATTTTTTGCGTGTTGTCCATACACAAAGTTTCGTTGCAATTCTTCATGTTCTTTACACACCTCTGACATACTGTTACTAGCACTTTTGATATTTCGTGATCAAAGGTTTGGAGGAGTCCGTGCCCCACCCAAGCGTTTTTTCCAGGCAAATACGAAACCCGTATTCCCTATTTTATTTATTTATTTATTAATTATTATTATTATTATTATTATTATTATTATTATTTTGTCTACAATATCTGTGCACAATTTTGTTGACATAGGTCCACTTGTTTTTGCCTTTCGGGCGTCAACTTTCAAAATTTTGGGTGGGGGCTTTTGCCCCAAATCAGTTTTTCCGCAGAAAATTTAAAAACACGTATTCGTTTATTTTATGTGTAGTAGCTACCTACCAAATTTTATCAAAATCGGAGTGTTAAACTTTGGAAGTGTTTGAGAGTTATTGCGAGTTATGTGCCCGTTAAGAATGTGGTTATATATAGAAGCGAAAAAGAATATTTTATATATATATATATATATATATATATATATATATATATATATATATATATATATATATAGTCGGAGTATGAAGAAAGAAGCGCACACAATGCTGCTTCTATAATGTAAGCCACATTATACTGAATATACTGACTGAATTCACATCCCTGCTCTCTACAGAAAGTGCCAGCCACCATCTGAAATAGTAATATGACGGAGAGTATAGCTAATAAAAGTGTATTACACAGCATTAATTTGCTGTAGTATGATTATCGCGTTATATACGAAAGGTATAATAAGTTTTACGCTCGAGATAATTCCTTAGATAACGTGAATGAATCAAATCACCTGCCACCCATTAAGATGTTTCAGATGTTTTTCATGGCTAAACTCAAAATCTCAATTAGAAATCAATAGAATTTGCAAAACATGGTAAAAATGCTGTCTAATTTAATGCATTGTGCACATGCAATGTAAAAAGCAATTCAGCAAAACCTTTTAGCTCTACGGTTTAAGCGATAACTACAGAAACAAACTATATATACAGGGTGTCTCAAAAGTCCAATGACAGGGTAACTGTTATTATCTGAGTTACAACAAAATGTAAGAGGGGAAAATATGATGTTTTCAATGTACAGTGAAGGATTTTTTTTTTTTTTTAAATCAGACAAGCCATTTGGACTGTAAACTCTTTATGTGCCAATGTTAAATGAAAATGAAACGTTGCCATTTACCTGGACCCACAACATAAATGAATGAAGTTACTGTTTGAAATTGGGGTTGGCCATCGACACGTTAGCGTAAACGACAGTAATTTCATTCACTTATGTTGTGGACCCAGGTAAATGGCAACGTTGCATTTTCATTTAACATTGGGTGCATAAATGGTGTACAGTCCAAACGGTTCGTCCGATTAAAAAAAAAAAAAAAAAAAAATCCTTCACTTTAGATTGAAAACATCTATTTGTAGACGGTTTCCCCTCTTACATTTTGTTGTAACTCAGATAACACAGTTACCCTATGCCAGGGAACTTTTGAGACACACTGTATTTGTTTTAAAGTGAGCCAATAAATAAAAGTTTATTTCAGAATCAAACTACAAGTTTCACTATTTTCTACAATTTACTATAAACTCTAGAGAATGAACGATTCACAATACGACTACTACGGAACTACTTCAAACAAACGATATATGCCTTCCATGCTAATACCAAGTCGAGAAGTTCGGTCTTACCTGATTGTACATTCCTCGAAAATTGAAATTTGGTGTTATATATGGGCTAGGATGAGGGGGATCCATAAACGTATACACAGCAGGCTCTCCTCGTTTCATTGCAAGCGCATTCAGTTCTACGGTGGGTGTGATATTACCTATGTAAAAGTAATATAGTGAATTGTATCTTTAATGTAACTAGAAAAACAGACTTTCACGTTTAATATTAACACTCTTGAACAAGTAGGAAATTAAAATTACCAACCAATGTTTGACGTATTTCGCTGCTTCAAGATGAATATCTTACAACGAGTATCATCTTACCAGGGATGACTAGAAACTTGAACCTTGAATTTGGGGATAACCTATATATGTCCTGAAAGAGTTTGTGGAGTAAATTCCGAAACAAGTTGTTTCCATTCCTTGTTCGGAAGTGACCCCTCCCCTTCAGGGTTGGAAATATATAGAACAACTTGACCTGTATGCCCTATATATCAAAGTGTTCCGCACGACTAGTAGATTAAGAATATAATATGCACTACCCAATTATATCCTGTAGTTGAATAAAAAAATTCACTATAAATATCCCATATTAGTGAACCTATGAAGTTGAGAAAAGCATATCCACATAATATCTAGGCAACAGTAAGTAATTTGGTTATTACAACTAATGTGACGCATTGCTACATGTGATACATTCACGTTTCTGTATTTTTCACGATTTCCCATATATAAGTTATCAGATCAGTACGTTCATTATATATTCATCAACTGCTCATCTAGGAGTTGTTTGATAGGTCACACTGTACAAAAACGTTCACTAGATGTTGAGTTACTAATTAGGGAAAACTAGTCGTGGTGGTAATTTCAGCTCATTTACTCAATCGGAATAACTCTTTCTTTGTTGCTATATAAATCCGATTGGTCACCCTTCAGCCACGACAAAGCCCGGGTAATGAGAGGGAAGGAGGCTCTGACTGGATGTTGATTGCCGGACCTTGGCTTTAGTTTTAATCTGTGTGTGAGAGTCATGTAACTCATATGTCACAGTGCTGGCAAGATAGTACTGCCAGGACTTGGCCTTTGTTTTTAAGGTGTTAGGGCCACGTAACTCACACTGTCTCATGATCACTTTACGGGCGTGATAGTGAGGTTTACTAGTATACGATATTTATAATGAAATATTTTCTTGGGTTTATTACCTTGATATAGGATATAATTGGGTAGTGCATATTATATTCTTAATCTACTAGTCGTGCGGAGTATTTTGATATATACCATATATAGGTCAAGTTGTTCTGTATATATATTTCCAACCCTGAAGGTGTGGAGTCACTTCCGGGCACGGAATTGAGACCTGTTTTGGAACTTCTCGACAAACCCTTTCAAGAAATAAACAGGTTATCCCCAGATTCAAGGTTCAACTTTGGAGTCATTTCCTGTTAGTGATCCAAGCTGATTTCGATCAAATTTAGCTAAAAATTTGGGAAGTCGAAGTAGACCGAAGTGAATGAAATTGCGCACAGATATAATAGACATAAAATACGGGAATGTGTGTTTTATGTTTTCCTTGATAAACTTATGACCAGGGCATTTCAAAATTGGTAATGAACGTAGTTCAGAAGTCCCTGAAGTATATGCACGATTCTTAATGAAGATGGATACGGAGACAGTGAGTATTAAATAAACTAATACGGTTATTTTCGGCGGCGGGGGAGGGGGGAAGGTTCTTGGGAGTAAAAGTTCAACCCAGAAGTTTGAAAGCATAGCAAAATGAAGATCGAAGCGAATGCAATTGTGCACAAATACAGTAGAGGTAAAACAAGGACCTGCAAGTCCTCGCCCCAAGAACAGTCTTTCCACAGAACGTAAGAAACACGTATTCGCTTTTTTGTGTGTACTGTCTCTGTACACAGTTTCGTTACAATCATGCACATCTTCATTATTAATTTTGAACTCTCGTGGTCATAAGTCTATAGGGGGACTTTGTCCCACCTAATAGCTGTATCAAAGAAAATACGAAGTAGGTATTCCTTTATTTTACGTCTACTATACTTGTGCGCAATTTTAGTTAATTCGGTCTTTTACTTCCTGTGCTCTTGGCATTGACTTTCAACTTTCTAGCGGGGAATTTCAAATTTCAACCCCCCCCCTCCCGAAGTTTTTTCGCAGAAAATTAAAAAAAAAAAAGTATTCGCTTATTTCATGTCCTATCTACCTGCCAAATTTGATCATAATCAGCTTGAATAACTAAAATTAGGTTCCTCGTTAGTAACGTCAGATCTGGAGCCACGAATAAATACACACATACACGCAGATTTAAAATGAACTGTTCTATGTGTTAAAGATATTTAAAGCAGGATTTTACAGAAAATATATTAATTTATTCCGAGGATTTGTATTAAGGCGTTCATTTTTACCAAATACACCACAAATGTAATGCTATTAATCAAATCCCAATGACCAGCCATACAAATCTTTCAAAAAGACTGCTTTTATAGACAGCAACATGTTTGCTCTATGCCTAAATTTAAAGAGGCGAACTTGCCACCCACCCTCTTTTCGTAAACCCTGCATACTTCACGCCCCCGTTTGACATAACAAAATGTCAAACATGTAAAGTTTATTACATTTTCTAAAGCTTAATTGTAAAATAGTCACAAATAGTGCTCTAATCGTAATATTACAGTTTATTCCTGATAGTACCTCGCTCTCTCTTGATCGCTTTTTATGCTTTTCCCATTCACGGTTACAAACCACTGCTCTAGACCATAAACGACGGAATTTTGAGAAATGCAAGTCTGAACGACAGGTAGAGGCGTTAAAAGATTTTTCATTATTTCATTATTATATCCATTACATTTCTTGTGAAATGCTAGGTTTACACGCAGTGAATTAATATATGGATGTTCTTTTTAATATAAATTCCATTCGAAACGGCAAAAGGAAGGTGGCAATTTTATAATTATTATTTTTTCTTTCTTTCTTTCTTTCAACCGTTGGTCGTAAAGCATAAAACTTTGGTACATTGAAGCTGTTTTGATTGACAGAATACTTAAATGATTCAATATAGGTGACGCAGAGGATGATGGTAAAGTGTAAGTCCTAAGTAAAGGCCTCAAACTACTAACTCCCGTGTGATACATGGTATAAAAGTAAATTATTATATAAAGGTAACCAAAAAAGTTCTGGCGCTTTTTCACCCACCACCTTCGAACATCAGTTTTTGTCACCTAAGACGTACCTGGAAGATCAAACATAGTCCCCATCAGCATCGACGATCTTCTGTCAACGTTCTAGAAGGCCATGAATTCCATCACGGTAGAACTTAGTCGGCCGTGAAGCGAAGAAGGTATCAAGTGCATTTTGCACTTCTATTAGGGATTTGAACTGGCGTCCTCTAAGGTGACTGTCTAAAGTATGGAACAGGTGATAATCGGACAGTGCAATGTCCGGGGAGTATGGCGGATGCAATAGTATTTCCCATTCAAGGCGTAGAATGGTCTCCCGGGTAATCCTAGTCACGTGGGGTTTAGTGTTGTCCTGTAACAGAAGGACTCCTTTGCGATTCATAAGTGCTAGCTCCAGTTTTGAGTTTTTCTTGAACACGGCTCAACTGGTGACAGTACACAGTTGCACTGATGCTTAGACCAGCTGGTAGCAGTTCCCGGTGTACGATGTCGCGAGCAGTCCACAAACACAGGAGAACCTTTTTCTGGTGCAGTGCTGGTTTTGGATGTTTTTGAACCGGTTCAGGGGATGCTAACCAATGATGATAGCTTCGTACAGGACCCAGTTATCATATGTCAACACCCTGTCCAGAAATGGATTCTTCCTCAGACGAGACAGCAAAGAAACACAGGTGCATGCTCGCGTTGCCTTCTTTCCTGGAGTCAAATCATGGAAGACCCATCGACTCAACTTGTAGCTTCTCAAGTTGATAGAGGTGCTGCCGAATGGTTTCTCCATTTACACTAAACTGTAGTCCCAACTCTTCACATGTCTGGCCACTATTCGCCTCAATTGCTGCCTGGAGATCTTCATTTTGTACATGTGCGTGGGTTTTCTCAGGGTTCTCCCGTTTCCTCCCACTTTCTTCATTCCACCATTTCATTCATTATTTATCATCACTGTCTCCTTTAGCCTAACCGGCATAACCGTGGGACGTAAAATTAAAGATTTCATTTCATTTTGTACATGTGTTGTTGGTATTCCGACACCGAGTGTTTCGCCACCATCCTTCAACTTGTTAAACTACCTCTGCACTGTGCACGTAGTCACAACACCTTCACCAAAGGCCTGGCATATCTTCCACCCTGCTGTAGCGGCGTTTGTCCGCAGTTTGAACTCGTATAGCATACACGCTCTTATGACTCTGTGGAGTCCCATGTTTACTCTGTCCTCAAGCAAGTTCACGGTGTAAACTAACTGCCACAATCAAGTAGTATGTTGGATATACCCACACCAACAGCTGACTTCGCCTTATCTCCATTCGCATTCAACTCACGGTGCGAGGGCCAATGCAACACAGACCTCCAGAACTTTCTTGGTTACCTTTATAACTGACTGGTACCTATTAGAGAACCCTTTCGAGCAGTTGACATATCACCAAAAACTTCTTGTTTTAAAGAATAGATACCTGTCAGTCACTTGCACAAAGGACATCGTACAAAAGCATTGCATTTCCTCGTCTGGCCAATTTGGGTGATTTTTGGATATGTTGTAACTGAGGACCCCCCGGTTAAGTGTTTATATGAGGCCAACTCTCTACGACCAATCCTGTGACCTCCAGAGGTCACCAAAAGTCACACCGTTACGTGGACTATCTTCATCTGCCGTAGCCCAGTATAACAACTATTTTTTGCATGGCAAGTTTGAACCAGAGTGACTTTTGGTGACCTCTGGACAGAACAGGATTGATCATAGGGAGTTACCCCACATAAACAATTTCCCAGAAGAGCCTCAGCTACAACATACCTAAAAATCTCCCAAATCAGATAGACGAGGAAATGCAATGCTGAAATGAAACGAAATGAAATCTTTGAGTTTTACGTCCCACGGTTATGCCGGTTAGGCTAAAGGAGACGGTGATTATGAGAAATGAATGAAATGGTGGAATGAAGAAAGTGGGAGGAAACGGGAGGACCCCGAGAAAACCCACGCACACGGTGTTTGTCCACCACAAAGTTCACTTGGCGGGGGCTGGCATCGAACCCGGGACCCCAAGCACCAGAGGTGAACGCTCTACCACTGAGCCACCGCGGCCCTTGAAATGCAATGCTGTTTGTACGGTGTGACCTTTGGTGACCTCTGGAGGTCACAAGGTTGGTCCAATATCAACAACTGACCGGAGGGTCTTCAGCTACAACATATCTAAAAATCACCCAAATCGGACAGACGAGGAAGTGAAATGCTTTTTGTAAGGTGTCTTCTATTTCGAGGCATGTAACCCTACCAGTGACTAAACCCGGAGACGGGCGAATAGAAATAACGCATATTAATTTGTACGTCTGGAAGTGACTTAAGAATCGTGGGATGTAACAAATGAAATTGGTATCTCATGGCATTTTGTTTCACATAATGCCAATACATTATCTATCCTATGTATGTTACATCTACCTATCCTATAACGCAACCTTGTGAATATATTAACTTCCGTAACAGGGACTGGATTTCAATGATACTTTGCTGATACATTACGTGCCTTAATATCGGGGTCCAGTTCGACGATGGGTGTCATGTGCAAGGGGAAGCTAACCTCCTTACCATATAGATGTGGCAATTATCATCGAACTAGAAAGCGGAACAAACGCCACTTGCAAGCTTTCGCACAACTGATACAAACAAAAGCAGGCCTAATTGCTGCACCATGCGTAGCTTTTTAGATTCAGCATGAAACATACCCAAACATTTAAATTTTTCCGGGCTACGACCATAGTCACGCAGTGTTTTCTTCGCATTTTTACCGTGTTTCTGTGCGTGTTTACTTCTTTCTCCATGCAATATCAGTCATGATTTTTTTGCAATAGTTTATTCACATACAGAATTACTTTGTGGCCTACGCAGCAATTTTTAGCACTTTGCCCTCCTGAGATATTACGCTCCAAAAATGGCATCAAAATCACAAACTTCAACTTTTGGATTCCCATAAATCTACGGTGCCAGTAGCATTATAGCTGTGAATATTTCTGTAGACTCTTTACATGCAATAGTATTCAGCACAAAACTTACGAACCCCCGACTTTATGCCATTCCAAAATACAGCCCCTTTAAAGATGTAATTTTCTGTACTTTTTCTGGTGTAAACATTTGTTTTGTTTGTTGTTCGTCTGATTCGTACGTCTTGAGCAACTGTAGTTTTCGTAAACACTTGCAAATGGAAAAATCGGTACTCCACCGACAACGAAGATGGCCACCATTCAGGAACATTTGTACATACGACAACGTGAATGATGTTATTGACCTTCTCATACACAAGGTTCATCACAATCAAATTTGTATAATTTTCGGAGATGGTCGAGCCATTTTCACCCATCTTGGACCACTTCACATGGATTGACCTCCATTGGTGTGAAAACAACAACTCGAAATATATCCATACGAAGGCGTGAAGTGTACACGACGGGGATGACCTTTTAGGAAACAATCTGCTGCGCACAACATCCGTAAAACTGTCAGCAGGAAAAGCCCTTTCCATTCAACACTACTTTGCCGAAACATACAGTGCATCAGAAGGCACAGTTAATCATATTACTTAAGATTTGGGCCTGAAGAAACGTCGCAAGCGATAGGCATGTTCAGGAGAGATTCACGAACATACAAAAACTACACAAGCAGTATCTTCCATGTGACAACTGGCAATGAGTAGTCACTCTCGATGAAGCTTGGGTTTATCTCGGCGACACAAATAAGCCCAGAGCCTTTTTTACGCTCCAAGTTCATATGGAAATTGAGACTTTTTCAAAGGGCTCCATGGTAGTTGGTTTTAATTAAGGTTTCAGGTTAAAATTTCAAACACATTAAAGAAGAAAAATCAGTCTTCACCATACATTAGCATTACTCATCATTGTACAGGCAACTGAGATTACAAGGTATTTCTTGTTACACATTTCGAAATAAAAAAGGATCAAGGAGCTTTCAAAATTGTGCTTCGTTAGATAAAACATTGGACTGCTTTAATACAAGTCATTCATTACTAGAATTATTCAGAAACTAGCATAATATCGATTTGAATGCACTGCACACTGCGCTGCAGTCGGAGATTTCTGGGCCCGTGAGCAACTGCCAATCCATCGTGTCCATTCCAAGCCGAAGGCAAATACAACCTCCTTCCAGATTGAAATGGCACCCTTATACATAGAGACGAAACTTTTTCGTTAATGCGATACGTGCGAAACGTTAAAAAAAAAAAAAAAAAAAATAATAATAATAATAATAATAATAATAATAATAATAAATAAATAAAGCGTATATGTTTCAGGAAGCCTCAAACTTTTCGTTTCAGAGCCAGAAATCAAGTTTATATTATCGCGATTTTTTTCGAAATTCGCCACTACTTACGATAAATGCGAATGAAAACGGAAAAGTGGAATTCTTGTTAATTATTGCTAATAATAACTAAAAAGTGCGTTTCTAATATTATTTAACTTCAAAAAACATCGCATATACGAAAAAGCTCTGCGAGTTATTTGATCCAGAAACTGTTTCACTTCATAAAGATGTAGACATCAACAAAACTGAACTGTTGTTTAAACCCTTGACTATTTTTTGAAAGTTAACCTCAGATCTTTTGCTGTCAGCTCGTTACATTCAATGTGGTTACCAGTCTCGAGTGTTGATGCCGAGAGTTTTTTTTCAAGTATAATATGTTTGTTATTGACAGGAGAACAAACTTAAAAGAAGAACTGGTAATATCTTGCTGCATGTCATCCTTTACCTAAGGATGACGTTAGAGGAAGTGTTTACATTTTCGCATTAATTTCTATATTTCAGTTAATACAGTAGTTAGAATATGCACCTAATCAAGGTATATCCTCACTTTTGTATTAGATATACACCTTACTACCAAAAAATACACTGTTTGTAAGTTCCATAACCTAAAAAAGTGCTACATTAAAAAAATAAATGCGACATAAATGCGAAAGTGACAATTAATGCTACAAAACATCAAAATTGTTGTGAAGAAGTTTCATCTCTCTTATACACAAATCACAACCCACAATTCTACGGCAATGATCCCGAAAAGTGTGGATCCACATCGACAAAGCATCCAGCCATACCGCTAGGAATACCGCCAAGACTCGTGGTCAGTCACATGGAGCATAATCTTTAGTGGAGGAAAGGAATGACGTAAACAGGAATGTGTTCAAAATTTATGCCGCATTCTGCGTGTAGTTGCCGTGTGAGAGACATATTCAATCTACAACTTGAAAATTTAAAATCAGTAACAATGGCTGCTTGTACAATCCGCGGCAAAAAACCTGCAACATGAGGATGTAAGTTTATTGTGTAACTACGCCTAACAGCACAGGGAATGAACATAACATCTAAGTGGAACAAATCAAGCCAGGATATACCTCGGCCTCCTCCCGTGCACACTTATTTTGGAACAAAAGACTTCGTCATTTCACAATAAACTTATATGCTCATGTTGCAGGTTTTTTGCCGCGAATTGTACAATGATGAAGAGTAATGCTAATGCGTGATGAAGAAGAATGTTTTTTTTTTTTTTTTTTTTTTTTTTTTTTAATGTCTCTAATTATAATTAACCTCAAACGTTATGGAGTTAAGTTGGTTACTGGAAAATTGATGATGGCACAAGCCACAAAGAAATTTTGTGCATATTAAGGATTTTGATGCCTTAAGTAAGTCGTAGAAATAGTCTAGGCATGGATGAAAGAACAAATTTGCCTATATACACTCATTATTCCCAGTGCAATTACCACACTCAAGTTTATAAGATATTTCGTTCATGGAGCATACATAACTACCTGCGATTCCCGCTTTTATGGGATCCACGTAATTATCGATTCTACATTCTTAAGACTTCTTCCTATTCTGCCACACCTACCAAATACCTGAGGCGGCACTAGATTAATACTAATCATATAGAAACCAGTACACACTGAATAACGTGATGTTACAGGTGCTTGTAACACCTGACTATTTCACTAGTGAAAACACGTGTCACTTCGTGACTAGTAATTTTGATGCAGGGTTCAATTCCCTATGTGAAATGTTAAATGCAAGTCCGAGAATGGGCTGAGATCCCACTGTAAGCAGCAGATCCCATGAGTGTTGAAGAAGGACGTTAAACAACAATCCATCAATATGTGTGAACAATAAAGGGGACTTCACCAGCCGCAGTTATAACTTTGTCCAAAACTCCTTAAGTGCCTGGTCTTCTTTTGGGTTACAATGAGTTAATGAAGTGAAATTTCACCATAATTTTGGACTTTGAAATGAAATGAAATTTTTCAGTTTAACGTCCCACATTTATGCCTTTTACGCTAGGAAAGACGAATGGTTAAGGCACGTGAATGATGGAAGAATCGGTGAAATAAGACTGTGGCAGGAAACAGGAGTACCCCGAAAAAACCTACGGACACGATGTTGCCCCCCTCCCCCCCAAAAAAACTTACTTGGCCAGGGATCGAACCAGATACCGTCGAACAGTTATATACAAAAATCTCATTTTATCGAATTTGATGGGACCGACGGTGATTCGGCTAAACCGGAATAAAGACAACGTACCTTATTTTTGATGAATTTTCAGCATGAAAAGTCGCTGTTGGCAAAATGTGATGCATTTAAAACTGAACATTGCTAAACTAAATCCATACGACTAAAACAATCAAGTTTAATTCTGCTTGTGAAAAAAAAAAATCTATTTTCATTTGGTATTTCTTTGGTAAAGGCTTTTCAACAAACTTAAAAAGTTCGTTACTGAATTCTCTATGTCTCTCTCTGCGTGTGTGTGTCATTTGCGATTTATTTTATTATTATTATTATTATTATTATTATTATTATTATTATTTCAATTTTGAACCCTCCATTCGATAAAGCATCACAAACTATCTGTGAAAGTGATTGAATTTTTCGCGTTATTCTTACCGTTCTCGAGATATTGGCCAAAAGAAAAAAATGGCCAATTTCCAGAGAGTTAAGGAGCCATATTTCGGAAACCGTAAATCATAGTGAGTTCTTATTGGTGTTGTTCAATACCGAAGAGAATGGCAAACATTTTGGTATTAAACAGTAACCGGTGGCCACTGGCCACCAATTAACATCGGTACCAAAATGTTTACCTCCTTTCATGTATTTATTAACACCAATATCATCCCTCTATGACACTGTTCCCGAGATATTGGCCAAAAAATAGTTTGATTTAGGAAGATTTAAAGAGCCTATCTCGGGAACTGTATGTCATAGAGAGATCATATTGGTGTTGATTAACATCTAAAAGGATGGTGAACATTTTGGTACTAAATAATAACCGGCGGTCACTGGTCAATTGGCCATCGTTCCCCAGATATTGGCCAAAAATGTTCTAATTTCGAGAGATTTAAGGTGCCATACCTCGTCATAGAGAGATGATATTTTGCGAGAAATAGAAGAAGGTGCGGATAAAAAGATTTACTTTTACACGTAGGAACATCCACTCCACTCTTCCCACTCCATTCTTTTTAAGTTCGTTCTGGCAATGCTCTTGGGACATCCATCAGGTTTTTCTAAACAGCAATTCGGTTAAACGGGATTGTAGTGTACACCTTTTTTTTTTTTTAAACAAAAAATAAAATTTGTCTTTCGTTTTTATATAAATCGTATGATATACGGGTGTGAAACTTCGCTGTTTGTTCGCCCATCTCTTTTCGGCACCGAGATTATATGAGACAGACCTACAGTTTAGGATGGTTTCCGAACCACCTTTATGCCCTCAATTTCAATGCACTCCTACTGCGGATCGATCATGACACCCTGTGCATCAAAGTAACACGCGCTAGTTCCAGACTAGCGGGAAGGGTTTGCGTGTGAAATTTCGTGTTGGTTACATTCTTCATACGTAGGTTTTTTGCATCAAAGATTTTACTTAAAACTTACTTTCTGGAAACCACCATGATGTTTCTCTCTAAGTTTATGTTCAACTTCCCAATTCAAAGTGATCATGCTTTTTAATGAAATTTTATTTCTCTTTTACTTCTTCAATTATAATAATCTACTTTGTTTTTAGGAGATTTCATCTGTGAGAAATAAAATATTTAGTGACTGACGTTGGTTAGTCGATAGTCTCATGCTGGTTAGCGTCAGTTAGCAGAGTAATTGGCAGATGAAATGTTACCTTGTGTATCTGTCACTATGGATAATAGGGTACATGTTAAGATATATCAAGATTTAAGATATCAAAATCTTTCCGATAAATGGAAAATGAAATAAAATTTCTCGTCTGAAGTCCCATCGTTATGCCTTTTAGGCTATGATGGATGATTATGAAGGAACTGGTGGAATGAGAACGCAGGAAAAAACACGAAAACTTTGAGAAGATCTACAGACACGATACTGTCCACCACAAACTCATATGGTTCGGGATCGAACCAAGTATCCCTTGGAAAACATTTGAGAATAAAGAGTGCTCACTTATTTGGTGAGCACAAATTCCTTGTTTTTTTTAGGTTTTACAGATTATGGTGTATATATTTTTATGTCTATATGCAATTTGGTCTGTTAGAAAAGTATCCGACATTATTATTATTATTCGAAAAACTGATGGGAGTTGAAGCAAGCATGCTTGCGTCAGTCGACCTTGAACCTTCGTGCACATACGTGAATTTTTTTCCGCTTGTCGATAGCGTCAGTTGCTGGCAAGCAGCATTTCAGTATGGTAGTGTGTAGTGCTCGCGTCGGTTTTTCAGTGCAACTGAAATGACGGAACGATTGCAGCAGCGCTACTGCATAAAATTTTGCCAAGAACTAGGCGACAGTCAGGTGGAAACGATTCGGAACATTCAGACGGCTTTCGGGGACGATGCTATGAGTCTCACAGATTAAAAAGTGGTACAACCAGTTTAAAGACGGCCAAACATCGGTGGAGAGCGAGCCACGCACCGGTCACCCATCAACATGCCCAAATGGCCAGGTCATTGCCAACGTGAAGGCGGTGATGATGCGGGACCGTCGTATGACTATCCGAGAAATAGCGGAAGAGGTCGGTATAAGCACTTTATTCGGGACATTCCATTTGACCCAAGATTTGGCCATGAAGAGAATGGCGGCGAAATTCATGCCGAAGCTGTTAACGGCGGAGCAGACGTTTTTTGGTGAAACATCAGACTCCTGTGCTTCGACAGGATTCTTACTCTCCTGATATGGCCCCTGCGATTTCTGGCTGTTTCCCAAACTCAAAGGCCACTGAAGGAACGCGATTTCAGACCAGAGGACATTATGGCAGCAACAACAGCCGAGCTCAACTCTCTCAACCCGAGCCTTTTGCGCATGCTTCTAATAATGGCGGCACCGTTGGGAGAAGTTTGTGGAGTCCCAAGGGACCTACTTTGAAGGTGATTAGGTGTCCAACGCTCCAGGTAAGCCAGTTTTCTCTCCCGGCCGAAGATCGGATACTTTTCTAACAGACCACGTAAAAATGCAACTATATTTTTTTCCGACCAAGCGGTTCCTCATCTACTAAGCATGTGCATGTATGTCACAGTGGACGTTCAGGTAGAGAAGTATGACAAAACAAACTAATTTATTTTATAAAATATACCTTGCCATATAGCCGGGTAACGCAAAAAGAGAAATGCCTTCTGAAAAGTAAAAAGCCGTACTTAAAATTACCTTATTCTTTACATAACTTTTATGAGTAAGCTGAATTCCCTGACTTTCAGGTCGGTGGTAACCTTAGGACATAAAAAAGGTATAAATATACTATAAGTAAGAAGTTAATAATGAGAATAAATGGAATCCGAGTTGGATATTAACTAGTCTGAGTGTGCTCATTTGATAAATAAATTGCTATGAACAGAATTCGTAAAAGGAATACGAAATTATTACTACAAGAACCACGTCATCATTAGCGTTATCAATATTTGATATTCAATACATTAAGAACCTATCATAACTGTTCGGGAAAAGCCAAATTTTCTGTTATCTCGAAAGGAGGCATTAACTACTATATTCAGACACATCATCGTAATCATAAATATTCTACCCTTACTGTTGGGTTATTTGCCGTAACGTGAAAACTATCGACGCTATACGCTGATCAGCTAACCACTTCTTCATTAAGCAGCAATTGCTAGTTGTAACTCGGTGCATCTATTACCATATATTTTCTCCTTCCTGTTTTTCTTTCCTCTACCATACCTTCTATATTCCTCAATGTGTCCAACAAGCTTATATTCGAGTTTTTACTTACATCAAATATAGTGAAACCTCCCTCAACACAGACTTATTTTTTTTTATTTTTTATTTTTTGTCCCGGTAAAGATATAATATCTACTCTTGTTACCTTCCCCTACACCAAATTTGGTGCGATTATTTCAGAGCGACATCACACCCTCCCTTAGTCAGTACGGTATCTTCACAATAGCCTAGATTTACAACTATATACAAATTACTGCATATCCCATACAATTACTTGAGTCGTTAGTAATTGAAATTAGTGTAACCTCTTAGTGACGGACACCTCTCTATTATAAGCAAATAATCATGTTCCATCAGAGTCTGCTATTCAAAGGTTTCACTGTATTATTATATTTTCCCGTAATATTCCAAACATTTCCCCGACCCAGCTAATTTTCTCCATTCTTCTCTACATTTACACTTGGAAAGCCTCTATTTCACAATTTTTGCGTCGGGATCATGTTTCTGACCTCAATAATATTAAACACGAAATATTTAAGATCCCGGGTTCGATTAGGGTGGAAAAACTACTAAAAAATTGAACACATCACTGCGGTTTGGATTTTTTGACTAATATTTTTCTTAGTTCTTTATTGAATGGCCTACAAAAAACATTTTTTTTTTTACTGAATGCTTCTTTTTATATTCCTAGCCATGCTTTCATTTGGCTTTTCCCAAAATTGTATCCTAGTTCAAAGCCATTTGTTTTTTTCCGAATAGCGAAGTTACCAAAAACAGTCTCAGGCACAGAAACTTAGAATTACGTAATACAATAAAATTAGATATTTTTATTAGTGATTTGCAATATAGGCACAAAAATACCATCTGTTCAAGCGTAATTTTTACTTGTACTCAGAATATCATATATCACGAAATGTTTCACACAAAACCAGTTCTCCTCAGTTACAAACGGCAGGAGATAAAAGCATGATAAAAGTGAGGTAGGGGAGTGTCACAAAGCGCATCGAATGGAGCGTTGTGCTTATCTGGAAGACATCTCCGAAAATTTTAAATGATAAGGTATATCATCTGATACATCATCGAAATAACTTTTGAAGGAAAAAGTTTTACATGTGATGCATTGTTTACGAAATGACTACAATTCAACTATGTTTTCTTGCACTGCTATTGCTGTTATTATGATATGGTGCAGATGGAAATATTGCAATACCAAGGTAGAAAATATCTCCTCAGTTTTTGCACATGGTTTCCCCACACGAACAACTTTATTCTACAAATGAGTTTGCTTTCCATGGTATTTTCCAATGATGCATGGAACTGCATACTTTCTCATTTAAACATTCCGAGTGACCCCTTTCCCAAGACCTAATGGTAAAGAACCCTGTAGGACAAACAGAACGCTCCATTCAATGTACCCATTTACATTTTCCTATCTCCCTTTTCATTCCATCATTTCATCTTCACCCGCTTATAATTTATACCCAAGCACTGGACGTTTTATCTGAAACAGCCGACGTGTATGTACATATACACAATGTGGCTATTTGAAATCGAAACTGATTTTTTTTTTCAACATGTGGCGCAGCTGTGCAAGTGAGCTGCGGTGTAAACAAAAGAGAAATGTTTTATGAATAACTGACACCAAGTCCATTGATCTTGACTGACAGTTACATGTGTAGGCGTGGTGAGTATACGTGTTGCTAAGCTGCGTCTTGAGTTCAACATGGAACAATGAGCGAACATCAAGTTTTCTGCGCATCTAGGTAATATTGCTACAGAAACGTAACAAATGTTTCAACAAGTATATGGTGTCACTTGTTTATCCCGTGCGCGTGTATCTGCATGGCACAGACGTTTCAGGGAGAGATGACAGTTAACTGAATTGGACGAACATCCGGCTGCAGCAAGGACAGTGAGAACAGAAATTGGTGGAGAAAATGAGAACACTGTTCACAAAGACTGAAACGCGATATTGTGAATCCTTGTTGAGGAGCTGTACGTGAATAAAAAACTGTGCAACAAATAATAATCCACGATCTCAACAAGAGGAAGGTCTGTGGCTGCTTCGTGCGTCATTAATTTACAAATAATCAACAAAGGGATAGGGTCGATCACTGATTGCTATCGCCAACATAGGTTTTTCAATATGACCATCGACAGAAAGTCAGAGAACACAGTGGAATTCTTCTAACTCTCCACAAGCCAAAAGACAACAACAGTCAAAATCCAAAAATCAAGGTTCTGCTCATTGCTTTTATACGATAGTAAGGACATCGTGCAAAAGGAATTTAACAGTTAATGTCTCGTTTTACCTTGAGGTACTGAAGCGGTTGCTGTAATGTATCATACGTGTGAGACCCGGGTATTGGGTGATGTTCAGTGGAGTCTGCTCCATGATAATGTCACAAGGTAATGACTGTGAAAGTCTTTTTTCCCCCCAAAGTGGATCTGTGTGTTCTACGACCTTCTCTCTTCACCAAATCTGGTTCCGTGCGATTATTTTCTATTTTCTGAACTCCTCAAGTCTGCACTCAAAGATTCGTACTTTGATGATGAAACGGATATATTTCTCCCCTTTTTTTTTCTACAGCTTTAGTCTCGACTTCTAGTGGCCGCAATATATATACATGGTTCGAAAAATAAAAGGAATCCTAGTATTAATATATCTAAATCTAAACGTAATAAAAACAAAAGATTAATGTACTTCCAAAACTGTCATATAAGTATCTGTTTGTAACATTAGGAATTAGATTTCTGGCCTTTCAGCAGCTATGGCCATATTAAACCGTCCCTCGGTGACTATACTATCTGGGAAATTGGGAAGAAAGGAAGCGGTCTTGGATTATGTTAGGTACCACCCCGGCATCTATTTGGTATGAATGGGGAAAATCCAGAAAAATCTCACTCAGGGTGGCTCGCCTGAAAAAGCTTTTTACAGTTTTTCAACAGAGTCTTTTTGTATACTGCATATATAAAATAAACAGTGTCTGAAGAAAGTGGTGGGAAAAAGCTAAATACTTAAAGCACGTATTCTTTATAAATGTTTCTATAATTGATAAAAGTATTAGCCGCAATCCGTACAGGGTTTAAGCTGTTATTATTATAATTTTTCTTTCTTTCTTTTTTTTTTTAGTTGTTGATGTTCTTTTGTTTTTAAATAGAAAAATTCCATAGCTTTAACGTTCACAAAGCAATGAATAAACATTATTTGAATTTTGATGTAACAGTTTTAAATGTGTAATGTTGCTAGCTCTTTAGAACTTACTGCACATACGCTCTTATTGAGACTCAGAGCTTACTGCTAGCTCTTTTAAGTAATATCAGAGAAATTTACACTATATTATTCCATGAACATGCTACAAGAAAGGTTGATCTTCACTCACCACAAGGAGGTCCGCGTAGATTCACTGTGTCTGACCAAGTACCATTAAGGGGAGCCAATGTTATGTCTGTAGGAGAGTTAGAAATCATTACTTCTTATACAAAGCCATGCTATAGAGTCTCTTCTTATGTTTTAAAATTCAATACCAACATTACAAAGAAGATTTCAATAGTAGAAGTTAACATCGCCCTATACGCATATTGAAGCAGAAGGACTTCGTTAGCTAAGTTTATTTCAGCAATGAAACGAATGCATCAATGAGAAAATCAATTCATCATGCACCTGAAAATCAAACATATTTATAAAAAAAATTATTACATTATTATTATTATTATTATTATTATTTGTAAAAATAGAATAACAAAAGTCTATCGTTACTATGATCTTATAAATTAACGGCTTAAACCCTGTCACAGATCAAGTAGCCCGTACTTTCGACTATGAATACTAAGGTTTCAGTTATACATAAAAAAACATTACTACCCTATGTAATAACTGATTTCAGAGTAACTGCTAGTGAATGAAAACTCAAATCATTAGGAAATACCAGTTAAAACAATATATTTGAATATTATACGAAGTGGATGTAAAAATGGCGCTTACTACATGTTATTACAAAAAATTCAAATCAATAAGAGAGCTCTAGAGCTTCGCTTCCTTTTTACGGAAACAGCTTTCAAATCAACCACTGTATCAATGTCAACCTAAACATATGAAGGAATCATGACCACGAAGCTACTGGAACAGGAATTAAAACTGGTAAACATGAAGCAGGAAACGATATATAGCTAAGAAAACTGGTCACTACTCTATATCCTGACAAAAAAGACCCCTAGCTATATTTTATGTCCAACTGGCTTATATGATTATCACTCTCTATTTTTGGTGTTGAATCGACATTAATTAGAATGGTATGTATTTCAATAATCTGAAGAAATGAACTTACTTCTAAACAAACGGTCAATGGATTCATGTTGATTTGAATTTTCTTATTTTTAAAATTTTATTTATTCTTTTGGTTGTGTGTGTGTTATTTTGAATATAAAAAGTGTGTTTTAAATTGAGAATTATTGTTCGACTGGTGGAAAAAAAAAAAAGTCTGTTTATGGCGGATCTTAAAGAAGTACTACCAAAATGTTGTATCCTCTGGAATGGGGGGACGTAATATGACTTACTTTAATGTTGAAAAGGAGGGTGAGAGAGGAGAAAAATTACTAGATATGTATATTTCTTAGGAAAAATATGTTTGACTCGTACTTCGCGTTTAACGGGAATTTAAGGTAATTAATGAAACTGCTCGTAAAGTCGATTACTTTACACTGGCTCCATCTCCGTAATTAGATGTTTCTTCCAAAGTTGCAAATATACTTTTTTCTTGGTATTTTATTTATTTACACTTGGTAAATGTCGACTAAAAGCAGGGAATCCGAGTTATCATTCAGTTCAAAACCTTTTGTCGTCACGAATTCTGTCGAGCAATTTGAGGCTTAAAATATATAAAACGATAATCATGCCTGTTGTGCTGTATGGTTGCAAACATGGTCGCTTACTCTGACGGACGAACGCAGACTGAAAATGTTTGAGAACAAGTTCCTACGATGAATATTCGGACCAAAGAGAAACGGGAATGGTGAACGTGAGAAACTTCATAAGGAGGAACTACGTAATTTATATGGTTTACCAAACATTGTTAGGGGTCATCAAATCTAGGAGGTTGAGGTGGGCAGATCATGTAGCTAGAATGTAAAAAAAACTATTCTCGAAGTTTTAACTGGAAACACTTTCGAAGTTTTAACTGGAAATCCAATCGGCAAACGACCACTAAGAAGAACTAGGTGCAGATGGGCGGACAATATTACGATGGATCTCACAGAAATAGAAATAGGAATATTAAGTAGGAACTGGAACCAGCTGGCTAAGGATAGAAGTCAATGGAGAGCTTCTGTGAACGCGGCATTGCACCTCCGGGTTCCATAGGTCATAAAGTGAGTGAGTTATTTATTTTATTTATTTACACATATTTCTGGACATAAGCCCGTCAAGTATGAGGGATGAAGTCCCTCAGTGAGCACACTATCCGGGGAAGGCGGAAGCAAGGAAGTGCCTAGGACCTGTATGTTAGATATTATCCCGGCATTTGCCTGGTGTGGATGAGAAAATCCCAGGAAAATCTCACTTAGGACGGCTGGCCTAAAAAGCTGTTACATATTTTCCATCAAGTGTCCTCACCGGGAATCGAATTCGGGACCGATCGCACCAAGGGCGAGAGCGTTAGCGACTACACTACATGGGCCACATTTTTCTTGTGTTGAGGTACTGAACATGTATGCAAAATCTGTCGGTTGTTTCATTCAGTATTAAGTACCCTACAACCAATCCTACTAACCACCTTAAATTGGTCCCGTTTCCGTACTGGACATTCCCTTCCTGACCATACGTACTAATTTAATGATCCCATCTCAATATAGCACAAACCAAAACTCTCAGAGAAAACGTTTCTTAGTTACGCAGATAGCACAAACCAAAACTCTCAGAGAAAACGTTTCTTAGTTACGCAGATACCAAGTTTCAAACAATGCACAAATGCGCTGCTTACGTCATGGCAACGGAAACATGCTGTTTGGCAAGAGTCACATATCGGGTACCTTCTCTGAAACGCACTGAAACCTTCAGGGGGTGCTTTTATATTTCTTTTTTTTTCTTTTCTTTTTTCTTTTTTTTTTTTTACTGTAAACTACAAATAAATTTAGTGGAATACTAAAAGCAAAATAACAAAATAAGTAACTTATTGAAAAAAATTAGTAAGATCTATTTTCCTAGTATAAAATACATTACAAGTCATTTGCAATGTTCTCACTACAAATATTTTACACATATATACGTCAACAGAATTATTTTATTATTATATTAGGCCAGAAATATTGGAGTCTTCTTAACTACTACATCATTTCAAATTAAAAATAAATCATGCGCAGATCGTGAATGTTCAGGCCACCATATTATAGTTACAAATAGCCCTATAGCTTTTTATTTTCAAAACTTGGCTCCCAGTACATTGAAAGTTCACCAATACGTCTCTCCTGCTTTAAACTGTACATACTCAAAATTTGTCGGCATACATATTACGTATGTATTGAAGTTTTATGCAATTATTCTACGGCTACAAATATAGCACTTTTCGAAAACTTAATGCCTTTTTTAAAAATCGTATCTTTCTGTATTTATTACATCGTTTCTTCCAATACTGTACGTATTAGCAACTGATCACCACACAGCACTGGTAGAAGTAATCGTATTTTAATGGTATAAGAATTCGTATTATAATAATTCCAGTGTAGTGTCCTTACTATTTTATTTTATTTTCACAAAGAAAATGAATTAAGTCACCGCGGTGGTTTGGAGCTGAAGAGACAGACTATAGTACAGATAGTTATGCTACCGAAAGAGCATTATAAGCAAGAACAGTGCTCTAAAATATTTCTTCTGACCTAGGGGCCAGTTCTTAAAACTAGGCACCATAATAATATGAATGCAATTTAATACATGGGCCTACATATTTTGGGTATAGCTCATGTAGGCACCAGATTCCTATTTCCAGTCACTATAACTACCCAGGGCCTGGGATTTTTCGAGGCTGAACAGGAATATTAGCAGGAATTCATTAAGTATTGCAAGCGTTATTATTTTGAAACTTTTAACTTTTTCTTTACAATCACCTCATACGAAATAGTAATCTGAGCATAAAAAGTGGACAATATTTGAACTATAGTGGTATACTTACAAAAATTAGATAGTGAATCTATTGCGTTTTGAATATTTTCTGAGGTCCACAAGTAAAAAAAATCAGGAAAGCAAATGCTTGAAGACTTAAAACCCTTTAAGTTTCGTTATTATGAATTGGCTTTCCTTGTTTTTTCACTCACTGGAACAGAATTTACTCGTCATGACTTATAACAAGTATTCATACTCATTTAGTAATTATGGGATACGGTGCATAAGTGGTGGAGTGCTCACCTCTGGTGCGAGCGGTCCCTGGTTCGATCCCAGGCCACGTAAGTTTAGTGTGCAACATCGTGTCTGGAAATTTTCTCGCGATTCTGGCGTTTCCTCCCAATATCACCATTCTACCAATTCTTTTATAATAATTCACTTTCATCAATCATCCGTCTCTCTTACCCTACAAGCTATATAATGGGACATGAAAGAAGAAATTTAACTTTGTTTCTTTCAGAAATCAGCGAACTGGATTGTCATCATTACTGTGATATCATATCTGTTTATTTGTTGATTTAAATAACTCATGTGTTTGAAGCACTTCAATCGATCTTTAAATTTTCACATGGAATCAACTATATCAGTTACATACGTCTTATGGACTAATATAAACAATTTACGTGTGTGTTCCATTGGATAAAGGAAACGACGGTGAAATAATATTGGTAGTATGTAAAACAGTCCGATAATAATACTGAAGAATTCTCAGAAAGCTCAGACATGAATACTATCTTAAGTTGGTACGTGCTATGAATGCAACACAGAATTTATATTTTTAGCTGGGGAAATGTTTTCTCCATAGTCAATTTCCTCAAGCTCCTCCCTAAAGCATTCTTCATCGAATCTAAGACGAATTTGCATACCAGAAATTAGCACTCTACTATCAAATCACCGTACTTGTTGTACCGCTGATTTTTATGCATTAACATTTTGCTTCGTTAAGGTCAGTTGGTGACCTAAACATGAGGACACTAATTAGTGTATTAACTCAGGCTTCAAACAATGCTCATTTACGTAAAGGTGCAACAAAAATCATTATCACAAGAGCCTTCATGTGCTTTTCTGTGTAGCTTACATTAGAGTTTCTAAAAGTACTGCAAAATTTGAATGAGTACTTATGTTCATAGGCACTGATTATGTTGTGCTGTGCTGCCAAGGAAAGTAACACCATAGGTGTACATTTCACTCCGACCTCACTCACCCTCGTGAGGCACACAGGGACAGGGCAACAATGAGGCACACCCGCTTTTAAACACAGCGCTATTTCTATCCGAAAACTTTCATAGGAAACATGTAATTATTATTTTATTTACACTATTGTTTTTAAATTATGTTAGAAGTATGCAAAAGAAATTGTTCACTGCAATTAAATGAAAGGAATAATACGATCAACCTATAATCTTGCTATGACGCCAGCTTTTCGTGTAGGGGACATGCCAGATGTTATTTCAATTGATACCACCCTCCAAAAATGGTCAAACAATAAATTCCAAAATAGTTTTAGTTGAGGAAGCTTGTCCTTCTCCCTCGCGTGCCTTCGTTCTCGTGAAAGAAGTTGTCCCTCGCCCTTGCCTACGTGCTGGAAATGTCCTCAACCTCGCAGTAGTAATTAGTCTTCGTCCTCGTTCACCCTCGCCCTCGCGAAGGAAGTTATCCATCGCCCTTGCCTTCGCTCTCGAAGCTTGCCCTCGCTTACCCTCACCTTCGTTCTCGTGTCATTGTGGGCGATGGCATTTACAGCTAATGATGTCCTCGAGAGGGCCACCCTCGCGAGGATTAACACCTCTGAGTAACACTATTACATATTTAAGTGGTTTAGTAAATTTAATGCATAGACTGTATTACTGAGTAACAGTTCATTAATATAGATACTTTGTTGTATAATCTTTCAAATTAGTACTCTATAACTTTGTCCTCTGATATTCGAGTATATTTAAATAAGTAATAGACAAATAGTGTACTTTTGAAAGAATCCTTATTTTTTTTAAAAAAAAATTTGTTTCATTAGCAACGTCGTACACACTTTGAAAACCGTGCATCATTTCTTTCTCTAAAACGTTTCCCTACTGAGGGGCGCAGACAGTTTCCCCGAACTGACAGATAACATACGAACATGCGGAAGCGCACAAGTAATAGACCAAAATTCAATTGCAAATTTCGACTAGTTGCACTCAACACATGAGCGAAAAGTGTTTTCCGTCAGCAGTTAGCTCTTAAGTATTTTACAGCGCAGTAAAGAAAATTCAGTGGAAATGTCCATTAGGCGTTTCCGACCCAAGTTGCAAACAAAAATTTTCCCTATATATTCATACATACACGAATGCGAAGTTTGTCAGTTTACTCGCGGAACTTTGGGAACTGAGTTCTCAAACGATAGATCAACAAGGACGCACAAATGCGTCATTTCGAGGTCGTAGTGACTCGGTTATAGTGCGCTCACGCCTGGTGCGTGGGAGCCCTGGTTCGATCCCGACTATCGCAAATGGGCTTCTGGTGGACAAACACAATGTGTAGGTTTTTTCGGTTTCTCAGTTTCTTCTTACTTTTTTCATTCTACCATCTCATTATTTGTGTCCTTTAGCCTCATCACGGGACGTTAAACTTTCAGAGATAGTTAACCATAATTTGGTTGTAATGATAAAATGAAAGACAGTAACTCAAGAACAAAATGTCGGATGAAGTTCGGGTGAACGAACATAGAGCTCATTTCGAGCTAGTTGAGTATTAGACGGGACCTACTGATTAACGTGGAATCTGAACCACAAGCTCCCGCCGGGAATCGAACCCAGGTCTCCCACGCCAAAGACGCGTACGCTAACCGAGGAAGGAGCTCTCATTTCGAGCTAGATTCCATTAATGTACGAATAAAAGTTAACAGTGTTAACCTCTAGGATACAAGGAGATACAAGGGGTCTTTTAGACACGAAAAGTGATAGGCCAGGAACTGAAAACAAACAGACACACACATCTCTCTCTCTCTCTCACACACACACACATATATATATATATATATATATATATATCGTTTCGAACAGCTTTCGGCGGGATATAAGTCTGAAATGATGTACTACAGGATGTTAGTCTATAATTTTTGACAAGTTTTCGTGTAAAGATCTGTTTCCAAAAGGTTTCTGTTGTTGTTTCCCAACATTCTATATAAAACAATACTGCGTATATAATGTTGAAGTAGAATGATCTTTCATCTCTCATTAATGTTGTATTCGTTATTTTTAGAGAGACTATGTATGTATGCCCATGTATGCCTAACAGGAAACAAAAATTGCTCGCTTCATACATTGTGTGACTTCTATTTAAAACTTTGTCTTTCTATATACACAATATGGGTTATTGTAGAACCACAGGGAATTGTTGTGCCCAATTCCTTAGACTCTAGGATTAGACAGAACAAGGAGTTTTGATGTATCTCGCTGAGAACTTTATTAGTATCTAAGTATAGTAAAACAACTCAAAACATGTTGCAATGATACTAATAGAAGTCATATTTCCAACCTCTCTTATCTCCGCTAATTGAGAGTTTTGAGAAATGTATTTTCTGCATTACATTATGCACCAAATATTTTCTATTATGTTCACCACAGCAATCTCTACATTAAAACATATTAAGTTTACGCTCCGAACTCCTGCGTAAGCGAAAAAGGTCTACCATAGAGGCACAATCAATCGAGCAATCAGTTTACAACTTAAAAGAACTCTAAGTTTGGTAAGTTGTGGTATACTTGAATGTATAATATATTAATAACACTTGGAAGAATGAAATTCCAACGCATCATTGAAAACGTGTAAAGCAGGAGCAAACAGTGAAAATATTATCACACAAAAACCACAACAGGTACACTATGCACTTGCGCTAAATGCTTAATCAGTTAGGGAGGAGGCGAAGGGGGGGGGGGGAGTATACACTACTTCGCATTGATACACATAGTAATCTCATCTTCACTAACGTTGCTGCAAGTACGTACGTGACGCACTTGATGTAAAGTATGATTTAAACCTGATTTTGATCAAACGATGTATGTACGATCGAGATATGTATCCCAAATATCGACCATGGAATATGAAAATAATATTTTAAAGGTTAGTTAATTTTTTTTATTGTAACACACAAGTAGTGGTAAAATGTCTAGTTCTTTCACTCTACTTTTCTGTTTATTTTTTCTTCTCTTTTTTCCCTTTCTCTCTATTTGATAAAGCGTTTAGCGCAAATGCTTATACTGTACTTTTTGTAGTGTTACGTGATGCTTTCATTATTTCCTACTACAGACCGATCGTTCTGGAAGTAGATCCAACTTTGTTGCACCTGAGTTTCATGATGATGCAATATCAGGGCTCATAGTGGTCTGGACTCTTGTAAATAGTTGAAAAGTGACCAAAAGCACACGAAAAAGTGACCAAAATCTCATCATGTCCCTTTTTCCTTTGTGAATTTCTCCATCACCTCTCTCTTTGTTGTTTTGTTTCATCTTTTCTTCTTCTTTTTGAGCTTCCTCCTTTCTCAGGTTTTCTAAGTTTGCTTTGTAGTTGCGATAAACAGACTTAGCAGATGTAAGAAGCTTCTGAGTACGTGGAACCAGTTCTGGCCTATTTCCGAATTTCTTCATCCCAGACATTATATTTAACTTAGCATTGAGAGTTCTCAAAGCCGTGAAATATTCAAAATCATCACCTACTTTTAAGAAGAACATACAAGAAGCATAACACAAGATGAACATGATGAATCACACAAACACAACGTTGAGCGGAGCGTTAACTATTACGAGAGAAAACTAAAAGACTATTACGACAGAAGAAAGAATGGACACAGAAGGGTTCTCAACCCCACCTTGAGAGCTAAAGCATCCACCAACCATCCACTGTGCTTTAGAAAGAATAAAAGCTGACCGTTTCACATGTGGCAGCAAGTACTGAAGTTTTCAGAAGAGTAATGAGTAACAGGTTTCTGCCTTTTCCATTTATTTTTATATTTTCCTTAGAAAATTGGCAACGCAAAACATAAATCACACGAAAAAATCACTACCTCCCACAAAAGTAACTTTTAGTGACAAATTTAAAAAAAAAAAAAAGTAATTTTAGTAGTGACCAACTTGAAAACAAGTAACTTTTAGTTAAAAAAGTGACTCGCTATGAGCCCTGCAATATGCAGCCTAGAAAATAGCTACGGGCAAAGAGATCAGTCAGTAGTGAGAAGTTGCGCTGAGTAGAGACACGATTTTGCGGTAAATAAAAATTCGTAATTTCGTTATAAAAATATGCGTAAAGCGGGATAAAATCGGTGAATAAAAATTCAATGTAAGAACACTATTTTCCTTAGCAATTACAATTGGTGCCTGTTGTTTCACCTTAATTTCCACTTATCAATCATCATGACATGAGCTCATGCATGACTATATTAAACAATATTTGAGTTTTTTTAAAAAATACCACTAAGCATGCTCATTGAATAAAAGTATAATTTTAAGAAAAATACACACACAGAGAGAACATTAATAGAAAAAAAGAACTTTAGTGTTCACAGTTTACTTATGCACATAACACAGAAGCATTATTTCAGGTCTTTTTTCTTTTGTGGGTAACAAAACAACAACTTCTTTTTCTGATTTTCGCTTTCATTGTGCTCCACACGCAAATCGCGTTTCTTCCAGGCTAGTCTAATATTACAAAATTTACACACAACTATTTTTTGACGTGCATCGAAAATGTAGTAACCATGATCTTTAAATTCTTGTGCTCTATCGAAACGTGTGATTTTTTGGCATTGTATTGGTTGCTTTGCCGTTCAGAAGTACACGAAGCAAATGTAGGACCACAATCGTTGTAGCCAAGAAATAAAATAAACTGAGAGAGGGCTGGCCCCAGACAGCTGGCAGTCCCGTATTTCATTATGCTAGACAAATGACGAACTAGTAGCGATTACTCACAGTCAAGTATGCAGATGGAAGAAATAATGGTAATGAATAAATCGTAAAAGCGTCGAAAAATTGTCACTTTTGCGTAAATTTCGTGGAATATCGAGACTTGTTGCAAATTTCGCTAATTCGACAGAATTTTGCTTTTAATCGCGAGCGTTATACGACCTAACAAATAATGAAATAAATATATATTTTAGGTACACAACATTTTCATACAAAACTGGTACATTTCGCGTTTTCGCGTGTCACCAAAAAATCGTGTCTCTATTGATGAGTAAATGCCAAGATTTATCTGTGTCAAACAAAGATCACAGAGTGGAGTACCGAGGGGTTAGTGCCTTGATCGCGAAAACTGTTGCATTCTCACGTACAGCCACATGACTGAAGTCGAAGTAGGGTTAATTATAATAATACATATTATTACTATTATTAATTATTTGATACCGAAACAGCACACAGATACATGCGCTTTAGGTTATAACTTACAGGAAGACTTGGTTATCAAGTTTTGGTAGTTATTCTTTAGATTTTGGTAGGTATTCTTACCTATATGGCAAGAATTTTAAGGTATTCCAACATTTAGTTTGGAGAAGGTAGGGGATATTATGACAATCCGAGTTCTTAGATACAGAGAAACTTCGCTAGCATTGACTACCTACCTTGGCAAGTCGATGACAAAGAAAAGATAAGAATGAATATGGGCATTGAACTATAGACTCAGAATACATGTACAGGTTGTGATCATTATCATCAATAAGGATATCCAATGGTTGGTGGTGCTACATACTGAACTTCGCCAACATTATAATAATTTTGAGGTTTTTCTTTATTTTCTTTAGAAAAAAAAAAAACGGAAAATTTCCTTTTTCTCTTGACTTTATAATTTTTCTTATTTAAGTATAACCTTGGTTTTCTTGTAGTGAATTCTACAATTAAAAAAATACCTTTATAATGAAAAAAACTGAAAAAATGTAATCTTTAAGTTTTACGTCCCACGATTAAGCTGGCTAGGCTAAGGAGACGGTGATGATGAGAAATGAATGCAATGGTGGAATGAAAAAAGTGGGAAAAATGGGAGAACCCCGGGGAAACCCACGCACACTGTTTATCCACCACAAAGATCACTTGGCGCGAGCTGGCATCGAACCAAGAACCCCATGCACCAGAGGTGAATGCTCTACCACTGAGCCACCGCGGCCCCTGCCTTTATAATATTCACTACTTTACGAGTACTATGCTCAGTTCGGGACTGAGTATTTTTACTAGTTCACTGGAATTTCATTAGTGGCCAGAAAGTGTAAGTTACGCAACCAAGGATATCACAACGAACATGTTGGTTGCCTGAGCACTATCAAGATCCAGAGTTATACATTTTTCTTGTATGTTGTACGTGTTATCTAAATTCAAATTGACAAATAAGAAAAAAAAAAGTGTCATAAACCCACATTTGTTTTGGTAATTCCATTTCTATTATGCTAGAATCTAATGTAAGTTCAGCTTACAAAATTAAAACCACAAAAGGACATTTTAGTTATGATAGTGAAACTTATTTACAGAATTTTTCCCTTTATATCGTATTTGTCTATTTTTGAAATAGGAAATAGTATTTTTTTAATCTCTCTCGTTCGGATTTTAACAGTGTGAATAAATGCTATGTACAGTATATATCGTAGGTTGATGAAAAAAAAATGAAATCTTTAAGTTTACGTCCAACGGTTACGCCGGCTAGGCTAAAGGAGACGGCAATGACGAGAAATGAATGAAAATGGTGGAATAAAGAAAGTGGAAGGAAACGGAAGAACCCCAAGAAAACTCTCGAACACGGTGTTCGTCCATCACAAAGCTCACTAGGTGCAAGCTAGGACTGAACGAAGAACCCCATGCACCAGAGGTGAACGCTCTATCACTGAGCCACTGGTCCATATATTATAGGTTCACATACTTGTTCCACATTACCTTCTACATGAAAGGTGTCTTTAGTCCCCAAATACCTTTAAGTTTTAGTTTTTGCATAAATTCTGGACGATAATTTCGTTCCAGTGAGTCTGTCTAGTATGTTTTCAAAATAATTATTGCTAACACTATTAAATCTTCACTACAACATTTCTCTCGTAGACTACTACTTTAATAGCTCTATAGGCAACTGGTTCCAATTAGAAAACTCACTGCGTCTACCGATTTGTTCTTTTTCTTTTCTATCGAGTAACTAATTATCCTTGATAACTGAACTTTTCATTTTTTCTTCAGAATGCAGCAATTAAATGCTTTTTTGTGTTATAATAGAAAAAGAAAGGTGGAACGTACTGTTATTTCTTCATTGAATTGAGTTCAAAAAACCTCAAAATTTCCCAGGAAAAAAAGCTGTGAAAAAAAAAACAAAAAACTCGTGGATCCATTACTGCCTTCTCACGGCCAGCATTTGCTGTCTTACGTTATTCCTTCTCTTCCTTTCCTTATTGTGTATCTGCTTCTATGTAATACATCGAAAATCGTAGATAACTATTCTACGTGTTTACTACGCAAAAAACTATGTAATACATTATTGTGAATCAATTGATCCTACCGCGTTTATCATGTTTGTATAACTCATCTTCTCACGATCTTTTCCGAGGTTATCTGATTCAAGGTTCATTGAAATACGCTGGGCGCAAATATTTCCCAGATCAACTGACTATTCTTCTTAGTTCTTGTTCTTCGAGGAAGTGCTTCTAGATCAAAGCATCTCCTTTCCGAAGAAATCAAGAAACTAATTTTGTACTCTTAATAGCATTGCAACAAGTGTTTGAAACAAGTACTCTTTCAAAAAGAGAAGGTAAATCTGACAAGTATCAGTCATTTGTTTTTTCAGTGTAAACGACAAATCAACTTTTCTCACATTAAATGAAAAAGGTGGGTTTAAAGCGTGCCATACACTTCTTCCGAGAACATCTCCGAAACTCTCCTACTCGTTTCTATCGCATTCAGTTTTGTCTGACTTGGTAAGAAACCTATCTTCAGCTGTAGGCCGAGAAGAGATAATCTACTGCCTAGATGAACAAGGGAACACTAGCAATACCACAAAAACGGAATCAGGGTGTCTACTGAGTTACGATTTCAAAATTCCAGTATATTCAGTATAAATATCAGAATTTAGTATCTAATACAATTATATATATATATATATATATTAAAGGTATACTCACACTCTTGATGATTTCAGGTTTGTAATTGTTTTACCATCAAATGAATACTTTATTTTTAATAAATTTAGTTAGCCTTGATTCCTTTGAAACACAAATGATTAGGTATATGTAGCTGCCCACGAAAGCTCTGAAATCTGTACACAAGCAATATGCCACATCCATACCAAGCATTAAAACTGGTCCTCAGTTTCCCATCATTGGGCTTACTTTTACTGACTTCACTGACTAGTTTGCAGCCTGTATACTGCACTAGAAGCACTGCATCTAATATAATGCATTCATTGTTATTATACGTGAGGTATTAAAAAAAAAGGGAAGAAAAAAAGCGGAAACTGAACACAATATTAGTAGAAAGGGGGAAGTTAGTGACTATCAGCAACCTAAAGAGAGATGGCCTCACCTCTTAACGCCGGATCATTAAGGAAAATCACAATCTATTATTTCAGTAACTGTACTGTATTACAATAAGTATTGTTGTTCTATAAAATCACTTTTTTTTTTTTTTTAATTATTATTATTAATTTCATTACTTTCCTTTGACCGACAACCTCAATGCATGCCTTCCATGGCCTGTACACACACTGCTCGCAGGCCTGATACAGTAAGCCAAGAGCATTATTTGTATTATCTTGCATATTATTTTATTCTAGTTATAATGCAAGATTGTTATTATCCTCGACTTTCGGAGTTGAAAAATACAGGAGAGATTATAAAGAATGATAATTTTTGTATATTTCATAATTTTTCCAGTATGTGGATCAAAATTTTAGTATATTTTCAGTATTTCCAGTATCAGTAGACACCCTGGGAATAAGCACTTGATAGAATACAGGGTTCCTACTGATCTGGAGAAATCTATTTCCCTGACCTTTGGCAGGAAATTCCCTGACTTTCATGACAGTGTCGGAAGGAATAATAACGGTGAATATTTATATATGAGAACATTTTTCTATAAAGACAAATAATAATCAATTGCTCATACGTACATTCCACTTACCACCATAAAAATCTGGGCAACGTTCCATATTGTGATCATTAGTGCTAGGCTAAGCTGAAATTGACGTACAATTAATGCTAGAAAAAAATATATTTTATAAAATTTTCCCGATTTCCAGCCTTTTCCCCTGTTTCCTTGACCCACACCATTTTCCCAGTTTTTTCTCACTTCCCTGACCAGTAGAAACCCTGGAATAGTACGCTTGCATGTTCAAGCTTGTAATCAGTTAGATAGATGAAGACAATTTTTTTTTTGTTTATCCGTTTTTTTTTTTTAAATTCAATCGGATTAACGTCCCACGTTTATACACCGAGATAAGGAGACGGTGATAAGGATCTGGATGACAATGATGGAATGATGAACGTGAGAGGAAGCGGGAAAATCAAGGGAAAATCCAAGCAAAAGACGTCTTTCCACCAGAAAGCCCACTTGGAGGAGCTGGGATCGAACTTCGGAAACTGCATACCAGAGGTGGGCGCTCTACCACTGAGCCTTCGCAGTCCCTTATTTTTCCGTTATCGTTATTTAATTTTAGTATTGGCACTCTACCACTGAGCCTTCGCAGTCCTTTATTTTTCCGTTATCGTTATTTAATTTTAGTATTGGCACTCTACCACTGAGCCTTCGCAGTCCTTTATTTTTCCGTTATCGTTATTTAATTTTAGTATTGGCACTCTACCACTGAGTCTTCGCAGTCCCTTATTTTTTAGTTATCGCTATTTAATTTTAGTATTGGTAATGTTCTTAATAAAGTGATACGTTCATGCTCGTAAGATGATTTAGATTTTCCAAGTTAGTATTAAACAAAAATTCATCTAGGCCTAGAAAATGTACTTACGAAAACAACTTTTTTTTTTTTTTTAATTGATCCTGTTTAGGTAAATAACTGGAAAATTACACTTGCATGAAATGAATCTACATTGTAAAATTTTCACGTAACACTTACTTCTCCCGAGTCGAATGTTTCTCTGTGTTTTCGGAGGAGGGTGTTTGTACGCTGTCTTCTGGAGAGCCTCTGCAGCTGCAGCATGCTGTGTTTTCTTGATGCTGGGTCCATCTGCTGAATACTCCTCATCCCCCAATTTAAGGGTAACGGTGAATCGTTTCTTGTGAGCCGGACCCATCTCGTTGGTGAGTCGGTATTGATGCTGGATCTGAAGAATTAATACAATGGTATTAATATGCTTTAACAATATACGAACTTACTTTATTAACTCAGAAAAATATCGATTACACACAATCATAAGCTAACAATTAACATCCAAAATAATTTGTGGTTCTCAAGGCATATTTTATACTTTAAGTAGTTTCTTCGAACTTGAAAACTATCATTCTTTTCTATTGCTTTAGTTTTTCCGAAATCAGCATGAAACGCAATTTTTACTCACAAGCACGAGATTCAAATTAGGGCAAACACTTTAAATATATATAGGGAATTGAATAAGTATAAATTCACAACATGAACTGAAATATAAGGCCTTCGAGAAAAACTGGTGGGGTTTCGTTGTGCTGCTATGCAGGAATGATGGCACTTGAGTGGTTCAATGTTACATTGTTCTGTTTGTCAAATGGTTTATTCAGCGCAAAAACAAATGCAATGCTACTAGAATCCACCATACGGGGACAAAACATATTAAACTGCGTTTGCATATCAGTATGTTTCTGTGTGTGCACCATTCAAAGCACGATACACGCCAGGCGATAACCAATTTTATAACAGCCTGTCGAGCAAATCTGACGTAACAGTACCAATTGTCTCATTGATTCCTTGTTTCTGGTGATTCACATTATGGATTTTAACACGGTGTATACACAATGTCTGATTAAACCCCATACAGAAACCACGCAAAGCAACAATGATATGCAAACAAATTTTCACTTTTTTTTTTTTTTTTTTTTTTTTAAATAAAATATAGTGAATTCTGGTAGCACTGCATAAACTGAACCACCCAAGTGACATCACTCCTGTATAGCAGCCTCACAAAATCTAACCAATCTTTCTGGAAGACTGTCTACCTCAGTTTAATAACACTTCAAATAAATAAACGTACTCATTGTTCGGTGAGATATTTTCAATATTCACCTGTATACTTCGGAATGAACTGCAACAAAAACGTGTAATTCGGACAGAATTTCTTAAAATCAACCTTTCTGGAATCGACTGTACTTCGAATATTGGAATCCGGCATAGAAATGTAAGCTCTATAATTCTGAAAACAAGCACTAACAGACTTGTTTTAACACACAACATTTTATCCCTGAGTAACTCCAAAAAGTGAAGGTATCTTAACAAATGCCACTAATTTCGAACGTAAATGTCCTTCTACCGGGAATGTGAATGAAGTTTTGAAGATACGTTGTATTTCTAACAATTTCCACTTACGTACAGTGGAGTAATAAAGAATACGTTAAGAATAATACCTTATGATGACTATATTTACATTTTATACTCGCTGCTATTGTTCGAAGTCAGCACGGGGAACTTCAATTATTTGCGATGTCCGTTAAGAGTTTGAATTATTAGCATGTGTTAGAAAGTATAACGATTTATTTACTTCATCTATTTACACTCCCAGTTATATAAAGAATATAATGGTAATGACACAAGTCTAACAAGGGATGTGCATGACCTCTCACGCTCAAACTGCATGGAAAATGTGCTTCGAGTATAAATCGATCTTCCGAAAATTGGTATAGTACGTTCACTATCCTGGTATACAGTTACTGTCCGATGCTGACATACCACGGGTGATGGAGGATATCACGAAACTCAGTATGAGGGTTTATTTATAGCTGGTCGAAGGAAAGTCGGTGAAGGTGACAGATCTGTTGTTGACACATTTCCCTTTTGTGTTATTTCTCGAGGTCTTTTTCTTAACAAACAAACAAACAAACAAACAAACAAAAAATAAAAAAATACCTAAGAATGTTGTATACGAGGAAACGGTTGCAAAACTGCTAATATATATAGAAGTGGTTAGCGAGGGATAATAATTATTAATATCCATATTTAAGTATTACGTTTGTCTTACAGATTGCCTAAGTAGGTTTTAAATGTGCACATATGATTTATTATTATTATTATTAACTAGTGAATCTGTATTGACTTTAAGAAACAAGCAATTGGAATTATGCAGACCAGGAAACAAATCTTCATAACTATAACAAAAGCACAATAAAATGAATTCACCCAGATGTTCACTTCTAATTTATATTTCAGCCAAATGCTACTGACGTTACCATTATTATTCTAACATGAATACAAATAATAATAAAAGGGTATAGATGTATTTTAAAACTATTACCAGAGTCGGGGATCCCTGTCATCCCGATTTTTCCACACATCTGTTCATATATATAGTTTATTATATATATGTATGTATGTATGCATATCGGGTGTTCTGAAAGTGGCACCAATGGACCACAGAACACTATTCTCCAGATCAAAATAAAGCGAAAATGTTATATGATGATATGCCCTCCGGGGCCTTCTTTAGCTGCTATGAGGAATCAAAATTTCACAATGTAGAAACGTCGCAGATTAACTTCGAGCCATTGGCATTACTCTACGAATACAACAAGCAGTTGAATGGACTTCTACACTAATAAGTGAAGCTAATGTCAATCAATATCAACCTTAGCTGCCATCTGGAAAGAATCGAGATAACTATTTGATAGATTGGTAGATCTAATCTATGGTTCTTTATTTGCGACGTTGCCACACAGTGCAATTTGTTGTCTCCAGACGAGGACTCGAAAGATATACAAATATATATATATATATATATATATATTCAGCTTTGACTTGTAGAATAATGCTTTGTGGTTCGTGGGTGCCATTTTTAGAACACCCGATATATGTAGGGCCGGATCCTGATTTTCTAACGGATGTGCACCAACAACTACATTTGAATTAAATTTGAATTTTTCCTAATGCCTTTACGCATCTGTGGTGTGAATGAGAAATATTGTTTTGCTTGGTGAATCCTTTTCCTTCAATCTTCAAAAAAATAGACTTGAGCTACTGCGTTTGCAAAACTCCGCTTTAAGCCCTATACGGAAACATAACGGCAGAAAGTTTCAGAAAATGTTGCTATTTTCACTACTAGCTTCTCATTTTAGATAGTATATATTTAAGACGAAGGAAGTGCACGTGGACTCACCTACATCCGTCCCTATACATATATAGTTTTCACTCAACATTTACACTGAATGAATCTCACCTTATTAAAACGGGCCAGCTCATTGATTAAACACATGGGAGTCTTCTCTTTTGTGTTTGCCACGTTCGACTGTTGCTGCTGGGCCTGACTATTGTTTTGATGGGAGCCTGGAGGTTGCTGATACTGTTGATGTTGATGATGGTGCTGATGTTGTTGATGATGTTGATGACGTTGATGTTGATGTTGGTGCTGGTGCTGTTGATGATGCACCACACCATCAACAGCATGTGCCACCTCTGGCGCCATGGAAACTGAAATATGAACACTTATAAGCAATTTGTCGTACAATAATACTTTGTCTATTATAATTAACTTTATCTATGCAACTTTCAACAAAATATTAACGTTATTGCTTCGTACGAGAACTTAACAAGTAGAAAATAAAATACAGGACATTTCAAAACAACACCGACAACGTTTGGGGGTGATTCCTGACACCAAGTTAAGACAAAAAGTATAGACCAACCTGGGTGCACAAATGCTTCTTTTCAGAGTTATAGGCTGCCGAAAACATGAAAAAATAAAATTTAAAGGTCCATGGCTCCAAAACTATGGGACCTACCATTGTCGGGTCAAGACTTCATTTAGGAACTAGTTTGTGCCCTATTCAAATATTCAAGTTTTAGAATCCTGCGGTATTTTCGCAACAAACTTTTCTAGAGGTAGTTATTGAGTGCTTCAAATTATATGGCTGGAGTCAAACTCCCTCTATAAAAATTGTTGCGTGAGTACCTTAAGATTCTGAAACATGTATTTTTGGATATTAGTTCCTAAATGAAGTCTTGACCCGAGTACAGTAGGTCCCATAGTTTTGAAGCTATGGACCTTTAAATTGCATTTTTTTCATGTTTTCGGCACCTTATAACTCCGAAAGAAACATTTGTGCACCTTGGTTGGTTTATACTTTTTGTGTTATCTTGGTATCAGGAATCACTCCCCAAATGTTGTACGTATTGTTTTGAAACACCCTATATATAGCATGTATATTTAATTGCCGCTGATTGATTAATATTAATTATAAAACCTCGGAAGTCTGCTGATGATAAAACAACATTGCATACTATAAAAACTGCATTAAACAGGTACTTTTTAAAAATGACTTCATCCATTAAATCTCTTAGAAGTCTATTTTTAGTTTACTTCGAGCGTGTAAATCATTGAAATCTACATCCAGAAAGAGTTTGACAACACCATCAAATTATTCCCGATTTTCTACAGGGATCGGAAGTCGAAGTCGTGACAAATTTGAACTTTGTTTACTTCTATACTTTACCATTCAAAAGCTGTAACAGATCAAACTCGCTGTTACAAGTCACCTCTTAGAATCACTATTTTCCGTGAGAAGTTGCATTTTGCTGCTTGAATTCTGTTTCGTTTGCATGCTGTTTTACTCCTATTTCTTCGTAAGTTATGAAACTGATTTCGTCAGGTTTTATTTTTATACTACGGAATGGCATAAGTATTTCTCGACATTATTCAAAGTATATTAATTTGGCATAAAACGACAAGCATGTTTGGCATCAAGTAATTCCGCCTTCTTCTGAATAATCGTTTTCTTCTTCTGTTATATATAAAGCTTGAACACGATCGAACTGATTTAAGAATTAGATTTTCTCTTTCAAAATTTTCAAAACGTATTTCAACTCGCACATTCGACTAAGAGTTTTATGTTTGCATATCAAACCCGATAAGCTATGCAGCAAGAAGTTCGATATTCACAGTTAACGTTCAAATAAGCAAGCTGACGATGTCTTGTGATAGTAACTGGCTATATAACATGACGACAAAAGGAAATCTCATCCTGTCCTTTCTCTGATTAAACTCCACTTACCATTACTAATGCGTTGACGAACAAAGAAACCTAAATTCAGGGTTCCCACATATTTGGTCAGAACGAATTCCCTGACTTTTACAGGTTTTCCAAGTCTATATATATAATGTAAAAAAGTAACTATATTCTCGCCCCAGCAACTATATTCTGTATTTACTATGCATACATATAATGTATGTGTAGGTAGAGAAGTTCTGCAAAACAAACTAATTTATTTTATAAAATATTCCCTACCAACTAAGCTGGTTAAGACAAAAAGAAAAATGGATTCTGAGGAGTAAAAGCTCGTATTTAAAAGCCTCTGACTTTTCCAAGTTGGCGGGAGTCCTGTTATCTCGTTGGGTGTAATTGAAAATGTTAGAAGTAAAGGAGTATAACTTGAGCTAGGAGCAAGTTTTCATGTAGTATCTCAAACTGTGGGAATAGCAATTGACTGTTTTGGATTCTAATGTAATGGCAGGATGTGGTGTAGGAATGCGACTGTATGACACATTCTTGAATTCACAACACTGTACACTGTTGTCACGATGGATTATACATGCATAGATATAATTGAGGAAGTACTTACAAAGATACTTACAGTTATTACAATGGTATAAAGAGTGGACTACAAGTCTTGTTATATAATATGGTAAAATAATGTACATTATTGATGTGTACGAGTGTTATTATTACTATCAATGTATAATTTGATTGTATAGCAACAGTTCAGACAATATGGAATACAATGATCACACTTAGTATAACATTATTATTACAATATCTGGCTCTACGTGCTAACCACTGACGTCGGAGGATTATGAGTGTGTCTTAGAACGACGATACTATCACTCCTGCTTATAAACTGCTATTTTGGTAGATGGCGATGTCAGTTTCGAACTAACTTTCTCTTGCAGAAAACAGTGTTGTTCACTGTTCAAATCTGTGTAACTTACCTTTCTCACAGGGAACATAAATTGCGTATGTTATTTGAACTGTTTTATTTAATTAATTATTACTATAAATCAGTCTATATGAGGCTGATGAGCCGGACCTCATCTGCAGGAGCGAAGTTTACAATGTGTACACATGGAACAGGACGCCAAGTTATTCAGGCACGTCGCTGAGTCATGCGTGATGGCGCGAGGTGTCAAAGCTATACAAGTAACAGATGGAAATGAAAGACACAAGGTACGTAACTCCAATCCTAGTTTAAACTTGTTTCCGGGGGTTTTTAAGAACTTTTATTATTATTTTTTAATTGTACTTCATTCTAAGTACAAGGTCTGGCACTTAATCAAAGGTAGCTATTTAACCTATTGACTCATACAATCATGTGACTGCAGTTGATGATAGTCGATGAATATACACAACCATCACCCAGACAATCTGAGACAACGGGGCCGTTTCTAATCGACTTACGACTAAATTAGAAAAGAACTTACCTAATTGTATTCCTGGAAACTCATGTACGTATTCGATATATTGCGACGACATTTTGGAGCTATTAAAGTTGAATTCAAAGAAAAAATAATAATAATAAAAAAAAGATAGATAGATATTTTCTTGTCTATAACTAACTGAAACTTGTACGTTGCAAAGATAATGAACTAGTACTTTCATTCGGAACAACGTTAAATGAGTTGATGATGCGGAACAAATTTTTGTGAAGTACACCCATTAAATTTATCACCCTAATTAAAACTATTAGTAAACTTCTTTCTCTATTTTTGATACAAGTTTTTGTAATGTTTTATAATTTATCTACTTAATGTTCTTTTTTGTAGGTGTTTAAATGGTTTGGGAGTTAGGAAATCCTAGTACTGATTTTGTGATTCTAGGTTCAATTTAGTAAAAAGAAAAAGATATTTGCACATATTTACAGTATGACCTTCGTATTTCTTCCTATCCTATCCCTGTTACCTTTTCTTCCAGTTTGTAGTCTTGAAAGTGCCTCTAGAATTAAAGTGAAAATTCTATTGAAAACTTAAACCTACGAAGCACCAACCAATGTTTAAGGTACCACCAGTAGTGTCTACTATCCTTTACTTAAATACAAACTTAATTTGCCATTAAATGGAGTATTTTCTTAAAGCTAATAGCTAATAGGACATTCCGAATTTTGACACAAATCATTTAATTTTGCACTTATATTTTGAATTAACATTATTTTGATTTTACAGTCTGACGGATACGTCATATACAGTCTTGTTAAAAAAAAAGTGGATTTCTTTTTTGAATTACCCTGTATTCTTATTCATAAGAGGAATAAAATCGAACAGACACAAAATACTTCACTAAATGAAATCTTTAAATCAACAGTATTAAGAATTCCTATAAAAGGTTGAGAAAATATTAGCTTTTAGAGAGCTGGGAAGTCAGTATTTTTAAAACAAGACTGTACATGAATTGCTATGTAGTAAACTTACATCTCCTACCTGTTGTGGGTGGAGGAGCCGGCTGCGGGGGGAGGGTAGTGGCCATAACTGGGGCAGGCATCGACACCATCACACCTAAAATAAAATCAAGAAAATAAAAATATACAATATGTACAGCTAAGTCTTTATATACTCTGTTTAATGTTTATACTTGAAATGTAACACATGTCAGTAAAGAAAACAAGTGAATTGAGGCCAATGTTTTTACCAACTGGTTGTTTCTTCGCTAACTGAGTATATTTTTATTCCTGGAGGTAGTTTTCTAATATAGACTCAAAACCAAAAGAGAGAGTTGTGGACTTGCCGGTAATGCGAAGATGATAAGCTACAAACATTCATAGTCAGCTTCAAAAAGCGTACCGTACAGCCATACTTGATGTAAGAAATATTAGGAGAAAAGTGAAAAACTCTTAACGCAAAAGAAACAGATCACGTATGAACACACAATGAACAACGGTCAACAACGACGATAGCAGAAAATTATGAGTGCTTTGACGTGTTCATGAATACAGATATTAATATCGCTGAGTTACTGTATGCACTGATAACAGGTTGCCATATTATATATATATATATATATATATATATATATATATATATATATATATATATATATATATACCCTCCATTCCAAAAGAAACCGAACGTTTAAAAAAAAAAAAAAAAGCAATGTACATTTTGGAACAAATCATTTTTATTAATCAATGTATTCCCTTTCTGCATCGATACACATATTTGCACGCTCCAACAAGTTGTCAAACGACTTCTCGATGTCCTTTATTGGAATGGTCTTTAGGACGGCGGTCGTCGCCTTCTCAATGGCATCAATCGATGCGTGCCACTTTCCTTTCATCGCCAAATGCAGTTTCGGGAACAGATAGAAATCGCACGGAGCGAGATCTGGTGAATAGGGCGGATGATGCAACCAAATAATGTGATTTTTGACCAAAAATTCAGTTACAAGTCGCGAACGATGTGATGGTGCATTATCGTCCAAAAGAGTCCAACTGCCGATTTCGCGATATTCGGGCCGAATACGACGAATTCTTGCCAGCAAACGCTTCATGACGCCCAAGTAAAACTCTCCAGTGACTGTCTGGCCGGGCTGAACAAATTCTTTGTGGATAATTCCTTTTGAATCGTAAAAACAAATCAGCATCACCTTAACTTTTGACTTCACCAAGCGACTTTTTTTTTGGGTGTTCCTTCATCCGGCGCTCTCCATTCAGCACTTTGCCGCTTTGTTTCGGGCTCATATTCAAAACACCACGTCTCGTCACCAGTTACAATCGATTTCAAGAAGTTTCGATCCTGCCGAGCACTTTTAACGATGTCTTTGCAATGCGCAATTCGATCAACTTTTTGGTCTTCGGTGAGTTTGTGTGGTACAAACTGCGAATTAACCTTCTTAAGGCCCAAAACTTCGGTCAAACTGCGGTATGTGGTTGTTTGAGGAATGCCTAATTCCAGTTCAATAACTTTCACCGACGACTTTTTGTTATGTTTGATGAATTCACGCACTTTTTCGATGTTTTCTTCCGATAATCCGGTTCTGGGACGGCCTGATCTTTCGTCATCATCCAGCGTCTCTCTACCCGATTTGAATCGCCTGAACCACTCGTAAACTTGCGTACGGGATAGACACTCATCATCATATGCATTTTGTAGCATTTGGTGCGTTTCACTAAAAGTTTTACCCAGTTTAACACAAAACTCAATTGCAGCTCGTTGTTTGAAACTCATTTTCCGACCGATGTACACAACACACTGACAGTTGAAACGCAATAACTTTGTTGCCGTGCATCCAAATGTCATGACATGTATACCAGTTGTCAATGAGGGACTACGGTAAAATATTACAACCTACCGGTAAAATATTACAACAGATGGCACTAGCGGTACTATTTGTTTTCGAAAGTTCGGTTTCTTTTGGAATGGAGGGTGTATATATATTAGGGTGTCCCTTATTTTGGGTAATTTCGTGTTGCGATACGCACACCCTCCACGTATATTCTATGTGACCATAAACACGCATCAGTGAAATAGCAGCTCTCTACGAGAACGTTAACCCGTGCCAACTTGACGACAACGTCATGAAATGGCGTTTCCACATTATAATATAATTTAGAATTTCCAACCGTGATAACGGAGAAACTAAAAGAGACAGAGAAACGAAACTTTGCACGAGGCAACTAGAGAAAGGGCGACATCTGTTCGTGTATTGACAAAGAGCACTAGTTGAACAGTGTTGCCAACTCAAGACAATGCCGTGTTTTTGTAAATCGAAAGACCTAAATTGAATATAATCATTGGAAGCAGCAATGAAAACAAAGACAAAAGAGATTGTAAAGGCAGATCAGTGTTGCAAACTTTTCGAGAAATAACGTGTAATGTGTGTTGGCGCACACAGGGAGAGAGGTACTAACGTTTTGTACACCTTAAATCAGATATTGACAAGAATTGTTTGCGTTGACTCTAAGACTAGAAGCATCCGCTGAACAGTGTTGCCATTAACAGAAGGGAGAAATTGAGTTTGGAAGAGAGAGAATAACTCGGAAAAGGTCACTAGTTCTGTATGGTTTAAAGCCTATAATGCAAGGCGGTAGAGCATGAGGAGTAGAACCATGGTTATGTGAGATCGATAACTGACTGAGATATACGATATCTTGTAAAAGCTAACAAGTAGGGTTTGTGAAAGGCGGCAACGCTGCACAGCGGGTTAGAATCTCAACAACCTGGTTAAAATATGAAAACAGCGTTCAACTTCCATGGGTTTATGTACTCGTGGGCTTTTGAGGACGCTGATAACCATGATGAAATCAAGAGTAAAAAAGCCGCTGCTGTGCAGCATTATCATCTTTTACAAACCTTAGTTCTCTACTTTAACAAGATACCGAATACATCTGTCAGTGTGCGAGTTATCAATCTCACATAATCACGGCGCCACTCCTTATGCTCTTCTGCCTTGCATTATAGGTTTCAAACCATACTGCACTAGTGACCTTTCCCGAGTTGTTGTTTCTCTTCCAAACTCAATTCCTCCCTTCTGCTGCTGGCAACACTGTTCAGCGAATGCTTCTAGACTTAGAGTCAATACAAACAATTCTTATCAATATCTGATTTAAGGTGTACAAAACGTTAGTGCCTCACTCCCTGTGTGTGGCAACATATATTACACATTATTTCTCGAACAGTTTGCAACACTGATCTGCCTTTACAATCTCTTTTGTCTTTGTTTTCATTGCTGCTTCCAATGATTATATTCAATTTAGGTCTTTCGATTTACAAAAACACAACTCTGTCTTGGGATGGCAACACTGTTCAACTAGTGCTCTTTGTCAATACACGAGCAGATGTCGCACTTTCTCTAGTTGCTTCGTGCAAAGTTTCGTTTCTCCGTCTCTTTTAGTTTCTCCGTTATCACGGTTGGAAATTCTAAATTATATTATAATGTGGAAACGCCATTTCATGACTTTGTCGTCAAGTCGGTACGGGTTAACGTTCTCTTCGAGAGCTGCTATTTCACTAATGCGTGTTTATGGTCACATAGAATACATTTGGGGGTGTGCGTATCGCAACACGAAATTACCCAATATAAGGGACACCCATATATATATATATATATATATATAAATAATATAATTACTGGGAGATCCTGGCATACTTGAAACCTGTTTATGTTGGCCACCATAGTTTCCACTGCAAAGTAGCAAACTTTATATATATATATATATATATATATATATATCGTAATAAATTCCCTTAATACATCTATTATTGTCTTTGTATTAGTCTGTATATTATAAATAATATGTGGAATACGAGAATATCCTATAAAATAAGTATCTCTTTTAGCTCGTGATTTGCGCAATATGCTTTGTATGTAATTTCAACATGCTAATTAGCTCCAAAACATACTATGATACATTATTTTCCACATATGATGACAGATGAGGTAAGGTAAAATGTCAATTTCAAGAAATACTCAAAATCATCCAAACACACTCACTCGCCTCTCTCAGCAATTAAGCATCAAAAGCGACCGACTGTGCATCTGGAGAAAAGTTTACGTAGGTGTCCAACATACAGATGTGAATTTAACATTAGTAAGATCGAAGTAACGCTGCCTCAATCCAGCCAAGATACAAGATGACAGGTGGCCAACTTATAAAGTAAGGAGTAATGTCTTAAGAGAAAATGCAGGTTCCATAGGGAAGAGACCAACATCCAGAGGTGGCCAACTTGAAGCTGGCCAAGTTAATAGGTTTTACTCTAGCAATTAAAGGAACGAACACGTCAGGGCAATTCGATGCATTCAAATTGACTTTGAAGTCCTGGGGACAGCAGAGTCAGTAGGAACTTTACCAGAAAGGTTTAATTAGCTTGTATAAATCGAAGGCGCACTTGCATTGAATGCGCCAGAAATTTTGCTGACCGGCAGCATCTTTCATGGTACAATTTTTCATTACGTTGGATAAATTAAGGTAAATATAGCTTTAACAAGTCTTACTTTTTGATTCGTCCTCGTACAAGAAATGTGAATTTCATTTTGACAAACATGAAAATATACACATTTTCTTGGTTAATATCGAAACAATTATTAATCTTTCTAATGCTAAGCAAGGTCTCACTTGATTCCAACTCTTTATTTTTAATTAAAGTATTTGAGAAAACAATATACTTGAAGAAAGAAATGAAATCTTTTCTAGCGACGTGATTCTAGTTGTTTCTTCCGGCTAACAGCCAGATGAAAATATTGACTTCCGATTTTTCGGATGTAGACATTGCATTCATCTTCAGGGGGGTGTAATGAAGAGACCGGAGATATATGGACAAATTATATATATAGAGGTGGAGCTCTAAGCTATGATATACTAGTCCTGACTTTTGAGGTTGCTGGTTTGCTATAGCTGTTCTGTTCTTTGCATCGTTGTTCTATGGTGCGTTCAGTTTGCCCTATGTATGACTTGCCACATTCATAATGTATACGATACATTCCAGAAGTGCGTAGGTGCAGCCTATCCTTCACTGGTTTGAGTAACGATCAGAAGTTGGCTAGAGGTTTGTGAATATATCTTATACCATGTCTGGCAAGTATTCTACTGGCTTTTTGAGTATATTTGAAAGTTTCAAATTTATTAATGTCGTAATTGTAATTTACTTCACACTTACATAATATGTTGGATAATGCAATAAATTTTTCGTATTGGTATAGTATTAAAAATTAGTATACCCGTTGGGGTCTAGTTAAGACTTTCGTAATATTTGGTAGTACATGAATTTTCCTTTAAGCTGGCAATAAATATAGAGAAATACGTCGACTATTGTGCGTTCACTGCTACCATATCCTTTTAAAAATATAATTTGTTCAGCTTGCATTCGACACTTGAGTTCACTATTTCATTTCATTGCCCACACATTAATTCATTGCTGTTTCTGGTTTTCAGAAATCCAGTTAGCAATTACTTCTGCAGACTGCGCATTACGTCTTAAACAATGTTTATCTTACTTGCGGAGGAGACTCATTTTGTTTAAATAATTGTTTAATACATGACTTTTAACATAAAGATTCACTAAATCATACACAAGATTATTATTATTCTTACAATTTACTGGAGTCCACTGGATTCTTGTTGGAAGTCTACATAGATAGCATACCTTAGCATTAAAAAGGTTACCGATCTTTGTTTCAAATACTGCGGAATTATTTCAGCAATTTTTTGAAGAAAAAATATTCATTTATATGATGCCAATATTAACCACTGTTATATATAATAAGTCCTGGCAGTCTTGTAACTCTTAGAAACACTACTATCGTTCCAATTATCACAGCAGAAACGGAACAGAAAAACATTAAAGGTAAACAGGACAAGCCATTATCAGTTATAAAATTTAGTATTGTTTTACTGATGAAAAACAAAATGTAAACTATATAAGAAAGTCTCATTACTTATGCAAGCACCCATAAATAACAAAATAACAATGCGGTCTTGACTATACACGTTTCAATGATGGTTTATCACCTTCATTAGTACAAATTCATTAAGAAAAGAGGCTGGAAGAATTACATTGTCGGTGAATTTCCTTCCATTCATAAAGAAATGAAAGATGAAATGTTCTTCTTCCACTATGCTCAATGGAATTAATAATCTGGTAAATATTGTGCAGCTGGATTTATATATATATATATATATATGTATGTATGTATGTATGTATGTATCAGCTGCTTTTTCAGCAACCTTCTTTAGCTCTTTAGCTTTAATTTATTTGCAAACAGAAGGAAATTCATCGACAATGTAATCCTTCTGGTAACGTGTTTTCTTAATGAATTTGTACCGATGAAGATATCATTGAAGCGTCTACGACTGAAGGAGGTATTGTTACTTCTGGGTGTTTATGTGACAAAATATATTATCAATGAATATTTCCCAACTCTAACTTAAACGTTCTTCACCCATTAAAGCTCATAATCAACAAAACTTGCTTCTCCAGTGTTAACGATAACGATTTTGCCATTTGCGCACTGTAGTATAGGTAGTTACATTACACTAAAATATTTTCCCTTCTGGAGCAACAACAAACGGAAAGTGAAAGAAAATAAATGGCATTTAAAACTATTAAATCAATTTTCTTTAAACAGACTGAGTGGCTGGAATTAATTCGCTCTTGAAGCACCGAGGTTACTGTATACTTACTTCTGTACAAAACTGGATCCTACTGAAAACGATACTATGCTTTAATCGTAAACTGTTCACCACAGATATTCAACGAATTAGGCTTCCAGCTCAGCAATTTCTCTCCGCCTTTCTATTTTAACCACTATGCTACATTTCACTGCTTCAGGACTTACATCATCATTCGTTTGTTTTATTCACCCGTCTCCCTTAGTCTAAACGTGGACGTTAAACTAAAAGATTACAATTTCAATTTTTTCACGTCATCCTTATTTTAGCTTTTAATTCTAAGTAATTTATGGAACGCACATACTACCGGTAGTACGTGTAATGGAATACTGGTAGTATATTACTCACATATACAGGGCGGTAGGTAACTCCATCGAAAAACTTTGAGAGGCGATTCCTTATACGAAATGAAAGAAAAAAGTTTTAATAAACATGGGTCAAAAAACATCTTCGTTCAGAGCTATGATCCATTGAAAATTCGAAAAATCACTTTTCAAAACTCCATAACATAGAAACTATAGGACCTATCCCAAGCGGTTTAAGGAATTACACAGGAACTAGTATGTGCTCTATCTAAATATCCATGTTTTACCATCCTCTGTTATTGGTGGAAGGAACTGTAAAAAGGAAGTTGAAGTATAGGGATACTCCTTTAAGTACTAATGGTGTGTTCGTTTCGCCGGTACCAGTGAATTCTGAAACATGGATACTTAGATAGAGCGTATACCAGTTCCTGTGTAATTCCTTAAACCTCTTGGGATAGGCCCTATAGTTTCTAAGCCAGGGCGTTTTGAAACGTGATATTTCGAATTTTCGGTAGTTCATAACTCTGAAAGGAGACGTTTTTCGACCCATGTTTATTAGAACTTTTTTCTTTCATCTCGTATAAGGAACCGCCTCCCAAAGTTTTTCGGTGGAGTTACCTACCACCCTGTATATGAAATAATTTGCTTGTTATGTTTTTGAACCGATAAACACAATATTAGAAAGTATAAGTTAAGTCGTGCACTCCGGGGAAAAGATTTCGTAGAATACACGAGGAGAAAACAAATTTGTTCTGTGGAATCCCTGGTTTGGTCCCAACTAACGCGAAGTGAGCTTTGTGGTGGACGAACACAGTGTGCATGGGTTTTCTTGAAATTACCCCGTTTACTCTCACTTTTTCCACTCCGCCATTATCATCCATTTTATCGTCCGTCTCCCTTACCCTCGGAGGACAATCGTAGGATATTAAGCTAACAAACAAAAATCTACCACTGCTTTCAATGGTTTTGTGTATCGTATTTACCGACTCGTATTTCTTTACAGAAAGCGCAAATTGCATTTTTGAAGAATATATGACTTCTTGGAGCAATAACTTAGTTTGGTAATTTCCCCCTACTCTACTGCTGTATTAGCCAGTTTAATCTCATCAAACCAATATTGTAAATTGAATTGTGTCTAGTTTCCTTTTCCTCCTATCTTTAGTAAGAGCCATATAAAAGAAATGAAAAAAAGTGCCGTATGGGATATCTGCATTATGACACGCTTGATAGATAAATTATCTAAAATGATTTTAAGGACATATAATACTACATCAGTAAAGTTCGATGGTACGCTTGGGTCATTTTGACAAGAATCTTTCCAATTTTCTTCAACTTCTTGTCTAAAAGATATCTGCCCCCATACCTATTTTTCTGATTGTATTTCTCAAACTTGTTACTAGGTTTCAAATATTATGGTCAGAAAAGACCAAACGTTAACCTTTATACACCGGCTAGGGATTTGAACGAAATCGTAGACTCTCACGTTGGGGATCTGCTGAACCCCTAATTATCACAGGGTAATGATTGATACTTCGTTGGAAAGCTTATGGAACACAGATTCCAAGGAGGTAACACTTCAAAGACCAATTCAGTGAAAAGATATCTTGTCTTATACCCAACCTTTTGAAAATAAATATAATCTGCGTTAAAAAACTAAGACTCAAAACATTGGCCAAATTTGCCCCCACCCTCTACTCTCCCATATAAGCAAAAAGTACACATACAGGGTATTACCATGTAGTGGACAACTTCATTGCTTCTGATACCAATTTTTATGACTGGATCCCCAAGGGAGGGCGGATGGCCTAACAAAAACCCCGACCTTTATCCTCCCCCTCTCCGTTGAAGTACATTCACATGCATAAAATGCATATCAGCGGCAGGAACCCATTGATAGCAAAATTATCTTCTTAGCTTAATTAGGGGTTTAGCTATTAAGGTTTAAAGCCTTGACGCAGCAGTTGCGTCCTTCGGTATTTAAAGATTAACGTTCCACATACTTATACTAGAATCTGGCATTTGTAGCACAAAGGATGTATATATATACATATTAGCTACTCTTGACTGTTCAGAAGAACCAAAAGTTGCGGAGTTTTAACTTATGATATTTTTTTTGTTTGTTTTGTTTTGTTTCTCTACTCTCTCATGGATGCAAAGTTTTATTATTTTTAAATGGGGTAGCCAGTCTAAACTTTCCTACTAGTAATTACCACTCAAAGAAACGTAAGAGACATTGCTTAAAGTAACGAGAGAAAAAAGTTATATCTTGAGCTATCGAACATACACAGTTGTACAGTAAAACACAGAATTTTGGTGAACTTACAAATTAATGTCAGTGAAATCTTGTAATAATGAAATAATCCCGTTTCAAAAAAAATACTTACTGTTATTCCACTACAGGATTCATTTACTTCAATATAAACTTAGACACAAAAAGCTTAACATTTACTAGATGAGAAAATCTGGATATTCATATATAGGCCCTACGCAAGCAATATGACGTACAGTGATTACAAGAGATATTTCTTTAATTTTTCAGATTACCAAATTTTTACATTGTACATAATATTCTAGTCTTGTACTTTTGTATAAAGTCTGATTTCTTTTGAACACAGTCAGTCATAAAAGACTGTTCAAAATAGTCTCCAACCTCCGCATATGAATGTAACAATCCAACTAAGAGAAATATTTATATTATAAAATAGGATAAATTTCAAGTTGTGTTAAGGAAACATTTCATTCGTTATATTGAAAGTTCCAAATTCGTTAAAATGAAATGATTTAAAAGATATTGTTTACGGAGAGGGGAAGGGCCTACAAATACTTGAGTAATTCTGAAAATTTTGATATACTGATATTTACTCTATTTATTATTATCTAAATCCTATAGAGAATGTACCATAAGGCGGTCTAAAGAAAACTAATCGATATACGAAGTAACCCTCAAGAAACTCTTTACATTCTATTCATATCGGTAGTCATTTCCTAAAATCGTATAGCTCCATTTTAGACAAATTAAAGATTGTTGTTGTTTTAAAAATGAATTTTAGTGTTAGTTCACTCTCTTGAACAGAGATCGAATTAGGCAGGATACACAGGATGTCCCAAAAGTCATTAAACAGATTAAAAAAAAAAATATTAACCAGATCTGTAGAAAGGGTTAATATTCTTCAAAGTACTGTCCATGAGCAGCTACACATTTTCTCCACCGACTCTCCCATATCTGGTAAGCCCCCTGTAAGGCCTCGGCGGGAATCTCCTTTAAAGCTATTGTCACAGCTGCTTGAATAGCCTCAGTGCTTTCAAAACGGCCCTTTGAGTACTTTCTTGATCTTGAACGGGGGGGGGGGGGGGGGGAATCGGCCGGAGTGAGGTCGGGACTATACGCTGTCTGTGGCAGCGCTGCCACGTTATGTTTATGTATCTTAAACAAGCATGAAATCTTATGATCCTGTTTACACTGACACACATTTATTGAGGAAAATTGCTTTGAAGTACACAGATAACTAACGAATAGACAAGAAACATCATGTTTTGCCTGCTGATGCATTCGTTTTAATACCTAGGGTATTTGTACTAACTCTTATTAGGACTTGTACGTTTACTTCACAAACAGTTGTATGTGCCTATTGAATCGTGTCATATATGGGTAAAATTGAGTGCGAATCTGTAGTATTCAATTGTGCTGTTTTTACTCGCGGAACCAGTAAAATACTGTGAAGAATGTGCAAGCTCTATACAATGCGGATGAAAAACCGAGTTAAGTGTTGAATCACGTGCTTAAATGGCTAGTTTGAGAGGAGAGCTGTTACTTGCGGAAAATCGCTCAATAGTTGCAAGTATCGATCGATGCATGGTCGGACTTCAAGAAAGTCTCAAACTGGTGTAAATATTGTACGGAAAGTGGTTATCTTCTTGTAAGGACAAATTCATTAGGACTACAAGCAAACGAATAGAAGTTTAAACAATTCGGAAATAACAACTACGGAAAAGCCGTTCGAAATCGGTATCAGATAGGATGGTGGTCCGAAGTCTGCACACTTTTGGTCTTGGGGGTACAATTGCAGTAAAGAAACTACTCCTTCGAGCAGGAAACATCGCAAAATGGTACTGTTGGGCAAAAACATAAAGATTGGACCGATGAACGATGGAAAAGGGTATTCTGGGCCGACGAATCTAAATTTAAACTTCTTGGTTCCCAACGCCGGATGTTTGTGCATCGCTCTTCCAAAATGTGCTTTCATCCCGACTGTGTAATGCCTACAGTAACACACGTAAAAGACAGTGCTACTGTATGGGGATGATTTACGAGCAATCAAGTTGATGATTTAGTTCACATCAACGAAATAATGAAGAAAAAAAAACTATCATAACATTTAAGTGAGTTACGCAATTTCATTAGGAACGCGGAATTTGAGCCGTAATTTTGTACAACAACAGGATAATGATCCCAAACATTCTTCCCAGTTATGCAGTAGTTATCTGTAAAGCAGAGTCTCAAATCATCACCAAAAATGGAATAGCCACCAGTCTCTGGATTTGTTACTCACTGAGCTCTTGAGAAATGAACTTAACATGACAGTCCGTAGAAACATGCCAACAACTGAAGATCTCTGGGAGGATCTTCAAAGCTGTTGGAGTCGCATACATTGATCAAACAAGTGCTTGGAATTTGTAAAACTCTGATCAAGGCTAAGGTTCGGTACTTCGATGAACGCCAACTTTCTCAATAAATTTATCTCAATGGAAATAAAGCAGTGAATTTTCATTTCCTTACGTGAACAATGAGTTTATTTTGCAAAACAAGGTCAACATGGGTTTGTATGAATACAGTGTATTTTCTGTGTAATTCTGAAAAATCACAAATGTGTTCAATTTTTAACAAGGACTGTATATGTTCGTCGAATGTAATTCTTTTGAACGTTCTCCTAAATGTATTGTGTGTTGTTAGCAGGCTTCCTGTACACTTGCTTATAAAAGTATTTTGTTTCCTGTAACTAGTAAATCTGCAAAATTAAGCTAGTTATTACCTTATTTTTCTACCGTCACCTATCCCTAAGATCATTGAATTCAACCTATTTCCAAGAAACTGTAGCTCTCTCGATCTTTTATATACGTACACATAATATATCACACATGTATCTATAATACCGTATTCACCTAACTGCACCACGGTTTTATTTGTCATGTTCATAATGATTGCTACAGAACAGAACTGGAGAAAGGAGCCCTAATCAATAGCCAATCTTCTGTGTTAGTACATCTGATTTTCAAGCTGACGACAATTGAACGAGTGAGTTGAAAAAGGTACACATTCCAAAAAATAGGCAAGCTAAACTGGGATGGTTATATTGATTTTATATGAACCTACACCGCTTGAGAGAAACAAGGAACGCATTCATTAATTTTAGGTCCTCTTTACTGAAGTCTACGGGAACGTATGTGTGAAAAATCGAAGATATTTCTGGAATGTGTTCATGTTTCCACCCAGTGTTTGAAAGTTGAGGTTTTTGGAATATGTCCCTTTTTCAACTCACCCATTCAATTACATAGTCTGTCAAGTGGGAAAAGTGGCTTAGCTAAGTATATACATTGCTTAGCGATACGTTTCAACTATCTTCCGTCAAAGTTGCAAAGCCTCGCAGTGACAGTCAATGAAAACGAACCTTGCTACTGACAGCAAGTACTTGCTGAACGTCGGTCACAAAGACAGCAATGGAGTAAAGTGCTAACATTAAATTGTTTTAAATTATTCAAACTGTTTACAGCACAGAAGGTTGGTCCACATCTATGGAAACGATTTTGTGTCTCCTAGGCTAGGGCGTAAAGCCGTATTTCCACCAGCGGTTGCGCTCGTATGACGACCCTGACTATAAACTATAGCCCGACACCGAAGTTTCGATTGGAGTAGGTTTCTCTTCAGAGAAATCTGATCAAGTCTGGACCACTCCTCCTTGCAAACTTTCCACAAGCAAGTCAATGTGCGTGGGTGGCGTAAGGAAATCGCCCGCTTCAAGCACCCGAAAGCACGAAAGTCCATTGGTGCAGCGTCGGGAGACTTGACAGGGATGTCTGAATATGGGATAACATGGGTTTCAGTTTCACGCTCTTTGCGGGCCATGTATGTCACAGTTGTTCGAGCCGTGTGACTGGCTGCTTTGTCTTGAGAATGAAGAATTTCGACACCTCAGCACCATACAACGACGGAATATGCTGCCGGTATAATGGCTACAGAACGTGTTGTTGATAATACGCTGCGTTAATTTTCACATTTCGTGCAACTCTATGCAGGGAAGTTTGCCTTTATGGCAAAAACCTGCAACCACCATGAAGTCACGGGGAAAACTTTCGTAGCACGTGCGGTCCCAATTGGCATTTCTTGGCATCCTTTGGTGATAGTAAATGGCTCGAACCCGCTTGGAGTTTGACAAGTAGATCCAGGCCTCGTCTAACGTGACCACATATTTCCATTTGTCACCCGCTAAATATCGTTCATAGAGCCGTTTGCAATGGACCCTGCGTTCCCGGATGTGTGTGAATACGTGGCTTATGTTTTACTTGCAGGCACAAATCCTGGCTGATTAATCTCTGCGCAGTTGTTTTAGTTCTTCTAACCCTCCTGGCAATGTCTCTTTGTGGCGGTGGACTCTTCTGGGTCACCAACTTCTGCACTTGTCGAACCATATCTATTGTACGTTTGGGACGGGGATGTTTTCGTGTCACTGTGCGCACACCCGCTTCCTCTGGCTGTGTATTTTTGTTGCGTCTGAGTAGACTGGCAATACCCTTCTTGGAAATGATGCAACCCTTGGACGAACACTGTTTCATAATTGCACTGTAGCTGTATCCGATGCCGAAAAGAGCGGTGATGTACCCCTCCCAGGATGTGGTCACTTTTAGAGGCATTTTACACTCGGAGCACTTTACTTCCTGTTACCGAATTCTCCACACAAGTGGTTTCTGATTGCTCTGCTGTGCTTACTGCCTGTACGATTCTAGCGCCCCTAGCGGACGTTCCACTTCGTTTCACATTACACGAAGTGGAACGTCGGGGCCAGCAAGTGAACACTATTCACGACCGGGGCCAGCAATGTGTGAACTGACAAAAACTTCCTAACAGTAGCGAAGATCGTACATAAGGATCAATATGCATCCGCAAGGGTCGTCGAGGATCTCATTGAAATTTCCAAGTTCACTGCCAGTCTCATTCTAATTGAAAATTTGGTTTGGTTTTAAGTTTAACGTCCTTTTCAGCAGCGAGGCTGTATGAGACGGGACCTACTGATTAACGTGGAATCCGAACCACATAAGCTTCCGCCGGGAATCGAACCTGGGTCTCCCGCGCCAAAGGCAAGTACGCTAACCGCTTAGCCACGAAAGAATTTGGGTAAATTTGGGTAAACGAATGGTGTGTATGCAGTTTGTGCTACACACATTCAGCGAAGAACAAAAATATTGCAGAGTGGAACACTGCAGACATGAAACACTCAGCTGGAATGGATCTAGGATTCACGTCAAGCATTGCAACAAATAATGAAACATGATGCTTTCTGTACGAATTACTCAAAGCTTGGAATGGAAGGACCAATGCTCTCCAGATTCGAAGAAACTGCCTACAGAAGAGCCAAATTAAAACTGTTTACTGATTTCTTCAAGTCAAAAGCATCATCATTGATAAGGAATTTACTCCAGATGGTCACCCTGTGAACGTCAAGTATTACGTGGGTTTTTGCAGCATCTACTGGCCAAGATTCATATTCGATCTGATCACGAAAGGGATCTGGAGTTCTACCACTCCCTATATCATCCAGATTTTGCTCCATCGACTTTGGCTACTTCCGAAACTAAAATTGGCGTTGAAGGAAAACACTTCAAACATCCAAAAGGCTTCGACCGCGATTTTGAAAGCAATTGTGAAACAAGAATATCAAGACTGTTTCAGCAGTTCTACAAGCGTTTCAATGCATGTATTGACTCACCAAGTGATCATTTCTAATAGACGGTACTGGAAACTACAAGTCCACAATGTCTTGTCTTTCATTTCCCATTAGTCACTTTTCACAATGGACTGTGTATATATGTAACTTGACGTAAATTCCGTAATTTGACTTACTGCAAACTCGGATACTTTATTCTTCTGTGAAAATAGTTCATAATACATTACTTTTTACAGCCAATTTTAAAGAGATTGAGGTATACAAACAATCTTTCATGTGTACGAATATAAATTTCAGAGATCAAATGTTTCACAGAAACTGACTCTTTTTAAACACTTTGAACATTTTATTTGCGAACATAAATAAATATAAAACTTACCAGGCACACTGGCCTGAGGTGGCTGCATCCCCATCATGAGCGTTCCATGTGGAGGTCTTTGTTGGGGAGGAGCCATTCCAGGTTGGGGCATGCGGAGTGGAACTTGGGCCATTCTGGAAGCACCACAGAAAGTACAGAAATAATCAGGACTGTACATTCGGCGAATACATTAACAACTACTTCGTACATAAAAAGAATTAATGGAAATATATTAGATTTTTCCACAAACAAGAGGAATAAAATAATAGATCTAAACACTTTACACTGTAAAGACAAACACACCGGACAAAAAATTAGTCACTCCCCAGAACTTACCTAATAGCATCCAGCTTAAATAATCACCTGGATTATGCTCAGAAGTGACTCCATGAACCGCTGCTGTCCGCATGTGAACCCACTCGCGTATCAGCAGATCCCATACTTCCAACAACATACAAGAATGATTATTTGTGCATTTCACCTGCTGCTGCAAATACCTAGTCTTACCATAAATACTGTCCCAAAGTTTTAAGTACATTGACACGAAATTAATAGATATTTTTTAAATATCTTAATGACATGAGTTACATGAATGCATTATCAACCAAAATCACAAATAATTATTCAAAATAGCCATTATTGGCATGCATACAGTCCGCAAGTCTTTGTGGGCACTCATTATTTGCACTACGCAACATATCAACTGAGAAATCGGCAACTGCCTTCCGAATAGACTGCTTTAAACTTTCAATATTGGGATGTCGCTTTTCATCAGTGGAAAGGATTCGACTGTGGCAATTTGCTGTTAATGCTTAGGAGTAAGCGCTTTACTTTACGAGCCTCTAGCGCAGCGTTTCCCAATCGGTATGCCGCGGCACACTAGTGTGCCGCCAATGGTCCGCTGGTATGCCGCGAGGAAATCGAAATAAAATTATTAATTCATGGCAATCAAATTGCAAAACATAGGGGAAAATGTATATTTGTATTTCACATTACTATGAACCTCTACTATGAATCTACAATTTTAATTTTCATACTCGGTTACTTTTCTATACATTTTTAATGTTGAAAAAAGTATTTATCATCATTGTTATGACCATTATTGCTTCTTTATTGTTGCAGACTGTTTCGTAATATCATTCAATCTTTTCGACAAAGCAAACATGCATACAAATTACCTACATTTGTGTTTTAAAAGTAAAAGAGATTTGTTTGTTCGTTCTTTATTTAGTGATCTTCCTTCTTAGTGAAAGGTTGGATACAGTTTTCGAAAAAGAAAGTGTATTTTTAAAAATCTGAGTCCTATATCTCATTGCAGTTGTTTTCTATTTTTAAATTAGAATGAAAAATAACATAATAATTTACCGAAAACCAGTCATTTGGCTTTCTTCTCTGTGAGGAGATCAATAATCACAGAAATAAATTACTACGGTATTTTATATTTACAAATAATAATAATAATAATAATAATAATAATATCTACATGAGTGTGCCGCGAGAATTCAAGTTACACCTGTAGTGTGCCGCAAGTTGTAAAAGGTTGGGAAACGCTGCTCTAGCGCTTGAGCTCATTTGTCAGTTTCCGTTGTTTGTACGCACGGAGGTCCCAGGTCACTGCTTAACGTGTGAGACAGACATTTTCGATACCTTTAGCTGATGAGCCATAACTGACTGTTTGCTAACTGCATTTTATCGGACACGCACCGCCACTGCTTTCAGAAGCTCCGGATACACACGGTACCAGGGATGCCAACCGTCCCGATTCTGTTGGGACTGTACCGATTTCTGACTTATTTATTCCGCGTCCCGACTGAACACTCGTCGGGTTGCATATTGTGCCGATTTATCGATTTTCAAAGTTAATCGATTTTACTGGACCATTTTTACAAAGGGATAACGTATTCTTTTACACGTCCAGCTTTATGTATAGAATCAATTTAACAAATTTATGTTTTGACTTGACTCGTGAAAAAAAAAAAATAGCAGCTTGCTTTTAATTTATAGTTATTGCCTAATTGTTTTGAGTTGATAATCCAGCCGATTATGATGATATTTTATACAGTGCTAAAAATATTGCTTTTGTAACCTCTACATAAAAGCGACTACTACGGCAGTAGCAGTAACACTAACGTTCAAGTCAGCTATTTAAGTTTACTAAAGGGAATAGCCAAAGAAAAGACTTGTTTAGTTGATAGTCTTTTTCAGTGATTCTTTAAAGTAACACGTTTGTTTGTGATAAAACCCAAACATTCTATTGGTTTTCTTTTTAAACGTTGCTTATGTTAAGAAAATTACAATTGTTTTGGTTTGAATTTGTTGTGTGATGACAGCCAAAGATTAAGACTCGATTTTAGTAATACTTTTTGTCAGTGATTCCTTAATAATATTATGCACTCATTTGTGATATATATATATATATATATATATATATATATATAGATATAGATATATAGTTTTCTTTCAAAACTTTGTTTATATTAAATAAATTGCAGTTGTTTTGGTTTGAATTTGTTGCATATTTTGCCCATAGCTAGTAACGAGCAGTGGGTGGGGAAATAATAAAAAAAAACAAAAACAAAGGTGCGCATTCGTTCAGGTTCGTGTTATTCAGCTGATTATTTACATTGTTTTCAACAACTCGCCGTACGTAGTCGTCCGGGGAGGGGAAGGGGGTTCCAACATCGATTGTCCCGTTCCGATTTTTTCTTATGAAAAATTGGCAACCCTGGTTCGTACTGTGCGTGGTCTTCCTTACCGCGGGCGATCTTTCATAGTTCTGTAGTAGTCGCGATGCTTGACCTAGATCTGCCGATTTCACCACCCAATAGAACGCGAGGGTGTGTTCCGGTCGTCAACCCCCAACCATCAAATGTTGTCAGTGTCGTCTCTCGCGCTACACGGAAGACATCTCCTGAAAGTACAGTGTTGGATTGGCACCAAGTTCCGTTTTGTTAATTGTTTATTGTTGCGTTATATTTTCGTTGTTACTCTTCGTGTTATTGTTACCATTTTAGAATAATTGTTACAGTGGTTATTGTTGTGCAGTGTTATTATTGGTAATTTTTAAGTGTATGCGTGTGCGTCTGTGTCTATGTGATATACATGTATACTCTTATACGCGTACTTGTTATTGGATTTGTTTATCCCCTCTTTCACCTTGCGTTCGTGTTCTGTTCTTGGGATATGCAATATGAGTGATATTAGAAATAATAAGAAGGTGATTCACAAGCAACGGAGATATATTATTTTTACTGTTCTCCAGTTTTTTCAAAAAAGAAGCCAAAGCAGGAGCTCCTCTTATCAACATAAAAAGTGCAGGAGATAACTGCAAAAGCTTGTGGGGTAAGCAGAAGCTCTGTTCAACGCATAACTGGAGACGCAAAGGGAGCACAAGCTTCAACAGGTGAAACATCCTTCGTTTCTCCAAGGAAACGAATAAACAGAAGACCAGTTATCACTGATCTGTATGATTTTGATAAAAATGTCAGGAGGAGAATATTCCAGTACTATGAGAAGGGTGAGTATCCCACGTTGAATGAACTTTATGATATGAAGAGAGAAATTAACTTTAAGAGAAAAGCAACATCCTTACGTTTCATTTTGAAGTCAATGGGTTTCTATTACCGGAATACAAAAGATGGTCGAAAATACCTTATTGAAATAAACGATATTACAACTTAGCGTATAACATTTTTACGCAAAATCTGCAAGGCAAGAGAAGAAGGGCGGAAGATATTTTACCTTGATGAGACATTTGTACACAAAAACCACTCTCATTCCAAGGTGGCAAGACGAAGACGGAAGAGGTGGTTTGAACGTGCCTGTGAGAAAAGGGAAAAGAATAATAGTATGCCACGTGGGTGCCGAGAAAAGAGGATTTGTACCAGGATGCAAATTAGTTTTCCGCGGAAAAGAGAGCTCTGCTGACTACCACCATGAAATGAACGCGGCTGTTTTTAAGGAGTGGTTTTTAAACTTTCTTAATAAGTTACGTGACCTAGAGGTGAAAAATGCGGTAATTGTGGTGGACAACGCGAGATGCCACTCAGTAATCTTGAAGAGATCGCCAACTACGAACACAAAGAAAAATGACATAGTTGAGTGGCTATATATATCCACACGATCCGAAGCAAACCCGTGTTGAGCTTTTGAAACTTGTACAGATGTCCAAACCTCGCATTAAGATGAGCGAACTGAACGAAATTGCTTCAAGTTTTGGTCACACTGTAATCAGACTGCCTCCCTATCATTGTCACTACAATCTAATAAAGATGATATGAGCACAAATGAAGATATCGATTGCAGACAGAAACAACACATTTAGGCTAAACGAAGTAGAAAATCTCGTAAATATTGCTTTGGACAGCCTATCTAAACATCAGTGAGAGACATGTGTTGGTCACGCGGAAAAACTACAAGACGAAGACTTTCGTCTCGAAGTGGTTGCTGATAGCAGAACGGAAAATTTATTATAAATTTACAAAACAGCGATACGGAGAGCGAAGCCTGCGTAAAAACAGACGAAGTTGGACAAGAGGATGAAAAGGAAGAACAACTTGCTGTCCCTTTGGAATAGATAAGATGCTTTTTTTTTTTTAAAAACTCATTTACTATGTCTTATATGTTTGGCAACATTGTTGGTAAATTTCAGCTGTTTGACGTTTCCCCAAGTGCGCGCTCAACGACTCAACGAATTGTACCGAAGTTTTCCGATGCATCGGAGCTCAAGCAAAACATTTCTATGAATGGTTTAGAGCCGAAGCTTCACGACTGGGCGCGACTACTATAGTCTCAACTAAGCGATGGATAGTGTAGTAAACGAATTTTTACCAATTTTCAGCTTCTGGAGAGTTTTGAAGATCTTCCCTGTGGTGAGTTGCCTACCTTGTACACCGCTATCACGGCCATATAATTTTCATACTTGCCCCATTCCATCTTGAACACTAACAACTGACACCTTTACATTTCTTCAACTCATTTAGCAATGACTCAAGCTTCACCATACCGCTTTTGATGTCATTCGCTTGTACGGGCGGAAGTACAGCTACTCTCGAAAGCTGGGACAGTATGTATGCTAAGACTAAGTAGTCCTATAGATTTTAAATTTGAGGACTGCAAGCAAAGCCAGGTGCGACAGAGTATATGAATGTTCCTCAAACCATATACAAAAACTTCAAGCCCTGTGCACACACCAGTTGTAATATTAAAACAGGTTGGTACCCTGCATAATTCAATTTATTACAGACTGGGTTAAGGCTCGTGCCTTATTTTGCAGTCGGTCTAATATATAGTTACACTGTCAACAATAACAAATATAAATAAAACAGGAAAGAAAAATACCGAGTATGATCAAAACATTTAAAGGAGAAAATATTTTAAAATAAAAACACTTAAAAATACAAAAGAAAAATGTTATCAAGAGTAATGATAATATGTTAGGTAGAATACATATCTAAATAAGTATTGATTTAGTTGGTTGTATGAGTAAGTCTGAAATCTAAATTAATTTTTTAGTTGATTTTTATACATGGCGACCTTCTTTTTTCTGTGAAGTTTTCTTTCAATGAAAAATGCAGTATTTTTTTCTTCGATTTTTGAAAGTATAATAATTCCATTGCTTTTTTTTTTTTTTTTTTTTCAGATGAATACACAATCTAAACGTTACTTGAAGATCGTTTGGACAAGTATAAAAGCACTGTCTCATAACTGTATCATTTACAGTATTTTATATGCTGTAAGAATCAACCGTCGAACATACGCTCTTTACTTCCTAGTTCCTTGGTCAATTCTCCAACGGTGTGACCTGAATTTGCTGCAACAGCTTTCTTAGGGCATTATTATGCAGTTGGAGCCTTCATCCATCCGAGAGGAAAAAACCTCAAGAACTACTTCATGCATCATCATCATCAGTAACAATGGTATCAGATAGCCAGAATCAAATCGCATCAATTTGCAATCAATGAAATCTCAATAATGTTTCCATCTAATTCTAAATTCTCTGCTACAATTGTAAATGGTAAAAGCTTACTACCACTTCCGATTTCAACACTGAGATGATATCACGCCATACAAATGAAACTTCTCCACGCGGTGTAAACGTGACACTTCTACTTGTTTACTGGATTGGTTACACAAAATGTAAGAGGCGTAGTTCAAATTTCATTGCTGTTTTCTCTTTATTGTGTTTATCTACATCTCGGCACATTCTAAGCATGATTTAATTTTATGTTTCTTCTTACATACATTATTTTACATCTGTGGAAAAAACATTTTATTAAAAATAAATAAATAAATAAATAAATTACAACTCTAGTCAGCATTAAACGAAATGCCATCTATAGATAAAAAACAGCCCAATATTAGTTCTGGAGGAGATTACTTTTGTCCGGTGTGCTTATTATTCTCCCTAAGGAGAACCTTAACAGGCAATGCTATTGAAAGTGGTAGCAGGAAGCAGACCGTGAGCTGAGGCATTCGGGAGTAATAAGACGTGAAAAGCAGTGAAAATGACAATGTGCTTAAAAGACCTTAGAAGTAGCTCCACTTTCCAATACGGTTTCCTTGGACGGTAAGTAGAGGTAAAAATGTTCACTCACCTTTCCTCCGAATTTAGTATCACTTGGATTGTTACACTAATGATGCTCACATTATAAAATTAATTTTTCTTTGAAGGTTTGCTGAAAAACTGTTCTCTCGGCATGAATGTAGTTTTGCATTTCCATTAAGGTAACACTGGGGAATAAAATTGGTTTCGAGATATGACATCTATTAAAATAAGTATCTGACCTTTCGAACAGTCTTCGATCCTAATCCTCTTGAAAGTTAACTCCCTAGGATTGCGCAAATTTCTCCCAGAGGCCCTGCCATTGCTTATATAATTTCAGAAAAGCTTCTATAGGAATACAGTATAACTGGGCTTTTATTTTCGACATGTCTCTTCATGATTCAAATCGAGTCTCTCACCTTGAGGACCCCTTAAGAACTTTGTCGCGAAGGTACGGAGGTTACAAACCATGATGATATTGTAATTGTTTTAGGCTGAATAAAATCTGAAGAATATGCTGGTATGCAGAGGTAAAGAACTTGAATATAGTACTATTTTGTAGTTTTCTGGTCTTATAGTGTGTACTCATGAAGCATCATTCCATGGGAGTATAAGAAAATATGTCAATACTGTTCTGCATTTGCAACTGGGAGAAGGAAAGCGAGTTCTTGGGCACTGAAATGATGTCCTGCATAACTAGGTCCGCAAGTGGTCCACTACTTTGTCGTTTTGGTTTGTTAAGGGCCTATCGGAACGTGAGTACCTCTTTACCAATGTACGACCATCTTTGAAGTAATTATACCATTCTGTTTCATATTGTGGAATTATGGACGAAAGTGTTCTGAATGATTTTCACTTGGACATTATCAACTTTTGGTGAAATTCAATGGACATTCACTGCACTCACAAACTAAGTTCTAGCTACTGACATTTTCTGCGGGCTGAGAAAGATCATACACAAACATGAAGGTACCTTATCTTTTCCAACAAAAACACTTTCGTGCTTCATTCATTTCAGTAGAAAATAGGAAATGTGCATGCCTTTTAAACAGATCACGCCTTCATTTTCCCACCTTTGATCTGTAACATGCCATCATGCCACAACTATTCCCATCTGTATAAGTATTTTTATTAAACAATTGTAACTATAAAAGATACTTGGAACAGTTCTAGCTTGCTCTACATCCGGATGCTTCTAACACCATTAACTTTCTATTACATTTTACAGCAAAAGATTTCACAATAAAAAACAGAATCATCATTAAGAGTAAGGAAATCACAAAGTTTGATTACTGAACCTCATGAACCACTTAAAAATAATAATAATAATTTTTTATATTTACTGATAGAGGCCACGGGGTGCCAAATATAAAATTTAACTTTGCAGCTAGATTCTCTTCTCTTAGTTTATGTTACTATTTCGACTCGTTCGGGAATTATGTTCGCAACTATTGGATACCTTTTTGCAGGGTGGAACTCCTATAATGTCATCGTTGTCTGCTTACATAAGTCCTGTAAAGAAAATGAACTCCAAATTCCCGGGTTACACTAGATTTCTTATTCTTTATTCTTCACTTGTAACACTTCATTTGCAATTACTATCTGTCTACTAATACACGAATAAAAACTGCTGGTTTTTGCTTCTTGATATTAACTTTTAGTTGTCACATTATTCACTGCTTTCCACGCATACTTACTTTAATAAACGAAATTAAGAAATTTGTATACAGTTGCAAATATATTAAATTTAATTTGATGCAAAAAACTAGCAGTTCTTATTTGTATGTTAGTAGATGGATAATTGCTAACGGAGTGTCAAAAGTGAAACGTGTTAAAAAAATCTAGTGCACTCTGGGAATTCGGCGTTAATTTTCCTTACAGAACTTACATAAGTAGACAACGATGATGATATAGGAGTTTCAGCTTGCACAGAGGTAACAAGTAGTTGCGAACAAGACATCCGAGCAAGTCGAAATAAACTAAAAGAAGGCTACCCGGGTGCAAGGATAAGCTTTGTTATTTTATTAGATAAATCTTTAGCTTACATCCCTCACTTCTAAAATGTAGAATAATGGACATCAGTAATAGAAATCAAACCCCGGAACCACACACATGAAAGACAAGCATGCGAACCATGATGCGAATTCGGTACTTTTGCGGGAGGGGAAAATCATATCGCACAGGGAAACAGCACTAATAAAACCACAGGTATACAAAATATTCTGTTTTCGCGTTGGACAAGTTTCGTTTAACTCTCTGCGGCACGGTTTTTCCTAAGCGTTATCTAAAAGGTGCTATACTATAAGTACCATCGTGCTTGAAATAGTTAATTTAGGTTTTATTATATGGACTTATATGAGGAATACTCTTGTGAACTGATAACATATCTGGTATTTATATATCTGATAGAAACAACTTATGTTGCCAGAAAACATCAACTTAACTGTTATGCAAGATTTGTTAATTATTATTTGTGGTCATTATTATATTCTGATGTTATGATAACATGTTTTCTGGATTTTCCACGCGTTTTATGAAACTGATTGTTTTATTTTATGATAACGTCCGAAGTCTGTGTAGAGCGGAAACCATGTTAGAGATGTCATGAAGTGTTGCCCTTGTAATGCATTTTTGAACATTCAAATAACTCATACTCGTACTAGTGAACAAAGGAGGTGCTCTGTACTTCCTCAACCACACTTCAGCAGTAAGTTCTGCGTGTCACGTGATACACAGCATCTTCTGTTATTATGGAGAACATTACTGCTTGACTGTTCTCCATGACTGCAGAAGACGTGATTTCTTGTTTAACAACGGGCCCAGATGAGATTACATGCAATGAACATACTAGATATTATAGTGTATTACCTGTTGTGGAATACTACGAACAAAAATAATTCCTTGGTAGTCATGTGTGTCAATATCATCATAATATGCGCATCTGGTGAACCGTATAACGCCAGTCATTTGATTGTAATTTCAATTTAGGTTCGCAGGCTCAAGCCACATTTGACCGCTCACTACATTTGGCAGCCACTTTGCCTCACCACAAGTTTCTTACAATTTGCTGAACTTTATGAATACTCAATGCTCCTGGCATATATTCATTTATTTAGGTGATCGAAATCACACACTACATTGTTTGTAATTTACCATCACATAGTAATAAGCTGCAAATAAATATGCCAACAAGTTCACAGAACAATTAGTTTATCATTTGTCATAGAATCATTAGTCAACAGTAATCCCACAATATTGTTAGTTCAAGAAAATGACCCTCGTAGATACATATCTGCAAAAACAACAAAAGTGGCAACGTACTAGGGAAAGATATCTCAATAATATGAGGTCCATTGTATAATACGATTAGTTAGGAACATGTGTACAGTTCAGAAGAACTATAAGATTCTTAAGCACATGAAGAACAGTAATCGGAATTCATGACTAATGACAAAAGATATCACTTACTCAGTCTTTTCAAGAAACATGTAAGGAATTTTCGAAGATTAGCTTGAAGATTAGTTTAAAAAATAGATTATTGAAGTACGTTTCTGAACAAGGTCTCGGGGTAATAGTTTATTTCTTTTACTTTCTTTCTTTTTTTCCTTTTTTTAAGAAAGGAGGTAATGGAATTGTAGTAAAAGGGGTAGATAAAAGAGGCAGCTGTAGTGAAAAATGACACAAAAGTACAATCCATTTGATGATGCTAAAGAAGATGAAGACGAGACAGGTGATGAAGTACAGAACAATATGTTCGACGCTCATCTGAACTTTCCGAGATCGTTGAAAGTTTAAGCAGGTTTATTAAAAGTAAACCAATTGTTATTAATTTATTAGTGATACATTTCATGCAATTAAATGATGTACTTCATACAATAAATGCAATTAAATGATGTACTTCATGCAATAAATGCAATTAAATGATGTACTTCATGCAATAAATGAAATTAAAAGATTTTGTTGATCTTGTAATAATATTCAAACCAAAGCAAACGAAGAGCGCGAAAGCCTTGAAATGATAACAGATAAGACTGATAGTCATGTATCTGCTTTTGCCTGTTAATTCAGTGTGTGGGGCACTGAACTTAAATGTGTTTTCCATGTCAACGAGTAAATGTCCTTCGTTTATTTGCGGTATTGAATCATGCAAATGATATGCTACCTCTAAGATAAAGTTTATCGCATGTTAATTGTTTTCTCATATACAGTAGTTTTGTATGTTCACGATTTTGGACATTTAAAAATGTACATTTTTGGAAATTTCGAAGTTTTTTCGTGTCCACTTAAGACTTCGAATTAAAGAAAGAGTGCGTTATTAGAAACACTGCTTCAATCTAATTGCCCGTTGTCTACCCTAGCACCTCCATCTTTATCACTGTTTCGCAGGGACCACCCTATAGCACCAATGATGGCTTTCTCTTGTATTTCTGCAAAATTGTTCTTTATTCTGGCGAGGAGATCACAATCGCACAGATTCTTGTCCGGGAATATGACAGATATTCAAATACGTTCCATCGCCAAGCAGACCCTGCACAACATTAGACTATGTGACATTTCACACTTCCATACAAGAGCCTCGTCGTCTGCAAATGCCACCGTTTACGCCTGTGTGTATGATGAGGGTAATGTAGCAAGAACCTGCAGTAGTAGTTGCATCGACCATCCATCCATGACGTCAAGAACGGCGCACGTGCGCGATTATCCTACAATGGATGTCGTTTGCCACTTTCGAATGGATGCTTCTACAGTCCAACCTTGCGTCTTTGGACGAGGAGATTCACAATGCATCCACTTATTCGACTGTCACATCAAGTGTGGTTCATACGACCAAGCCCACTTTTGTGCAAGAAAGCTGTCATCAGCTCTTTCGTAACGGTGTTTCAAGCTCTGTGCAATTGCACAGTGTAATTTGATGGGATATCCCCAGGGCTGCAGTTTTGCGGAACCCAAAAATGTTGTGTGGGATGTGAAGTACTGTTTTGTGGCATACGCCCACTTCAGCTGCTAAACCACACACAGCTTATCAGTGATTCACCTCCATCAGGAAAAGAGGAACTAAATTGTGGTCTTTTTGGGAGTTGTCCTGAACAGTATCCCTGTTTCCCAAGCAGTTTTACCCATCGCGTCATTATTAGATACAGAAACTCTTTACCCTCATATATTTCACAGTCCTTGGAAACAGTCCAGTGTATTTCGATCAGGTGCCACTACAATTTTGTTCAACGCACGTTGTTCTATTTTCGTAAACAACTTATTTTCGCCCTTGCTTATCAAATATTGCATTGTTTTGAAGTAAGAACTATTCCCACTCGGTACACTTGCAAATCTAGTCTTCCGTTATCACCTAACGAATATGAGTGGCTATATATTATCACGTGACAGCAGTGTTACCACTACTTTTTATACAGCCTGTGTGAGCGTAACAAGAATTTTTCTTACATTTTTATTAGGATATGTTTATTTGAATTTTAACATTAAATTTATTATTGAAATATTCTGCGAACCCTTTAGTAGCTATGGTAAACATGCTTACCTTTGGTGTCCATGGTTGTAATTTGATTTCTGATGGAAGTTTACTTTTCACTAGTATGTAGATCCTACGCAAAGTACTAACTCTACCTATACCTAATTAAATAAATATCAACTTAATTTTCTGTATACACTATATCATCAACTTGTTTTGTTTAAATTTCAATTAGAACATTTGATAATTCAAAAAAAAAAAAAAAAAATTACTTCATCCATACTTCACTCACCTTGAATGCATTACTAAACAGACTGTACACATCACTGCACATAAGACAGCACATGAATATGCTAATATAAATGTGACATTCCTCCTTTATTGGTTGTGGGTTAAATAAAAAAAAGAAAAGAAGTTTACATGAGACATCTTTAACCTAAAGGTCAGGATATTAAGATTATGCAATACGGGTGAGAAAATGAGCACTAAGGTGCACCAAAAGCAAACCTAAAAGCAATGCAATAGTTGATGATTAGGTTGTTGCAAGCTGTGTATATTCCTTCTATGATTAAGAAAACTGAACTAAACAGCTGCTGATTAAAACATCATCCGAGAATGTTCAGTAAAAAAGAAATTACGGGGAAAACATATCAATTTTGTCAAATACGTACCAAGAGCCGACGCCTTCACAAATATGAGGAGGGTCATTGGCGTTGCATCTGACAACTGTGTAACCAAGTATCGTTCTAAACACACAGTCTAGTGACTTGACCGTATTGGGAATAGGTTTGGGCATGAAGTGCGTACGATTTTGCCAAGATTAGATAGCTGCAAACGAGAATATATATATATGAAGTCCTGTTATGATTTCAGGTAAAAGAATAATGCTGTTGGGAAAAAAGTCTGGGAGGCATGAGTGCTTTAGTAAAGCGTCTCACATAAACTAACTAACTAACTCTATGGCCTATGGAACCCGGAGGTTCAATACCGCGTTCACAAAAGCTCTCCACTGACTTCTATCCTTAGCTAACTGCATCCAGTTTCTACTTTGTATTCCAATCTCTGCGAGATCCATCTTAATATTGTCCTCCCATCTGCGCCTAGGTCTTCCTAATGGTCGTTTTCCGATTGGTCTTCCAGTCAAGACTTTGAAAGCGTTTCTACTTTCTTACATTCTAACTACATGACCCGCCCACCTAAGCCTCCTAGACTTGACGACCCTAACAATGTTGGATAAACCATATAAATTATGTAGTTCCTCGTTATGAAGTTTCCGCCATTCTCCATTCCCGTTTCTCTTGGGTCCGAATATTCGTCTCAGGATCTTGTTCTCAAATACTTTCAGTCTATGTTCTTCCCTCAGAGTAAGTGGCCATGTTTCGCAGCCATACAGAACAACAGGCATGATTATCGTTTTGTATATTTTAAGCTTCAAATTCCTCGACAGAATTCGCGACAAGAGATTTTGAACCGAATAGTAACACGAATTCCCTGCTTTTAGTCGACATTTAATTTCTCCGTGAATATGATTTTCCTCTGTTAATATTGATCCAAGATATTTGAAAGTATCCACTTTATCAAAAGTATTATTTAATATTTTAACGCATCTATAATTTGCTGTATTCCGGTCCCGACGGACTTCCATGTATTTAGTTTTCTCTTTATTTACTTCTAAACCCATGTCCCTGCAAGCGTTTAATAAGATCTCTGCATTTCTTTCTATTGTTCTCCTATCATCCCCTATTAAATTTATATCAGCAGCATATGCCATAACCTGGTGAATACCGTTCAACTCTAGACCCTGGTTGCTATCTTTGATTTTCCTTATAGCGTATTCCAGAACGAAGTTAAATAATAATGGCGACAACGCATCTCCTTGTTTCAGGCCATTTTCGACGTGAAAGCTCGTGGACAAAAATTTTCCTACCCGGACTTTACTTTGGGATTCATTTAAACATATCTTAATTAATCTAATTAGCTTTCTCGGTATTCCAAGTTCTGTAAGAACGTTGTATAATGTTTCTCTCCTAACCGAGTCGTACGCCTTTCTAAAGTCAATAAATAGTTGATGTACCGGGGTATTGTATTCCCACTTTTTTCGAGTATTTGGTGAATGGTAAATATTTGGTCGATAGTTGATCGATTTCGTCTAAATTCGCACTTATAATCTCCAATAATTTCGTCTGCGTATGGGGTCAGTCTTGCTAATAGAATATTTGAAAGAATTTTATAGGATGTTGACAGAAGAGAAATGCCTCGATAATTATTACAGTCAGTTTTGTCGCCTTTCTTATGAATTGGAACAATGATTGATTCTTTCCACTCTTGTGGCAATTCTTCCTTGTTCCAGATAAGGAGAATGAGTTTGTGTATCTTGTTCCACAATTTTTCGCCTCCAGCTAAAATTAACTCAGCCGGAATTTCATCTACACCCGGAGATTTGTGTTTCTTTAATTTCTTTATAGCAATTTCTACGTCTATTCGGTTGGGTTCTGGAATATACGGTTCTGCGGTGTGTATCTCCTTTTCTCCACGCACACTAGTTTTTGGTTGCATGTTAAGCAAATCGTCAAAGAAATCTTTCCATCTATTTAAGATGCTATCCGTGTCAGTGAGAACTGTACCGTCAGATTTCTTTAATATATAAGCACGAGGTTGATAGCCTTTCTTAAATTCGTTGATTCCCTTTTACATGTCCCGGATGTTTTTATTTTTACTATTATCTTCAAGTTCTTTAATTTTAGCTTTCAGAAAATCGCGTTTCTTTGTTCTAAAAGTTTTGGAAGTTTCCCGCCTGATATCTGCGAAATTTTGTGTAGTTATTTCATTCGGATTTTGTAGCCAGCATAATTTTGCATGTTTTCTCTTCTCTGCTAGTTTTATGCATTCCTGGTCGAACCATGGTTTGTTCCTACGTATTTCCGTGTGTCCCAATTTTTCATTTGCTGAAATTTTAATGCTATCTCTAATTTCAATCCAGGTATCCTCAACACTAGTGCACTCCGCATCTTCTAAAGCCGAGAATCTATCCGAAACTTCAATCTGATATTTCTCTCTTACCTGGCTCTCTTCTAATTTCTTTAAATCGAATCTCTCCGTTTTCGGACAATGAATATTACCTTTATTCCACGATAACCTCTCTCGTATTATCGCTGCTACCAGGTAGTGGTCAGTGTCACAATCAGCCCCTCTAAACGACCGGACATCAATTATGCTAGATTGCCTTCTTCTATCTACTAAAACGTGATCAATTTGATTATGTGTTTTCCCGTCTGGTAATGTCCAAGTGTATTTATGAACGTCGCGATGTGGGAATTTTGTACTCTTCACGATTAGGTTTTTGGATGTTGCAAAATTCACGAGTCTAACACCGTTGTCATTACTTTCCTTATGCAGACTTTCGTTCCCTATAATCGGTTTGAAAATATCCTCTCGTCCTACTTTCGCACTGAAATCCCCTAATAAAATTTTCATATGGTATCGCGGGAGTTGGTCAAATACCCGTTCCACTTCGTAAAAACTGTCTTTTATATCGTCATCCTTATCTTCAGTTGGGGCATGTACATTTAAAGCGTCTCACATGGCAAGACAAAAGACAAATGTTTGCATGCAAATCCTACATTATCTCAGCATGTGGCAAATTCCAGTGAGCACTTCGTGCATTAAGCACGTTCCCGCCCCTCAGACCGAAAAAAGTTCCCTGTGTAGAACAGTTGTAATAACGCCGAATGAAAATTGAAAAAGCGAAAAAGTGCGGAACTGGGTCAGAAATCGAACTCAGGTCTACAGATTAAAGTGCCAGTATGAATTGTCAGATAAATATGAGAACTAACCTCAAGAATAAAGAGTGTGCTGTTTGTTCACCGACTTGGCAAAAACTATGATTTTTTTTTTTTTTTTTTTAATACAAGGATAAGTTGTAAGTCTTACAATATTCTGGTACACAACACACCTGCATTTATTGCATTACAATGAAACCAGGTCAACATTCGTTGGACTTTCTGCAGCCATCTTCCTCCACTTCCTTGATACCGCGTCTTGCTCAATCACTGCCGTTTCCACTTCCTGCCGGCTGATGAAGCATCGTGTTTCAGGAAGTGCACCATGAACTAAAACAAGTAGCATACATCCACTTAAACTGTTGCCTTTGGCGTGGGAACCCCACGTTCGATTCTTAGCAGGAGCTTGGGATCCTACGTTAAGATCCACGTCTCATAGAGCCTCGTCGTTGAAAGGAACACTAAAACTCAAAATCACTCCAATTCTTCGGAGTAAAGGTCGGCACTGATGATACGAACTCAAAGTGAATTACCTCCTCATAGTTCCATCACATACAGAGCATGACTTTTCGTTCGAAACTGTTCTGGTTGAGAGCAGTTCTGCAAGGTGGCCATTGCTCAAACCACTGTTTTTACACATACGGATTTCGGAAAAAAACACTCACTTTTCGTCACATGTGACAATCCGTTTCACGAAACGCACATCACGCGAATTTTGCAGCAGCTGTCGGCACATATCCCCTCTCCTCTGGGCCTGAGCTGGGGTCATCCCATAGGGCACAATGCAGAGACTCCAGACGGTCGAGGTCGTAAAGATGACTCATTACAGTGGATTGGGACATGCCGAGTTGATCTGACATTCGTCGTGTGCAGGTGGATGAATTTTTCTCAATGCTGAGTCATATGATCTCAGAACGTTACATTGGGACGCCCGAACCTTGGATGATCTTTGACATTTTCTTCAACCTGTATGGAATTTCTGGAACCAACAAGTTGCTATGCTATGGTTCACTGCACCTTCCCTTTTTACATAAAAAATGCTTTTGGTTTATTCCCTCACCATTATGCCGGAGTTCGAACTCATACGTTGATTTCACGCATCAGATTTTGTTGAACACTCATCTTGATGGGTTAGCGGCCTCAGTATTAAATAACAAGCTTCTCAACTACCTCTTGGGGCAGTTTGACCTTGTACTTACGGTAGATCACAGCGTACACACACGCTTGCTGTTTGGGTTATAGAAGTATTGCAAGACTTGTGACTGATCCTTGCAGATTTGCTTTATTTATTTAGATTGCATATGGATTAAAGTTTGAGGTGAGGTGATTTTGAGTTTGTCTCGTTCAGCAACAGGGCTATATAAGACGTGAACCTACTGATTAACGCGGAATCCGAACCACATGAGCTTCCACCAGGAATCGAACTCGTGTCTCCCACGCCAAAGGCGCGTACGCTAACCGCTTAGCCACGAAAGTGCTCTGGACAAAAGTTTGTTCGGCCTTAACGTCCTAATGCAACGGCGGGGTTGTGTAGGACGGGACCTACAGCTTAAAGTGGGATTCGAACCACTAGCCAGTATGCAGCCGAGAGAAACTGTTCTCCATCTGGACTCATCGAAACTTCTTGTTTACAAAGGCGACAAGTCTACACTCATCCACGGAGAACACACAAATATCTTCTACTGACCTTGTACGCTCGTGAATATTTTGAATCACGCTTCAGAAGGACAAAAAGATACACAAAGACAATTTCAAAAGATTACATAGTGCAGAAGATGTAATTTAGTCCGATTTAGTTCATTGAAAAATGCAACGAATTAATTTAATTTGCATATATCAATAAAAGAAGTGAATCAAAATACGAATCATCTGAGTTAACTCTGGCTATAAGCATTAATACATATACATATTCAGAAAATATTTGTGATTTCCTGGGTTCCTTCTAGATGAAATGGGAACGTTAGCATAAAGTTCGCATGATCTGAGGCATTTTTTCCTTTTACAATTACTTTTTAGGTATAAACCAGACAATTCTAAACTGGTTGTCCGCTGTTTAGGCAACGGACTGAGCAGCGGTGTTTAGTGCACTACCACAGTAAACCAGAGGCCCGGGTTCAATTACCGTACTTTTTTGTTCCTTGAATTTCCATTATATTCGAATCTATACACGACGTAGTGTAAGGAAAATCGATCGATTCCTCTTATTTTCTTTTAACTTCTTTATTTTAAAAGATTTTTCTATAATCTCTAGGCAAATTTCGGGGAAGATATTCTAAGGAATGGCGTTTGCTTTCTGAAAGTCTATGTTTACAGACGTTAAACTCCATTCGAAATTCTTCATTTCTAATAAATGCTGGGACTTTAAATCCAGAAAACAAAACAAACAGTACAAAGTAAAATACTTTTATATCAACGCGTTCGCTATTCAACTGACATGTTCAGTGTAGAATTACGAAGCAGGTCATTTCTGTATTCCTACATACGCAGTCGCCACCATGTATATGAGAGTTTATAATGAAAGCTCACTTAACAAACGTGATATCCGAAGTACTTAATGCATCACATGCAAAAATCAAATAATATATCTTGCTCTGCTTGTACAATTCCTAGTCGCGACGTATTTGGTTCAGGAGCCAAACGACTGAAATATAAATTATGACAAAGACAAATGAACTGTGGAACTAATCAGTAAAGGGAACAGGAACAAAAAATAAGAGGGAAGCGAACATCTGGTTTACTTCAAAGTAGAGGACCTCTTCCAATGAATTAATGCATTTTTCGTTTGGAAGAATTTGTTTCTGAAGATTTAAACTCACAGAACTATTACATTGCTAATTCTCTCTGGAAGAGGTACGTAAAGCGACAATACGAGGGCTGCTGGAAAAGTTTCTGCAAACTAATACTTACAGTAGCACTAGCGTTCCAATATTATAAAATTCAGAATAGGCTTTTCTATGCTTAAATTATCTTTGATTGTTTATAGTTGTGTAGTACCTCAGAAACTGCTGTTAGGGATGCGTCAATAGCTAGTTCAGGCGACAAAAATCGCTCGCCATGTATCTGATTTTCCATGTAAGGGAACAAAGAGAGGTCATTTGGTGTTAAATCGGGTGCGTATGGAAAATTAGTCATTAATTTGAATTTTTTACTGGAAAAATCAACAGTTTGATGTGCTGAGGGTGAAAACTGGCATTGGGATGGTGAAGAATGATGCGACGATTTGGGTTTGCTTTACGCAATTCATTAATAAAGAAATTTTGTATACCACTCAGCATCTACAATTCTTCGATTTTCTAAAGCTATGGTTGCTACATGTTTAGTATAACTGAAGAAACAAGCAATCATTGGTTTGGTACCGCTCCTTCAACGAACAACTTATGTTGGTTTTGGCTCATTTTTGAAACACCGATTGCTGTTAAGTATCACGTTCGTATGAATAGATACAAGTTTCGTTCCCTATAACGATGCAGTCCACCAAATTTGACTTACGTTGATTGAATTTCTTGAGCATTTCTTCGCACGAGCCTCTTTTTGAGTTTCGGCCAAGTTATGTAGGACTCAATGGAATTGGAATATGAATTTTTTTCTGGGGTTTCGGCATCTATGGCCATGTTAGCCTGTCACGTGAAGCATGACGTCCCTCGGCGATCACACTACACGGGGAATTGGGGAGAAAGAAACGGATGGAGAAGGAAATAGGATCCAACGGCTTGAAAGTTTCCTACGTTTAGGTGGTCATGCAAAATCTCATCTACTGCCTTCATGTCAATGTGAAAGGATGTCTAAGTCTCACGGTATGTTACACGTCTCTCGATGATTTCACGCACATCAACATTATTGGCGACAACAAATGTGGATGGACGACCTTCCCGAAATTCATCACTCAAAAATGTGCAAACACGCTGGAAGTGAATTGTACACAGTCCTATTGAATGGTGCTTTATCTCGGGTGTTAAACTAAATCTGAGATCGTAAAAAATCATTGCCCGAAAATTCCACTAGTGGAATTTCCATTTCTCTCACAAAACAAATTCTTCACCCAGTTTAAAAGTAAATGAATAAGCTTTAACACTCAATTTAAGATAATTTGAACATACAAAGGTTTATTCTTCCGAATTTTGTAATAGCCAATACTAGCGTCACTGTAAGTAGCAATTTGTAGAAACATTTCAAGTAGCTCATTTATGCATCGCATGAGACCGAATTGGAAAGAACTGGAAGAAGGGGTATGAGGTGTGTACCGAAAGTACATGCCGTTTTAATGTACGTCTGAAATGCGTGAAAGCATTTTAGTGAAATTGCAACGGATTGAACTTTTGACTGAGATATGTGGTTGAAGAGAAGCTCTTTAGGATACTGATACTTAGGTGTGATATTATGGACCTTACTGAGGATATCATCGCCAGTTGAAGGATGTTCGTGAGGACACTGCCCTTGCTGACTGTACAGTGAGGATGTGAGTGCGTGATTTCACGGGGAGGGGTCACATGTCAAAGTCCGCAAGTGCAACTTGTTCAACCACCTAAGAAAACATTGCACCTATTGAGGCGCTGGTTACAGAGAACAGAAAGCTAGCCGTTGATGATAACGGCAACCTTACAGGAGACTCTCACTGCATCGTGCAAAGAAGTATGAAAGATCACTTGAAGCTGTCCAAGGTCGGTTCACATTAAGTCCCTTGGCAGCTGGATGAAGAAACGATTTCCAAGGTAAGATCGTCGAAGTAGTCCCTCATATGTCTCAAGAACTATACCCGTGACCTCTGTTTCTAAATCTGAAGGATTCATTATGAGGCAGACGTTTGAGTTCACAAGTGCTCACGGAAATGTGTTTAAAACACTCCCATTAAAGTCCCAAATTGAATATACAATATAACTAGGGGAGAAAATTTTACTAAGATGCACTGCTGTATTCCAACTCACTATAAAATTCCTACAGACTGTCATTAAAGTCCATTTCAATCGCTTTTAGAAAGATACTAAAAAGGAAAAGATATGAGATAGATTTGGAACAAGACATCATGGAATATACTTCAAGTCAACAAAACTGTATACTGAAAATGCTTTTAATGGCGTAAGGTGAATCTTTAGATTATCATCTCATTTTATGTCCCAAGCCAACGAGAATAAAAGTGCTGACGAATGAAGACATGGAGAAAAGCACTGTCAGTTGAATGACGGGACTTTCCATACCAAAAGAAATGTTCTATCACTTACCACCATGGCTCCACATGAAAACTTGACTCTGGACGATAGAAAACTGATAATTTGGTCGCAAATTATTCATTTTACTCCACTGAATCACATATACATGTTTTTCAAAATGACTAATGGTGTTACAAACATTGTACTTTGTATAATGAAGATACATACAAAATATAAGAAAACCCAGCAAGTTTGGTTATAAACTATTACAAATGTTCAATGTGCTCTCTGGCAACCCTGCAGATATCTAAGTGGTAGTTCATTTCCTGCCATACACCGCCTAGCATGTCACGTGTAACAATGTGGATGGCATTGTTATGCATACCTTCAGTTCGTTAACTGGACGCGGCACTGGAGAACAGTAAACTGCATCTTTAAAGTAGCCCCGAGGAAAAAGTTGCAAGGGGAAAAGTCTGGGGAACGTGGCGGCATGACAGAAGTTTATCATCACCACCACTTGCGCGCTCAATTCAATGATGTGGTAGTTATCTGTTCAATAATTATCTTACCTTCATCGAGTTGAGAAAATAACCGATCCTCGATCAACATATAAAGGAAAATGAAATAGAAAAGACCATGAAAGAAAGGAAAAAGAAAGTATTTTCTCTTGACACAATGCAAAACACATTCACTTTAGGGTAGTCCCGAACTAACTCAATATACTCGTGTGGATTTTCATTCCCCACATACAGGCATTGTGGAAGTTTATTTTTCCACTTACACGAAATGTCATCTTATAGGTAAAAATCAGGTTCTCGGTAAAGTTGTCACCCTCAGCCATGAACACTTACATATCCACTTTTCCCTTGTATCATTTTCGTCGGATGTTAGCATCAGGGTGAGGCTTATTCAGTATAGTTTCATGGATAGGCGTTTACGCGGAATACGTCATAATGTTGTGGGTGCAATTTCAAATGTCCTGAATCCAGCATAACTCAATTCCTTCGGACTCCGCTAGTAACTTGCACGAACTCACTCAAGAAGATCTTCAGATACTGATGGTCTATCATTGCTTTTGGCCTTGCAAACGCAATCTCTTTTCTTAAGGTATGCACATCACCTTCTAATGGAATTGTCAGACGATGCATATTTCCCATAACGAGTACGAAAATCGAGAATATCGTTTTACAACTGTATCGCAGTTCGTTGCGTGATATACAGGAGCATAAAAAGCCCTTTCAGTAACAATATCAGCCATGCTGCACAAATACCACCTAGCGGCAGAGGCATCGAAAAACGACGATCAAAAACCTATTCCCAATTATGATATACTTTACATGCAAAGCAGTACCGTTAACTGGGTCAATTACCCAGATCTAGTGCAACAATGAGGAAACCCTGACATTTTGAAAAATCCTTTATGTAATCATTCTTTTCATGCGCATTGTTTTTAAAGAGCTGCTCAAAGTACAGAGTGTTCCCTGATGGTTCGGGAATGCTTTCCGGAACACTAGAATATGAAGTAGCTACGAATGCCAACCCCGATTATATATATATATATATATATATTAGCTCTCGGCTACGCCGTCCATATTGACTAGTCCGCAATGTTATCAAATCTGTGGGTCAATGTACAATAGCGGGTGAAAGGTCTTACAACTTCGGGACTTTGTTATATCAGCACCGCAAGCTACCACAGCTACATAGTGAATAACCTTTTGAACTTCAAAACGCAGGGGATTACGCCGTCACAAGCAATTTATCTATATATTAATATGATGATCATGCATTATCATTCAAACAGACAACTAGACTATACATACGCCCTCTATTACAAAATCTAACTCTGCAATTATTTGTAGGCAGTTTGTATTAGCATAGTTTAGCAAATTAAAGCAGCAGAGCAACATGCAAATTGTAACTTTCCATGCTTTATCCATTGAAACAGTAACATTTCACACATACCACATACAGCAACACAGATATCAAATGTCAGGATACGTCCAATGTTTCATTTATTGACATATTTCAAGTTAACACTTTCAGGCAAAATTAAATTATATTAAAATTTTTAACTGATTCAATAATAATACATCCACAGGAGCAACAAAAACCTAACTACTTTTGTTTTGAATTCTCATGATTGTATACATACTCTAATTTTAAATGCATAAATGCAACCGCAGATTCGTAGAGCAATTGAATGTAAAAGTAAAGGCATTCAAATCTAGCTATGTGTCCCTTACTTCGTGAAAACTAAATTTTATTGTGTATAACTTTAGTATTTATTAATCACACTTAATTTAATTAATGTTACATTTATATATGTAACGCAATCTGATTCTGAAAAAGCAAGGGACAGTTAAACTGATTAAAAGAAATCAATGAAGTCAAAGCATTAAATTCCAGTTCATTTCGAAGATAAGAGGAAAATGAACCCCTTCCCGATATAAATCAAAGGCTAAAAAGCAAAGATGAAGATACACCAGCAGTTCACTTATCAGAATCTCCCCCCCCCCCATTATTATTATGTCTATTATTTTATAAATAACAATGGAAAGATACAATATGGCTCTTTTGAAAAGTAAGCCAGTTAATATTTATAAAACTATATTGAATGAACTATACAGGATGAGCACGAAAACACTCCCTGACTTGAAATGAGTGTAACTTGAATATCAAAAGTGCTACTCTGCTCAAACTTTCTAGCAGTAACATTAACTCAAAAAGTTTCTGGTGATGCTGATCGGCATCACAAACACACGAATTGTGCGCCAACTCTAGCCAAATCTTACGGATTTAGGATTTCAATTTCTGCGCTTTCGACATCTAAGGCCATTGAGCCCGTCACTTTTGAGGGATGACGTCCCTCGGCGAGCACATTATCCGGGGAAAGGGAAGGAAGGAAGGAAGCGACCTGGGATCTGTCAGTTAGGTATCACCACGGCATTTGACTGATGTGAATGAAGAAAACCTCATTCAGGGTGGCTGGCCTGAAAAAGCGTTTTACACATTTTCGACCGAGTGCCCCACCGAGAAACGACCAAATCTTACGAAGCGTAACCGATTTAACGGAGTTTGTAGCTGCACTAATGCGTTCCTGAAGATTTGGTAAACCTGATCTATGTACCTACACTGCTCAGAGTTCTAGAATGATCGTCAGGAACGCATCAGTGCAGCTATTAACTCCAATACATCGGTGACGTTCCACGAGATTGAGGTGGATTATCGTCTCGATGCTTCTTGCGTAATAAATGGTGCACACATCGCCTGTTGATAACTCAATTACCACCACCAAAACTTCCTGAGTTTATGTAACTACTGCTAAAGTGAGCCGACCAAATCAGGGACTGTTTTTCTGCTCAACCTGTTTTAGTTACTTCAAGAACTTTTCTTATACTGGAGAAAGAACTACCCGTCATGCCACTGGTAAAAAAGTACCCATGCTTAGATAAATTTTTAATTTTCTATACTGTAATTTGAGGATACCAAATCCAATGAAATTATTTTAAAACATCTCTATCCATCGGATCACGAGAAAAATGACTTCAAAGTATATATATATATATATATATATATATATATATATATATATATATATATATATATATATATATATATATAGTTATATCATAAGTACTGTCACAAGTTTGAATGTGAATAACACAGAGTATTAACACCAAGGCAATTTATTTTGGTCATATTTTACATTGATATGTTGTACATCTGTCGCACGAATCATTTTTCGAAATGCCCCCCTTGGCCTTGGTGCAGCCAGGAAGTCTGTCCGGCCACTGGTCAATAGCATTACGCACTACGTCCATGGGAAAATTGTTCACTGCTCGGGTCAAGGATTGTTTCAGACGTGTTGTGAGGGCCTGGGAAAAAAAAGGGGAAATTTTGGGTAAAAAAACAGTTTTTTACTGTTTTCTCCTGAGCTCGAAAAAAAAAAAAAAAAACGGAAAATTTGAGAAAAATTGAAATTTTCGAATATTTTACTACATCATGCTTTTAAAATGATATTATATATATATATATACTAGTTTACATTTAAGATCGTTGAGTGCTTATGTTTCTTGTATTACAATAGGGAAACTTGTGTCAACAAATATGTGCACCAATCCTTTAAAGTTAGCACCGTGATAGAACGGAGTTATGGCTACAAAAGATACTAAAATAAATTAATTAAGATAGACACTTTAAATTATCTTAAGCAATTTTTTGAAGTTTCAAAACAATCTTTATGGCAGGGAAGTTTTAAAATAACGGAGCCAGAATTATTTTAGTTAATACCGGTATGTTAAAATCAAATATATATTTTAAAAAGATAAGTTTCTTACTTGTGCTGTGTAAAATTTCTGGAAATTTTGAATCCATTAAAAAAATCTTTCGGAAATATGGGAAAAAAAAAACGGAAAATATAATTTAAAAATTATTTCTTCGCCTGATGTTAATCTTATTTACTGTAACGTGCCTGCAGCGTGTATACAATGTATTTTGCTAGCAGGGAAAGTACTTAAAGCAACAGGTTTTAATTTTACTTTTCAGTTTTCTGATTTTTGGTAAAAAAAAATCCCTCTTTATTATTTACATATTTTTCGAACAACTCAAAGAGAGATGATCTTATTTACACATACACCGTACAAGTGAGTAAATTTGAGCAGCGAGAAATATATTAAAGAATTTAACATCTAAAACTTCCGTTCGTTACTATTAAATACTAGCAAAATACCCGTTCTTCGCACGGGGATAATGCTTTTCATTTTGGACATAAAGGGCACCAAAACTGTCACCAATGAAATTGGACCCCAAAAATCTATGAATTCGACAATAGTATCAGTCATTTTCAATTACTTTAACATGTCACCTTCCCCCTTTAGGAGTACTGATGGGTCTGAATTTGGATTTAAATGGCATCGGAAATGTCACTGATCATCCCAGTGTCCCTAAAAACTATGGATTCGACACTAATATAGGCCATTTTCGATCATTTTTATGTTTCTTTCCTTTCTCCCTCCCCGCGTTGCGGCGCTGAATTTGGTTTTAAACGGCATCGGAAGTGTTACTGTTCATCTCTCCGACGCCAAAAATTATGGATTCGACAGTAATATCGGTCATTTTTGATCATTTTTTATATATCAATCCTTCCTCCTCAATGAAGTTACGGCGCTGAATTTGGATTTAAACGGCATCGAGATGGTCATGTTTGTCTCAGCGACCCCAAAAATTATATATTCCCCTCCCTCACCCCAATTTACAGCGCTGAATTTGGATTTGAGCGGCATCTGAAGAGTCACTATTCATCTCAGCAACCTTAAAAACTATGGATTCGACACTAATATCGGTCTTCCTCCAAGTTAAACCTTCAAAGTGATATAATAAAAACTATCCTAGGTCTGGTGGTTCAAATTTGTAATGTTACAAATATAGTCACTTTCATTTTTATATAATTTGTCACAGTAGAAAACAGGTGTTTGTTTACATACAAAATAGTGTGTGTAAAGTTCATATTCAAGTATATATTAGAATATTTAATAATAGTAATTATATGTCTTAGTGCATGAGTATTAGTGAAATTTGCCTACCGCTCTTTCTTTTAAAGAGTAATTTGGTTAAAATTAAATTTTACCAGATCAAAGAGCACATTAAGAACTCATTTCCATTCAAGAGCCCTATTTGCGGCAACAGAAACGCTTCATGATGGTAGATGTGTATGCAGCTGTTAAGGCCTGTAATTAATGCACAACCACGAATAAACGACTAAAAAGCATATAAAGGAAATGAGTGCAAACTATTTATTTTCAAGAATAATTACAACAGTTTTAATTTCGAATGCTTCTTTTTTTTAAAAAAAAAATATTCGCATTTTTGAAGTTTCTCAACTTACACTTTCACGAATTTAAGGAAAAAATGGTTCAATTACTAGTAAAATTAACCTAATACAAAGATTTTTAGTTATTTTCCCAATTTTTCCGGAACGAAACCCGAAAAAAAAACTGTTTTTTTACCAACGGGCTCAAAATTTCCGGAAATTTTACAATACTATTTCAGACTGTCGACAGATGGATGCCGTTTATGGCAGACCTTTGCTTGAAGGACTGCCCAAAGTTTGTAGTCCAACGGGTTAAGGTCCGGGCTGTTAGAAGGCCAATCAGCGGTAGAAATGAAGTCGGGGACGTTCCGTGCCAGTCAGTCCTGGGTTGTTTTCGCTTTGTGGCCTGGAGCGGAATCCTGCTGGAAGGTCCACCTTTCTCCAGGGAGCGTGGTAACAGACAGTGGTTTCACTATAGGTGTTAGCACTGTGTCCTGGTACACCTTGGCAGATGTTTTAACACCTTGGCAGATATTTTAACACCTTGTTCGCAAAAATGCAGCTGGGTTGTGCCTAAGTAGCTCACTGCCCACCAAACCATCATTGAGGCAGGATGATGTGCCTTTTGAACCCTTGAAGCTGCAGTAGATGACGTGGCATATACAGGTCATTTTGGGCGTTGTAGGCCTGCTCAATTGTGAACACCTTTCCGTCAGTGAACAGAATCTTTCTGTGCAGATTGTTGGCGTAACGCCGCAACAGTCTCTTTGGTTTAAGAACCCTCTGTGACATTAATGTTTGGGTCAGAAAGTGACCAGTCCGCCTCTTATACGTAGATGTAGGTCACTCCTGGGCACACGAGACATGGAATTGCTGCTGATGTTCATCTCAACAGCAATCACACTTTGTGTTCGAACAGAATTTCTTCGAATTCTTGCTGCGACTGCTTTCTAGACCTGCGGGGTTCGTACCGTTTGTAGTCTGTCACTCCTTGCGCGGTCAGCTGCCGTTCCAATCTCGGTGTATCACTGTATGGCGCGATACACGAATCTCTTGCTGATTTGTAGGGATTTTAGGAGGTCGAAAATCTCACCTGCTGTCTTCCCGACCTTGTGTAGCGCAATTACTGCTACACGATTTTCGTAATCGCCCCACTCCATCAGAACTCAGTACAATATCAAGTATGTCATGAACAGTCAAACACACACTACATGCATCTTCCGCTCTATACACATATGGCAGCACTGTGCCACTCCGGGTGCCTACAGCGCCACTCCAAACGTTGTGACAGTATTTGATATAACTAGGTATATTATATATATATATATATATATATATATATATATGGGGGAGGCATCTTTGACGTACCATTTATGCCAAAAGTGATAGCGCTCATATGCTTCAATACATTTCCAACTGCGATTTTATACTAATTTGATCATTAAAGAACCTCCTTAACTATATCATACTACATACATTACTTAATCATATACTACATCATTTTTTAAATAAAATAAACTTGCGGTTTTTACTAAGAAAATTAATGTATAAAATAATAATGCAGTTTTAAAATGCAAAAAAAAAAAAAAGTTATTACTGAGTTATGTAACAAAAGACGTGATCTATCATTGAGTACGCAAGAATATAAAAATAAAAAAGCTATAAAAAAATAAGTTTAACCGTAAGATGTATAAAGACCATCTGTAGCACTCAGTTAATAGTCATTATTTCAAGACTGTTCCTCTTGAACAGAAGTCTTAGCTCTATACAAAAAAAAAAAAAAAAGTCAACTTGAAGATAATTATTAAGCTGAGATGTAGAAATGTATAATTATACGTGTAGTTTCACATGCCTATCTGTAACATAACTGCACTGTACCGTTAACTTTTTCAGATTATTATCTTTTAATTACTTTTATTAATTATTTCATAGCTATCATATAAGCACTTAAAAAGACTAAACTGTAGAGGAATTGTGTTTAGTTCTTACACTATCCGAAAAACTTCTTTATCAATGATTTCTGAGATATACGCAAATCCATATTCAACCTTTGAGGTCATTTCTCGTAGCAGCATGAATGGATATTTAAAGATAGTTCCGTTGGATTCTGTCCTCAGATTTACACAAAAAGTGCTATTATTTTCATCACAATTGGTTATGAGTCAATATCAGTTTTGACGGGAACTGTTTTTTAAAAAAATAATAAACTAAAGGCAATAAATGGAACGTATACACATGAGATGAAAATACTATATCAGTCGAATCGAGTTATTGGAGTCTGATATAATATTAACTCCAACTGAAGGAAGATGGCACAATAGCTGTTGTAGAGCACACACCTCTGGTGGGGGAGTTTCTAGTTCGAGCCTTAAGCTTGTGGTGAACATAGCTTATTCGTAGGTTCTTGTTTCCTCCCATATTTTCATTCCATCAATTTCTTTCATAATCATTCATTTTCATCAATCATTATCTCCTTTAGTGTAAAGCAAGGTGCATTTCCGATCGCCAAGTCGCGAGTGATGACCCAATCTTTTAGTTTGGTGATAGGCTTTTGGCCTTCACTTTATTTGCATTCGAAAAAACAGTGACTAAACCTTCTAATCTGGTTACGGGATTTAGATAGGGCACAAAATTGGGATGTAAAACTGTAAAGATTTAATTTAATTTCACTGTAAATAAAACCTTCAACGACGTGGTTCGAATCAATTAACCGCGTTGTGCAAGATATTCATGTATATCATTACAGAAATTCTAAACGAAGCAAATTATGTATATTGGAAAATGCTTCAGCCATTCCCGACACCATTGTATCAGACAACATGTACAGACATGTAAGAGGGATCTTCCAACTTTCAAGATAGAACAGTTTTAACGAGTAAGGGCGAATTATGTCCGTCCGTTAGTCAACACTCTTGAACGAAAACGAATTTTTGAGTTCTGCTGTCTGTAGTAGGTAGCTAGAGCGATCTGTTGTTGATACAAACTTGGCCACCAAATGCTGCGATCTTTAGTTCCTAGGTGATGGGCTATTTGCCTATCAAATTTCGTTTAGATCCGGCCAGTAGTTATCGAGAAATATAAAGTACTATATACAACGCGAGTAGAACTGAGCCCAATGTTGCCACACTTCGTACAATTGTACTAAATTCAGCCCTTTCTGTGAAAGAAGAAGAAGAAAAAAAGGACCATTTCACAAATTCTTGTCACATTTTCAAAAGTGTCAGTAAGACGTTTTCCTACATCCCACGTCACTCATATTGTGTGTGGGACTCTTAAAAAATGCATTCATGAAATAAGCGAGAATAATGTTTTATTATAACATATTGTTTACACACGAACTCTGAGATGATTGATTTGTTCCTAGTTTTATATATATATATATATATATATATATTTCATATGGCCATAATGCCGTTTTGGTTTATTGGTCACTGAAATGAGGCGCGTTTGGTTTCCTTACAATACATACCGATGATAACTGTTTTCCCTTTTAATTTGCGGCCTCTGTTATACTTACTACGTGCTAGAAAAGATTCATCTACTTTCACAGTTGTTTGGGGTCTTCCTATTTGGATGTTTCTAAAAAGTAATTTTTAAAAAGAGCACTTTCTTGATTTGGACTCTTGGAAGAAAGGGGGGGGGGAGTGTTCTAGAACTTCACCTCCTTTAATTTCATTTAAAGCCATATAGTACACTGGTATAAAATAATGAACTCAGCTCTTTTTGTTTCAATTTGGTACCATTTTCTTTTAGCCCATTCCAGAGCTACGGTTGTGGCAACACTGACTGAACCTCTCCCCTCGCTCTCACAAAAATACAGCAATTTCTATTTCCTAGACAATGTACTATTTGTTCTTCAAATTTGGTTCAAATCCGATCAGCAGTTATGGAGAAATAAAGTGCCACATACAAGGCAAGACGAGCCAAGCCTCTCCCTGGCCAAACCCGGCTACCAAATATAGCGACAGGCTATTTGTTTACCAAATTTCGTTTAGATTCGGCCAGTAGTTACCGAGAAATAAAACGCCATATACAAGGCTAGTAGAGCCGAGCTCGGTCAGCAAATACAGCAGTTTTTATTCCCTTGGCCATGGGCTATTTATCCACCAAATTTAGTTCAAACCTGGCCACTAGTTACCGAGAAATAACGTACCACATCCAAGCCGAGCTAAGAATGTTTCTGACAGAACTTGGCCACCAAATATAGTTATTTATTCTTTAGACGATTAGCTGCTTGTCCACCGAATTTCGTTCAGATCTGGCCAGCTGTTACAGAGAAATAAAGTACCACATGCAAAGCGAGCCGAGCTCAGCCAAGCTAACCCTGTCCCTGGTAAAGCCCGGCCATCAAATATAGCATTTTTTTTTATTCATTTGACCATGGAATATTCGCTCACCAAATTTAGTTCAGATTCGTCCAGTAGTAACTAATAAAGCCCCCCCCTCCCCCCACACACACACCTGGGACGAAACTATAAGTTCCCGTATGCTTACGACGGGAGCTAACAATAACAAAGATAGTAAGTTATATTTGGTCTAGGAATTAATTCGTGCGGTTTTACAAAAGATGGCGTAACTAGCTTATTGTCCCATAGTTTCGTTGATCCAAACATGCGTTGAAAACTACTGTCATTGAGCATCTTGTTTAGTATATGTCAGTTGCTTGAAGCGGAAACAACAACATTTTATCTTCAACTGAAAATGGCGCATTTTGTGCCTGATAAAGTGTTTTTGCGGGGAGTTATTCTTCATTGCTTTAACATGAAGAAAAGTGCTACCGCAAGTCATCATATTTTAGTGGAAGTGTTTGGTGACCATGCTCTAGCTGAGCGAACGTGTCAGAAGTGGTTTGCATGGTTTAAATGTGGTGATTTCAGCTTGGAAGACCAAAAGCAATTTGGACAGCCAAAAGAATTTGAAGATGAAGAATTGAGAGCATTGCTTGATCAGGATTCGTGTCAAACGCAGGACGAACTTGCAGAAGCATTTGGAGTTGAGCAAACAACAGTTTCCAAACGTCTCAAAGCCATAGGAATGATTCAAAAGATGTCTTATTGGGTTTCACATGAATTGAAAAGAAAGACGCTGAAAGAAGAAAAACCGTTTGCGAATTGCTGCTTCAAAGACAGAAAAGGAAGGGATTTTTGCATCGAATTGTAACTGGTGATGAGAAGTGGATTCATTACGAGAATCCTAAACGAAAAAAGGCCTGGGTGAAGCAAGGTGAACCAGGTCCTTCACAACCGAAACGAGATATTCATTGTGCAAAGGTTATGCTGTATATATGGTGGGATTTGAAACGTGTGGTGTACTATGAACTTCTGAAACTTGGTTAAACTATTAATGGACACCGCTATCGACTACAATTAATGCGTTTGAAGCAAGCTCTGGCCTGAAAACGACCAGAATGGAATAACAGGCATAATAAACTTATTTATCAAGATGATAACGCTCGACCACATGTCGCAAAACCGGTCAAAACCTATTTGGAAAATGTCGGATGGAAAGTGTTACTCCACCCGCCATATTCACCAGACACTGCTCCGTCTGACTACTACTTGATCGATTGCATAAATAACGATTTGATTGGACAGCGGTTCACTTCTTCAGAAAATATCGAAAAATGGATCTTTGATTAGATTGCGTCAAAAGATGAGGAATTCTTTCGACACGGAATCCGTAAATTGCCTGAAAGATGGGAGAAAGTAGTGGCTAGCGATGGACAATATTTTTGTTAACGTATTCATTTACTTTGTTTTTGAAATAAAGCTTCAATTTTTATTAAAAACCGCACGAATTAATTCCTAGACCAAATATATCTCGCAGTTAGATGGCAGCAAACATCCTCCAGCGGTTGACATCTACCGGATGAAATTGAAACTTTTAATGCGTGATTCTTTTTACTGTCTACTAGGGTTTATAAAATTCTTTTTACTGTTTACTAGAGTTTATAAAATTCTTTTTACTATCTACTAGAGTTTATAAAAATCTTTTTGCTGTCTACTGGAGTTTATAACATTCTTTTTGCTGTCTACTAGAGTTTATAAAATTCCTTTTACTGTTTACTAGTCAGAAAACTTGGTAGCCCTTTCCTTTAAAATAATTATATTGGGGCCGATAAAACTGTACACTCAAATATTCTACTCACCCAAATATAAAATTATATTTTTTATATTTGATTAGGTAAAAACTACTAGGCGACACTAATTCAACAGGCTTTTACTATATATAATTTTTGTACTATACAACGTCCTCCAATGAGCGAAGCAATCTAATTTACGGCTAACTAAATGCCATCAAAAGACATCACGAAATTGTAATATTCAACATACTGTAACTTGAGAATACTTAATGGAAGCGTTACGTATGATTATTATCAAAACCACACTTAAAGAATAAACTAACTGAGCCCCACGATTTTACTAATTTTGTTTTTAAACTAACTGTGAAATAAAAGGAAAGAAATAGTCGTGTCACAAGTTTGGAGAGCACATTGCTTAAGAATACAAATACGAACCTAAAAATAAAATAATTACAATACTTTATATATATATATAAAAAAAAGGAGAAATGAATCTTGATTAGTATAGTATAGCGAAAAACATAGCATAAAAATATGATAACGACGTATTTCTCAGCTGTAAACAAACTCATCAAACCTTTTACACACATTTTAAGACACTGTGTTCTCTATTTTATTTATTTATTTTTTAATTTGAATTTTACTCCTTTACTTGTTTCGAAAAAAAGCAAAGTAGCGTGAATGTTACTTGGAGTAATCTAAGTGTTTACATAAAACTTTGATATTTGAAAAAAAAAAAAAAAAATAACATATTGGTTGTGAAATCAGTTTTGGCACGGAAGTGTTCATAGTAGGGAATTTTGCCTGTGACCTTGAAAACACGCGCAGAAATTTCTAGCTCGGCCGGTCTTCAGTGTGACGTGTGACGCGGGTAAGTAAAGACTAGTGTTGTGATACATTATCAGCGTGTCAACTATGGAACAGAAAAATGAAATGAAATCTTTGAGTTTTACGTCCCGCGGTTATGCCGGTTAGGCTAAAGGAGACTGTGATGATGAGTAATGAATGAAATGGTGGAATGAAGAAAGAGTGTGAATATCAAGTTCAGTGTGCACTTAGGAAAAACCCTAATGCAGACACCTGAAATGTTAAAAAGGTTTATGTGGAAAATTCTTTTTCGTTGCCGTGTGTTTGAATGTGATAAAAGGTTCAGTGCTGGTAGGAAGTCTGTAGAAGGTTACGGGTGCCCAGGTCCAAGCAGGTCCGTCAGAACAAATATGACCAAAATGCAAGTCCTGGGTAATGTCAGACATTGTGGAGATAAATAAGGAAATTGTTCGCCTAATAACAATGGATGACTACTATTTATTCTGCGGGCTTCTGTTTTTTTTTTTTTTTAACTGATTCTCAGTTTAAAAAGTAAAACAACTGAAAAAGTTTCTTAATACAAACAGTTATCGTTAACTGCATTTCAATGCACTTGATTACTTCGACACTCTCTTCCAGTGGAAGATCGTTACAGGAATAAATTTTATACATTTCTGCATTTTTAGGAAACAAATATGTGACGAAATATGAGGAAAAATAGAAATTATACATATATACATACAGGCGCAAATCCAATGGGGGGTATAGGGATTATAGGCCCCCCTTGACGCTCAGGTATACACTGGAAAAAATGGGCTTCAATTCTGCTTTACATTGGATAAAACGGCAAAGTATGGTTTAGCCCCTCCCTTGATCATATCCTGGATTCGCCATTGTATATATATTTATATAAAACGAAGACTAATCAGGTACATGAACTGTTCAAAAATTGTGTCTATTCTTTGTCCTTTGCTTATCTGTCCATATGAATTTTAAATGGAAAGATAATTCGCTAAATAAATAGATAATTCGTCGGTTACTTTCCATGTTAATCTGATTATAATTATTCAACGTACTACAGTGTAATAATGTATTTTACAATCCACGTAGAGTAAAGTTTAGAAATAAATGGTCACATTTTTCTAAAAAGCTTTCTATTCATGTCTTAGGTTAAGGTACGTAGTTTGAGACACAAGCTTTCAATAAAGACTTCCAAGGCACAAAGAAGCCTATCTAATAGAAAATACAGAGGTCTGAAAACAGAGCTCTTTTTTTTCCCCTGCGGTTTAGTTTTATCTATTATTCTGCCTTTTATATATTATACATATTTTACATGCTACAGGAGCAAACTGAGGAAAAAAGAAAAAGCATATCTAGAACTAACAACGAACACATTCCATGTAACCACAATGAACTTAGAAGAGGAAGTAAGTGCAGATGAAGGAGTCTAATGTAGTACCTGCCGGCCTCCCTCAGCTGGTTCGCTTGTATGGGGACAGGATGTTGATGGTGTAGCATAATCGTCCCAAATCACAGCAGGACCAGCTGCATAGGAACTGAAACAGTACTACAGTCAACAAACATGTTTACAAGGAAAAAGAACAAAATCGCACATATTAGTTAGGTTAATTATTTTACAAGCAGAAGCCTGATGCAGTTATTTAGTTAAAGGTAGCACACAATTTGCGTCCTATAGTGCATGCAAGTAAGGAACTCAAGCTTTTAGTATTATGGCTCTTCTTTACACCTCTTATTACTTTTTCATTCTTCCTCCTTTATTTAAAGTGTCTAAATAATAAACAGAGAGAACTAGGTCATAAAGTTGAAAAATAATAACATTATGAAAATGACTATTTGTGTTATGAAACAAAATTTAAGGTATTTGCTAATTTAAAATGTCTAACTTACCTCTAAAATGTTGTAGGAAACAGGTTGTAGATGAATTTATATATATATATATATATATGTGTGTGTGTGTGTGTGTAGGGTGTTTCAAAACAACACTAACATTTGGGAGGTGATTCCTGACACCAAGATAAGACAAAAAGTATATATCAACGTGGGTGCACAAATACTTCCTTTCGGAGTTATAGGCTGCCGAAAACATAAAAAAAAAAAAAAAAAAAAAAAGAACTTTAAAGGTCCATAGCTGCAATGCTATGGGACCTACCGCAGTCGGGTCAAGACTTTATTTAGAAATTAGTAAGTACCCTATCCAAATATCGAAGTTTCACAAGCATGCGGTACTTCCGCAACAATTTTTATAGAGGTAGTTGTGAGTACTTCAAATTATATGTCCGCAGCCAAACTGCCTCTATAAAAATTGTTGCGAGAGTACCTTAGGATTCTGAAAAATGTCTTTTTGGATAGCACACATACTAGTTCCTAAGTGAACTTTTCACCCGATTACGGTAGGTTCCATAGTTTTGCAGCTATGGAGCACTAAACTTCATTTTTTCATGTTTTCTGTAGCATATAACTTCGAAAGGAAGCATTTGTGCACCCAGGTTGGTCTATATTTTTCATCTTATCTTGGTATCAGGAATCACCTCCCAAACGTTGTCGTTGTTGTTTTGAAACACCCCGTATATATATTATATCCGAATATAACACTATTTCATACTTCAATCATTATATCCACTTTATTTTTAAGTTCAGTTCTTTCAGCATGGAAAAGGTCGACAACTACACCGAGGTACAGAACTGAATAACTAAGAATATCAAATACAAAACTAGTCTTATGCAACATTGAAACGTGACATATAAAAGTGCAAAAGTTTGTCAGTAATATGTTCGAGTAATATGTATATCTACTAATATGTTCGAGTTGATGAAAACTTCTACAAGCATATTCGCATATAGCATCATAGGGATTCAGCAATCATTGGTAAGTGTAGCTAATGCTGGAAGCCGATCCGAGAAGAAATGAGTCGGAAAGAACAGAATAAGGAAAAATTATGAATGAAAAATCCTCTATGCACCACGATCTTCAGGTAAACACGCTTCACGTAGGAATTTTCTGTTTTAATACCATATTCTAGCCTCTTTCGCCCTCCTCCTCTTTTTCCTCCCAGCATACCTTCTAGCACGTCCCTCATGATACAGTTCCTTCTCAGCCAATGTTCGAATCAGTTTCTACTCCTCTGTTATTAAATCAAATCTCAAAGTGATTTTTTTAATCTCTATTACTTCTAGCATTTCCTTATTCGTTTTCCAATAGACTCAATTAATTCTCTCCACTCTTTACCACACCAAAATTTCGAAATCTTCCGGTCTACTTACACCGCTTTTGAGTAAAAACCATGTCTCTTCCCCATAGAGTACAATACTCCACACGAAGTATTTTATGAACTTTTGCTTAGCTCTTTTCAAGGACCCACAAAATAATTTTCTTCTTCCTAAATGTTTCTTTCACCATTCCTATCTTTGCTTTCATTTCTCATTCGCATTTCATATCCTAAAACCCTGCTGGATTTTAAATCTCTCCAGAGTAACGAAGCTGCACATTGCTGATCAAGAATATCCCTTTAGCAACAATAACTTGCTTCCAAAAGCCCAGGGTAATAGAACTCAGCGGAACGCGAACAAATGAAATCATCCAGTGCGTGTGTCACCCCGTCGACGATTTGGAGCTGCTATTCCCGCAGATAGCTGTCTAATAAATAGTAATCCGACGGTACGAAGAATATGGCGGAATTATTTTCCCAACTAACTGCGATGTTGATGTCACAAAAGAGTCTCCAAAGGTGTGACTTCGCGTTGTTCTAATGCAGAGTAACACTTCTGCGATCCACAAGCACTGGCTCCATCATGAAATGAAATGAAATGAAATTTTTAAGTTTTACGTCCCACGATTATGCCAGTTAGGCTAAAGGAGACGGTGATGATGAGAGATGAGTGAAATGGTGGAATGAAGAAAGTGGGAGGAAACGAGAGAACCTCGAGAAAACCCACGAGCACGGTGTTTGTCCACCTCAAAGTCCACACGGCGCGAGCTGGAATCGAACCAGGGCCCCAAGCACCGGAGGTAAACACTCTACCACTGAGCCACCGCGCCCCCTTGCTCCATCATGTATGCGTTTCAATGGATAAGTCAAGGATGACGTCTTACAGCTAGTAAGTACCAGTATCATTTGTTTCCGGTGACTTCCAAAGAAACGTGCTATATATGCACCTTACAACGATTTTGCGTTGATCTATGACTATTATATGATGAAAGAGGAAATGAACATTTTTTGTTTAAATTTCCAAAAGAACGAATTAAAATAAATAATTGTATCGAAGATAAGGAAGTTGTGGAAACTTATCTGAATGGGGGGGGGGGGGGGGAGATGAAAATACAGAAGTCTATGTGTTCTTCACCTAACAGATTCCTGGAACTAAAAATGTGACTTTTGGAACCTCGCACTTTGAAAGTGAAGAAATTAACCGATACATTTATTACAATCAATAAAGTGTCATTGCTCGTCTGCCAGGAGGTTATAATTCACGATCCACGATACCCCAACAGCAGTACATCAAGAAAAGTATACTCCTCTGTTGGTGAAATCATATTTTCGGTTCTTAGGAAGTGGGTTTACGTGGTGCCAACCAATCATACTTATGCCGCACCTCAGCACTCGATCGAAAAACATACATCAATTAATGAGATAATGAACCAACAAATATTAGTTCGTATCGCTTTCCAATGCTCATGGAGATCCACCGTTCTATTTAAAACTGTTTCCAAGCTGGTAGAGGCATTGGCAAATGATTTCTGCAATGCAAGTGAACTCTTACTCCAATGCACTGTATGTTTTACCATTATCGGCCTCAACAGCCGCCTTTGAATATCTCGTTGTCTGCGCCTTGTTAAAATTAAATTTAAAATTTATCTTTTATTCTAACTAGAGGACGCTAAATGCAATGGATTTTGAAATACAGTCGTCCATCCACGAAAACAGTCATTCCAGATGTTAGGCAGGCCAGCATTAAGTTTCCATCTTTGAAATTTACGTCACACACTTTTATGGTGACCCCTGGTAGCTAGACAGGATGAGCTGTCCGTGTATCAAACGCATCTTTGTTTTGGTATTATCAGAGCCAAGAGAGTTGTGCAACCATTTGAAAACCACCATTTTCAAGACATAGAGGAATCATCAAAGGAGACGCGGATAAAAGAAGTATCGTGCTCATTCCTATGCTAAATCAACTTCCTTTCTAATTACTTTACCCTTTTACCTTCCACTTCATTTAGTTTACTTTTGTAATTGTCTTTCATGTACGCAATCTCAAGCATAACTATTATAACAAACTGCATGACAAGATTATTGGCTTTCATCCTTATTACATCCATAGATTTACAAGGGAAGTAGGTGAAGTAGTACGCGGGATCTCCATGTGTTATATATCGTTGGAAGTCACACTGAGTACACCTCACATGTGAAATATCTCGCTTGAATGGGGCCTGTAGGGGTGTGGCGACCATTTGAATATCCAAACAAGACACGCTCCGAAACTACAGAAAACGTGGACAAAATAGGAAGCTCTGATGTAATTGTTTTTGAGATGTGGTATATATAGGTTTAAACGAAAGCTGAATACGAATCTGACATCAAATGTTTACAAATCAAAATGGCGGACACAAATTACACACAAAAAAAAAAAAAGTTATGGATATGAAATTGGGTATATAGAGATATTTGACGTCGCTATGTCTGAATAAAGATACCAAAAGTGTAAAATTCAAATGGTGGATCTATTCGTAGTATTATTTCGGAGGTAACGAAATAATACTATGAATATAATAATCATTTGAGCATTCCGAAAGAACACTATAACTGAATGTTAATAAATGAATTAATAAAGAAAAGATCACGTTTTAATTTGTAGAAATATTCTATTTAATTCTGATGGGGAGTCAATGAACTTTTTGGATGAAAGATGTGCCGGACTCCGAAGGAAGAATATATATATATATATACCAACTTCAAATAGCTGCCTCACCGGTTTAGGAAACTCGGGATCTTCTTGACAGGGAGTTTAGGCTTGCTTATATTATATATATATATATATATATATATATATATATATATATATATATATATATATATATATATATATATATATAAATATATATATATATATATATATATAAATATAAATTTAGTTTAGCTTCAAAATCATCCTCATATAATTACGGTTAAGCCTTTTCCTGCGCTTATACATGACTTTCTGGAAAGTTTTAGCCATGACTGTCCACCAGTGTCAGTCATTGATCAACTATATTGCCAGTCTATATTCAATAATACTTTATTTGTCCAACAAGACATACATAACTTATTTTTCACATTCAGCACTCCATCAACATTGAGGAATATTCCATCCACAATGGATAAGACAAGAAAATATATTTACAAATGTAATATTGCCACGGAATTACAGAGAATGAATACTCTTCTAATATTGCCTTACTTATTTCAAGAATAGTCTTCACTCCTGGTCTAGTGAGTGGATAGTGCACGTGCGGCTTTGATTCATGAAGTTCCGGATTCGGTTTTTGGGAAACACATCATGGTGGTTCGGATTCCATCTTAGACTGTAGGTCCACGTCTCATAAGCCGACGGTGAAGAGGGAAGCTAATCTTCAACAATGTATATTAGAAAATTCAAAGAAAAGCACAAAGTTCACAAATTTATATTAAAGGATTACACAAACTCGTCTCATATAGAATTATTAAGAACTAATGGAATTTCTAGCTACGAGCTCGTAAAATAGAGACAAATTGTCCAGTATTCTCCTTCTCCGTTTTACAACGTAATCGAAAAGATAAGCTACGAGAATCGGAACTAAAAAAAAAAAAAAAAATGTTAGCACTGGCTTTAAAATTTGCAGCAAAATACATGAACGAACTTACAAATGAAACAAGAATGGACGAAATAGTTGGGGATAAAGCAGACAACCACCTTGAAGTTTTCATTCGTGTGTTGTTTCACATAAATAAATCATAAAAATGAATTCCAAATTACAATTCTGTGTAGAGATTATGTGCTAATCAACACAGGAGAAGTGTAGCTCAACGTAATAAGTTTCCACTTAACCAGGAAATTAGATGTTACAAAGTACATGGCGAAGATAAAAATCCGTACTACGGTACCAATAACTTACCAATTTTTAAAATGCGATCACGCTAACGAAGCAAGAAAAATGTTTCTTAAACAATGTAATTGTTTCTACTTTCGAATATACAGTACGTATACTCACAGGGTGTTACTGAACAACATGTCACACTTATACCAAATTCTAATACAGAAGGATGGAAAACGCCTCCTTTCAGTTATAAACCATCGAAAATGCGAAAGACCAGGTTTTAAAATACACTGACTTGAGAACTACGCAAGCGGTTCAAAGGATTAGTATGCGCTCTATCTAAGTATTTGTTTCACAATCTCAGGTACCCTCGTAACGAATACTCAACTAGTATTTAAAAGCGTATTCTCGTACCCCAATATACTTTTTGTACGCCGGTACCGGATATTATAAAACAGGGATATTTAGATCGGTACGTGACGTTTGGGCGCCGCCGTTTGGGCGCGGACGTTTGGGCCCCGCCGTTTGGGCGCGAAGCCATTTGGGCGCCAGACGTTTGGGCGCGAGTTAAATTAAAAAGTCATTATGTTAGGCGCTGAGTACTAAGTTCGAATCAAGATATCACAAGGTGTCTACTGCAGGGATTTATTTGTAGCCAGGGAATTTCCACCCTTCTAAATTTTGATTCCCTGTCTCTAGGTTTAATTCAGCCTTCTCAGTCTGGGAAGATATTTTCCCCGTTTCTTAAGCTATAAACTCTTTTAGAGTGCAGGGGGCGCGGTGGCTCTGTGGTAGAGCGTTCACCTCTGGTGCTTGGGGTCCCGGGTTCGATCCCAGCCCCCGCCAAGTGAACTTTGTGGTGGACAAACACCGTGCTCGTGGGTTTTCTCGGGGTCCTCCCGTTTCCTCCCACTTTCTTCATTCCACCATTTTCACTCATCTCTCATAATCACCGTCTCCTTTAGCCTAACCGGCATAACCGTGGGACGTAAAACTTAAAGATTTCATTTCATTTCATTTTCTTTTAGAGTGCAATGATTCAACTTCATGTTTTAGTAGCGATTCTTTATTTTTTTCAGTATGTTTATTGTCGCGAGCTATGTTGGTCTTGTTTATAAAATTGCTTTCTGAAGAATTGTTCATAGAATTGCTTTCAGTTTCTTCTGCAGAGTGTAAGAGAGGCTTTTCCAACTTAAACTTACAGCATACTGACGCTAGAAACCATTTATCTGTAAAAACCCTGAAATCTCTTCTTTCCATAAACGTTAATGGGCCAGATATTACATCTTTCAATGGAGAAAAGTATGCCTTCAGCTGGATAAAAAATGAACACCATATTGCTACCGACAAACCAACTAAAAAAAGACGGTATCCGATGTAAACTAACCTCCTATTGCTTCACTATTCTAAAGTGGGATACGCTGAGAAAATATTGTTAATTTCTAAAGACAGTGTTAGATAACACGCCGTAAGTCATGCTCCAGCTTAACTCAAGGTGAAATCGGCAGTCAATCCTTTCCCGTTATTTTGTAGTAAAAACTGTAAATATGGTAGGCTACAATGGCTGTTTCAATTTCGAGAGTAAAAGTGAAAGAAAAGGAATTTTTTTCCTAGGTAGCATTATATTGGTATTTATTTAATACATGCTCATGATTCTTCGGAGACCAGATTACAGTCTTTGTTCAATTCTGGATTCGTTTTAATACCAGTATGTTTTGTTGACCAGAAGTTTATTTTCAGCAGAACAATGCTAGGGTCACACACCCCTGAATCTAATTTTATTAAGTAGAAGGAGCAAGTGCAAAAACTCATTTATGATATGACGAATGACATTTAATACAGTCTTTCCCCTTCTATTTAATAAAATCAGGTTCAAGTGTATGTGCACCTATCACTGTTCTGCCCAAAGTAAACTATTACCTTTTATCATATTTATTGTTCGGGTGAGGAATTTGGTTTTCAAAGACCAAATTAGAACGGACTAAAGAATTATTTGTCATAACAAAACTGTTTTACGTAGGAGCGTGACACTTGTTACGACAAGTTGTGCAGATTGCAATGTAACTATAGGGCTTTTACTGGATGCTGCACACTTGTCTTCAGCAGTAGGACGAAAAGTAGCAAGGTAACACATGTAAACTAATTTACCTAACCAAATCTTATCTAACGCACCTATCCATATTTATCATAAAATTGTTTTTAAAAAGGTAAGAAAGGTAAAGAACTTGGGGACCGCCTATCAAACTAGTACCATAATTTTAAAGTAGATAGGTTTAAAAATAACGTTGTCCCAACCCGACTGTAAAGTTGTTCTGTTATACGGAACACAATCTTGCATAAACATTCCCCTCTTCTACAAAATCCACAAATAAATCACTGGTCTACTGTAGTTGAAGTCCTTGAATTATACTGGATTTTGTTTTACATACTAGAAATACTGAAATTTGAAAATTCTAAAAACTGGATTAACAATTAAATTTTGTGAATTTAAGTTTCAACCAAAGTTAAGTATGCTTTTTATTTGACAACTTTTCAAGCAAAAGGTAAGTAGACCAGACTAGATATGATTGACTGCATTACGTACATAGTGAACCTATTCCATTAGAAAAATTAAAGCAGGACTGCTACTGTAGTTATGCAATAAGTGTGAATGTCAAACACATTTTTAGTGGCTAAATGACCAATATATGTACACTTAACTATTATGTTTCACTTTGAAATCGTTCTTTTTTTCCTTTCGCCACTTTCTTTAGTGCAGATTAAATGCTTACAATGAGACGAAAAAAATGTGTGTTAAGTTTCGATTTTTATATTGGAATGTTAATAAAAAAAAAAGTGATACCAAAAATACAGCATACTACAGTTCCTAAACTCAATGTCTTAGACACCCTGTATTAGAAGCTTTCCCTCAACTCGATTAGGATTTAGGATTTTTAGATTTCTGGGCTCTCGGCATGTAAGGCCATTTAGCCCGTCACGTTTGAGGGGGCACACTATCCGGGGAAAGGAAAGAAAGAAAGGATTGGGGAAGGAAGGAAGCGGCCTGGACCTATAAATTAGGTACCACCCCGGCATTTGCCTGGTGTGAATGAGGAAAACCTCATTCAGGGTGGCCGGCCTGAAACAGCGTGTTACACTTTTTCGACCGAGTGATCCTACCGAGAATCGAACCCGGTACCGCTCGCACCGAAGGCGAGAGCGTTAGCGACTACGCTACGCGGGGCCACTTCTCTCAACTCGAGTACGCGGAAATCTTTTATTGGTAGTTCTTTATTGGACTTAAGGAAGAGAAGAGTTTGGTAAACGCAATACGAAAGAAAGCAAATTTTAATATTCATAAGTATGTAATTATTAACTTTTATAAAAAATACAAAAATTAAATCAATATGTTTTAATTAACATTAAGAAAATCATTAACAGTTTGTCTGATTCCTTCATTTCCTAGCTTTCTTATACAAAAATTAGATCAACATTAGATCAGAAGTACAAGAATCGTGAACAAGCGTAAAATCAATCCATGACGAGGTTAGGCAACAAATGCCACAAACGCATTAAACTATTTAATTTAGATGAATAAATAAGATAGAAAATAGATAGGTAAATGAGGTGAGATAAAGATAGAAGTGTAGGAAATGTATATATCTTGATTCGCGCTTAGTTTTCAGTGCCTAGCTTACTATATATTATGTAAATTGTGATTTTTACTATGTATCTCGCGCCCAAACGTCTGGCGCCTAAACGGCTTCGCGCCCAAACGTCCTGTCCCGATTTAGATAGAGCATACTAGCTCCTACGTAATTCCTTGAACTGCCCATAATTTTCAAGCCAAGGTGTTTTCGTAGTTTCGGCGGTTTATACTTCTGAAAGGAGGCGTTTTCTGACTCATATTTATTAGAACCTTCTTCTTTCATTTCATATAAGGTATCACCTAAATTTGATATGGTGTTCATTAATATCCTGTAGATATAAAGCGGAATTTATTGCGTGTATCTTGAATTAGAATTCTCTTACCCGACTCAACTGGGGTGTAAAGAAGAGCTTGAATGTATCCTATTTAACTGGAATTGACAATATACCTTTAGCCTATCTACATTACTAAGAAAGTTAGGTAATACATCACAAAATGAATGGACAGAAGTGCAAGATGTATCCCAAACACCAAAATGAATAGATTATATGACACATTAAATAGAATGTGAGGCTACATACACTTACGCTGATTACCTGCTAAAGAGACGAAACCATTACTTAACGTCAATAATTTTTGAACCTGTGCAAACGATGAAGTCACACTGACACCATTCTTTTCCGCTATGAAGTACCTTAAGTCAGTTTTCGTAATAATTAATACAGTCCATAAACAGATTTAAGAAAATACACACACAAGAGGCACAACTCGCGATAAGACGTGAAATTATCAGGCCACTTAAGAATGCTAGTAACATAACACTGACAGGCAGTAAATTGAGGCAGGCTCCTGCTGGTTTTTGTATTGCGTAGGAAAAATGACAACAGAACATGATTCAGAGGAACCTGTGACATGGAAAGCTGTACGCAGGATTGAAGCCGGGCAGACACAATTTGTGGTAGCTGAGGATTTCCGTGTTTTTTAAAGTAGCTGAACACGCTTACAACAGACGGAAACAATATGCTGGAAGCCAGAAGAAGGTCGCCCATTGACAATGTTAGCAAGGGAAGACTGGCTCGGAAAAATAAGCGGTAAAACGTAAACGTAACTGACTTGCAATGTAGGCTTGACTAGCAAAAGAACGCAGAATGTCAACCCAAACCGTGAGCAATCAGCTCTGTGAAGAGGCCTTATGCGCCAAGGCCGATTGTGTGTATCTCTTTGACTTCCCAACAGCGTAGGGGTTTCGCAGAAACTGGGTTGCTGAATGTCGTAGTTGGGGGCATGTTGAGTGAAGCACTGTTCTGTGCTCGGATGAATCACGTTCCACCTTATAATCAGATAATCGATGCCTTCTCATCTGGAGGAAACGTGGATCTCGAAATTATCCATCCCATGTGCAGGAGATATCGCAATACTGAGATGATGGAATAATGGTGCAAACAGAATTCAGTACCGGATGAAGCACAACCCTTCAGATAATCTAGAACAGTACTCTATAGAGATATCTCCAGCCCTCATGTTGTTTCTATGGCCACAGTAATTGAAAACCTCACTAATATACAGTTTTCTGTTCAAATTGCCCTGGATAAGGATGAGTTGCGATCGCATGTAACCAATGGCGCCATCACACCATTACACTGGACATTTGTCCGCTATGACGCTCAACAATGCAAGCTGGCAGATTGCGCTCCTGACGGTAGTGTAGTATGCATATGCGGCTATCACTGTAGGACAGGCTGAAACGGGACTTCATCCGAAAACACCATATTTTACAATTCAGCACGCCAGTGACAGTGTTCGCAAGCCCATATGAGCCTGATGCGTTTGTGGTTTCTGGTCAAGAGGAGCCGTTGCAATGGTATGCGAGTCATCAGTCCAGCCTTCACCAAACGATGTCGAACAGTTGACGCAGACATGACAACACCTGTAACAGTGCTCCAACGTTGAACCAACACTTTGGACGCCGCTATCCGCTCCAATATGACCATCAGGACAATGTGTCCTGTCATTTCGTGCTGTGGTCACATTGCATGGTCTAATCCCTGCTCGTCGCTTTGTATGACCCTCTTTTGTTCACTGCTTCCACACATGCATCATTGAGGTCGCAGCATGTCCTTTAAGAGCAACAATTTCGTGGTACGACAAATACGCTTCCCGCTGTCCGATCATTCTGCACCATCTGAACTCACTCAACTGCGTATATTGCGCCTATCGACATCAACGAGGCATGTTGGCACTTTACTAAGTGTTTACACTTTAATTGACCATTATCTACTGCCTCCCTGCGACGTGCACATGCACTTTATAAATAAAAGAATACATAAGAAGAAACGGAGTGCAACCAAAATTAATAAATAAAAGACATGAAAACTGACAAAAAAGAAAACTATGTCTGTTGAGGAATCACATGTAATCTTTGTAGCCTGCGCACAAACTGAATGTCGATTTTCTCTACAAACAGGAAGAATTTTAATTAGGTAGGAGAAATACCTGTAAAAATTAAAACTGTTAGCGTTAGGTTCGCAATTATAATGTTTCATCTTAAAAGTCAGTGTTTTCTACTTTTAATTAAAACCCTTGCCAGTCATGAATTTTACTGCGGTCTAGAAGAATAGTGTCAATATGACCTCGTAATTTGAATACCGCCTCAAAAGCTTAACTGTTGACTTTAACCGAAAGTGTCAGAATTCATCTTTCGAACCCTTTGTATTATAGTGCAGTGTTGTTCTGATGTGTCTTGATGTCATAAGGAATTTTGTTTTTAACAAGCAAAAACTTAACATATACCAAAGTAAGAACTAGAAGGTATTAGGGACATTCCATGTGAAATCAACTAATGAAATGGCAAAATCTGACTTGACGATCTTAGATTTTTGTAAAAATTGGTGCACAGCTTTATTACAGAGTTGAAAAAATTCCAAATATTATTTCTCTCCTCCTGAAAGTGTCCCCCATACTGGGTGTTGAAAAATGCAAAAAACGGCATTTTTTCAGTTATAGTGATTATTAAAAATTGTCATAAAATGGTTAATATTTGCACTAGAGACGTGGAACAAACACCATTAGAAAGCTTAAAGATTGCTCTACAAGTTGTGCTACATTAAAAAAACTGTAAAATAAAAAATAACAATTCAAAAATTCACAGTAAGATTTGAATTTTGAATTTAGCATAGAAGTGTTCCTCTGAATTTGTTCAAAATTGTCCAGATTGTAGTCTCATATGTGTACTAAAACACCACAAAGTTGCATTTTGGGCACTCAATGGGATCCGATTCAAAATTCAACATAACCAAACATTGCACGATATTGACCATGTGAATGTATGGGTTCAGATCGATAACCATTTGCCTGGAGCTATTTACCTGCAGCATCAAAGGAATTTATATTCAATTTCATTCGTTTCTTGATGTATTCATTTGAATTTACACAATTATCCACCTTTTGAGTTATTTCGAGAGGTATTACGTTTTCAAATAGTACTTAATACAGGTCATTATTCTTGTTAGTCAGTATGGATGTTTCTAAATTTATGTTGGCTACATTGATACATGTTATTTTCATTCCTTTGTTTCAGGATTGCTATAACAGAACATATTATGAAAGGGAGGGATATCTTTTCCTCTCTTTCACAATATTTGTATCAAATGTGTTATGAAACACAGTGACACTGCTCACAATCACTTCACACACTTTCAGCACCAACAATTAGTCAATATATATATATTTTTTTTCTTATTTCAATTATCCACTTCAGCATATCTGTAACAGCCTGCCCTAGTGTATTAAAATTCTTCGTAGGGATTTAGGTCATTATCAACAGAACAGAGGAAAAAGAGCCCGACTGTTACAACAGGGGAAAAGAAGAACGTAAGAAGAAAATGGAAAATCAGCATTAAGTTGTAAAAATCTTACGAAAACTTTATTATTTTGACAACTGTACTACTTCTGAGTTTCCACAGAAGAAAACCACTTTCTACAAGTTACAAGGATTAAAGTTCACTAGGAAAGTCACACATTTAGGGCGGAAACCAGATGCGTATCCAGTTTAGAAATTTTAAGATGTTACTGGAGAAAGTGGCAAAGTACACTAAAACTGTTGAGTTACAAGGTAGGAACATTCCAATTCTTTATTCATATATATCTGTGTATTGAAGTTTAGTGTCGCTTTACATTACTGAGGCTATTTGAGACGCGGATCTACAGTTTTACAGTGGAACCCGACCCACCATAACGCGTTCAATGCTGTCCCACAGGTTCTTCCTTAACCAACGATTTTCGATCAAATTATTAAAAATTATCAGTTGAAACCCTAATTATATTGACTCCTGGAACGGTTTCGGCCACTTAAGCTGTGGTTTTGTTCCTGGAGGTTAAGTAACACACACAAAGATCGAATCTCTTTTATAAACACATTTTACTTTTAGTGCAAGGTTCATAGTTGGACAGAGAGCTCTGTTTCTGTAGAAAAATTGTCACGGCAATTTCCTTGTAAAAGAAGTGACGAACACCGTGCGAGATCTGCAGACACAGAGAGAAATTCACTTCACATTAAACTTGTTTACAAAAACTAATGATTGGTAGTATAACGATGAGTTGATTATGTGATCATTAGGAAACATTAAAATTTAAGATTTTTGACTTAACTTAGGGTTTCATTTTCAATCAATCCGCTTTCTCACACCATTATAGGCCTGATTGTCTGCAACAAGAGTCTCCTCTTTTTGGTTCTCAATAATAGAGTCGAAGAGTTTCCCTAAATTAACTCCATCATTAGACACCATATATATATTTTGCTTCCTGGACGTTTAACAACTCATCGAGACAAGACGTCGGCCGATTCACTGCTACTGTCAATGATAGCAGGCAAGAACTGACTTTAGCTAGCTTATATTTGAATGAAAGCCTACAACTTATTTTACTGATTATCACTACCAGGGATTCTTTACATTCTTATGAACTGTGAATTTGTCTGTCCGACACTTCCGCAATGGTTCGTATAGCGTCTCTTATGTCTGCCCTCACAACTGATCAAGAAATTTAAACTTCAGTATTCTTTACAATTTTAGTTAAGTCCTTACTTCAGCCATTTCATTCATCTTTTCGATTCTTTGATTCAGTGATTTGATCTTTCAGTTCTGGTTTTGAGAACTTACGTGTTCCACTAACTTGATTGCTAGTAACAAGTCATGCGGTATGTGATGATATGCTGTTGATGTTTTTTCTGCTTGAAAAGGAAATTATGGACATGGTGTGATGTCATCTTGTCACAGTCTTCAGTGTTTCACGTGGTTAGTTGCGGGCGCAGGTGGTTCGCTTCTATGCTCTTACTGTCAAATGCGATGTAGTTTTTTTTTTTTTTTTTTTTCGATACAGGAGTGATAAGATATTTAAATTTTTATTGGTTTAACGACATTAGTGTGCGGAACTGACATGGATGGTTATAGTTTTTGTTTCTGTGTGAAAGTACTAGATCTTACGAGGAGTTGCAATGCTTCTGAAAAAGAACAGAAGCTCTTGAGTACAATTCGTCATAATCGGTTAAAAGTGTACTTTGTATGTTACAATCGCCAATGTTCGCGTTACTTAAAGCAGTTGTCTGCGCGAACTAGCAGCTTCATTAGTAGGTTGGAAGTACGTGAGATTCTTTTACTGTTACAATTTTGTGTCTTGAGTTAAGGTATGAATGTTTTTCATGAGTGTTCATTGATACCATTTGAAGAGGAGTTTTTGCTGCACGCATGGGTCAGAACGGATGTTTTAGTTTCGATATTTTTTTTTTATGAAATAGGACATTTTGTTCCGGTTACAGCATTGGGCAAAATTTAATTTCATTTAATTTTTCTTCGTGAATTGTACATACCGCATTAAAATATCAGGTATTTACTTTTTATTATTTTTTTCGTAGTTGTAAAATATTTATTTGGTTTCGTTTGCAGTTGTCTCATTTCAAGTACATAGTTCTGTGAAATTTCCACTGTACGTTAATTGTCGCTTTTCTAAATTCTAATGGGGTTAGGAGGGCCTGCTCCCCTCATATGTATAATTTGTTTTCCCTTTCTAAGGGGGGGGTTACGGCGGGTTTGTCCCTTTGTTCTTTTGTTTCCATTGTGAAAGTGTGACTGTTCTTGCTGTAGTTTAATCTATTACTTCATACATAATATATTTCAAGTTTTGTTGCATTTAGAACTGATACGATAGGAAGTTCGCTTAGTCCTGTATGTATAAATACTTGAAATATGCAATGTTGTAAATAATAGTAGAATCATTAGAGTCGGAACCACTATGATTTCTAACAGATTCGATTCGTAAGGAACTGGTTCCTGGTGATATTTAACGAACTGTTTCGAGAAACCTGTTCCTTATGAATCGGTTCACTGAACGATTCAATTGAATGAAATGGCCAAAGTAACGACTTGCCAATTTTAACTTCTGAGTAGCGAATTGAAATATCCACGCACGAAGATTCTACAAGAAATCGTCCTATCACTAAGGCTACTGATGAGAAATATTTTCGTTTCGATGCTAGGATTTGGTTTTGCACCTTCCTTTTTTTTTTTTTTCTTTTTTTTTTTTTTTTTTTTTTTTTTTATCTTTTCCATATACTTCGATACCCTCGAAAAATCTTTTAGATTAACCATATCCGTGACGCCATGCATTCATTCTCGACCCATTACAAAACATGAAAACTTCACTCGAAATATATCTTGAACGGTGATTGTATATCACATTTAGAGTTACCAAATTCTTAAATAATACGAGGGATGTAACAAAGAATTTTTCATACCTTACCTTCTGTGCTCCAGAAATGAAATTATACTTATATAAGAATACAGGCTCACATATGAGACAGTGTAACTTATTCAAGTCCTAAAAGTACTCCTGTACAGGTACTTATGAACGTGTAAGAACATCCTTTAATGGAATCAATGGTGTACAGAACGATTATAACGTTAAGCTTTTGAAAACAACACGTAATTCTAACGTTCCACGATATTACGATGCAGTATTGGCCATACATTAAATCCCATTATGCTAAGGCACTGGTATCAATTCAATTATAGGACCGTCAGTACTATTTCAGATCAGCTACGTTTAGTAAAAAAGCAAGGCGCCATAGAACAACAACAAAAAATGTTCAGAAGTAATTACGTAATATAATCAACTTAGTGTATGGACACAGATCTTTTATTTTGGCTTGAATTCAGCATCCAGTTCAGGAGCGAGGCTATATGTGACATATACCTACAGCTTAACGTGGAATCCGGACCACATGAGCTCCCGCCGAGAATCGAGCCCTGGTCTCCTACGCACAAGCGCATACGCTATTCATATAGCCACAAGGGATCTTTGTATGCATATAAAAAAAAAAATACCGAGGAGCACATTCAGAATGAATCAGTACGACCGATTCCGTGCTTGCTCTATCTTTTCAGGAGGAAGGTGAATCACATCCATCCGTGAATCACTAGCAATATTTCTCACGATTCTGTGGATTTATCACAAAAACTGGTGTACACAATGCAAGCACCCTAACTCTCCACTTGCAATTTTAGCTGTTTCATTTGGATTTACTCGAGCAGATTGTTCTACCAAATACAAAATTTGAGTGATTCCATTTCAAATCGTCCAGGGTGGTCCGCACGACTACCTCAAATTTAGTTTATTTTTTAAAATGAGAAACTACATAACAAAATTATTAGACCCATATTTTTTCTTTTCCCTGGTAAAAGTTTCTGCTTCCATATACAGCATTCCAAAATGGCGGCCCTCCTTTCGGATTGCTCGAAAAACTAAAAAACACGTAAAATTAAAAGTTTTATTGTAGAGAAACGAGAGCACTTACTAACATAAAAACAATAGTAGGAAGAATATAAAGTAGTGTGTTCCGGTGGAAGAGAAAAATTCGTCTGTTGATCCAATAGGAATTGCGCAATTCACTAGTAATGTTGTCAACGTTGGTGAAAATTTTGCTAACTTCAAACATTTTTATTCCCGTTCTCACGAGCCATATCAACCTCTGCTTCTAGCATCGAAATCTACTCGATAAGGTCTCTTGAAAATGTAAACGACTTACGTTTCTGATTATTACTTGGCCGCCATTTTCTCAAAAAACCCACTTTTTAAAAATCAGAATTTCTTACAACTATTGGAGAAGTACCTAAGTATTTAATATCCGTTAAAACCGTTCATGCGGCTGCAGCGGCTAACGTTCGCAATTAATTACTGAAATTTAGATTTTTGTACTTGAAATGTATATATTTCCTATGGGCATTTAGGTCCTGTACACAAGACGATTTGAAGGGGAGTATGAAAATTTTGAGAGTTAAATCCTGACATCAAATCAAGTAGAAAAGTTCCTATAAACATGAGTCGAATTCCACTTCGTTTTCGAGTTACAGGATTTCCAACTCGGGACTTAAAATTTCGCGACAATGGAAAATAAAATATATATTTCGCGTTAAATCAGAAACTGTGTGTTAAAGTTATGCGAAGTTTATTTGTATCAATATAATGATTTTTACGTGAGTTGCAATTCGGTTGGCAGTGTTGCCAACTGGTAGAACTTTTGTTTCCAAATGACACTATTTTTTTTTTTTTTTTTTTAATATATATTCATTAATGATTGTAAACATCAAATGAAGCACAATTTTCTCCATATCACCACAGTTTTCGAAAACTTATGTGCATTTCATTAAAAGGTTTTATCTTGTGCATTATTGATAGTTTGAAACATTGAGTATGATTTTCACTTTATGTTTAGCATCATTAGTAATACAAAATGTTGAATGAAAACTACGTCTGCGTAATAATAAGATTTTTTTTTTTTATTTATTATTTCAGAACCTCTCGTAACTCTACACATCAAGTTCGAATTTGTTCAAGAAGTACTGCTGCAATCACGAAAGAGTTCACTACGTGATTCGTTGTCGTGAACATCGTCCAAGTGTTCTCTGGAAACATGAAAATTGTTTCCACTGGTAACATGACACTGTAGTGCTCTAATTACAGTCTTTGTGTGAATATCAACGGAGAAGTCCTATCACAGTAAGGACCGTATTAAATGTGTTTGGTGATTATCCTAAAAGCATAAGAGGATTATGTACAGAAAGAATTTTCTAGAAAAAATTTATGTTGGGGTAAAATATATGTATTGCGTACAACGTGCGTGCCAAAACGGAGTATTAGGAGAGAATGATTATTTGTGTAAAGAGTGCTTTGAATATTTATCGTAAACAACGTGAATATATGTGTGTGAGATATTGGTGACCACGCACCAGCAAGATGAAGAATTTGTTCCTCTGGAGGTAGATTTGGAAATACTTAGCCAGACAGTTCACGTACTAAACATGAATGTGTCGCCATTAAAACGGTCGTCATCGGTGAAACCTAGACTGCGGCAAAGGTCTCAAAACTTTTCATACTGCGTTTCAAATAGCCTTGGGTACAGATCACAAATAATCATCCTCCCCTAATAAGTATGTTCAGGCAGACACGCTATATGCAATCCACATATTTTACCGCAAGGTAAAATTTTTGTCGAAACTTCTTTTTGTACACAATCCTTTTATGCCTTTTAGGATAATTAACACATTTAATACTATCCTTACTGTAATAGGACTTGTCCATTGTTATTGACACGAACACTGTAAATAGTGCACTACAACGTCATGTTACCCGTGAAAACAATTTTCATGCTTCCAGAGAACACCGAATCACGTAACAAACTGTTTAATGGTTCCAGCAGAACTTCTTGAACAAGTTCGAACTTGATGTGTAGAGTTACGAGAGGATCTGCAACAGGGTTGGCTGGTTTAACCCCCCACCCAAAAAATATAAATAAATAAATAAAAATAAAGAACGAAAAATGCTTTAAATCGTGTGAACATCATGGTGACGTTTCCACATACCAAACTATCCGCATTACGTTTATCTACTTTTCACCTTTTAATCAAGGAGTCCCGTGTTCAGTTCTCGGTCGAACTAAAGCCCATCTTTCAAGTATAAACTAAGTCGCGATATGAGGTGTCCCTCTAAGCAAAAGTCTTCTCCGTGATAACCTTGATATTTCATAAGGATGTTAAGCCTAAACATACTAAATGAAACCAAATTATATATTTCTACTTGAATGAATGCCTGTTGTTTTATAAAGAAGCAAAGGTTGCTTAAATATATTGATAGAAATTGGCAAAATTTATCAACTCCCTACGTAGCTTCCAACATTAGCTGGGATTTGACTTGGATTTAATTTTATTGAATGATATCTACATACCAAATTTGTAAGTTAATACCTCAGTTTTAGCGTAGTGATTATGATACGTTGACCTTAAAATTTTATATACAAATACATTTAAAGTAATGACAGGATTTTCCCAACTAATTTATGTCCATATTTATTATACATACATAGAATAAATTATTTAAACCATAAAAACCTAGTTTAAACCTAAAAAAACCTACTTTTTCAATAAAAACCATGGGTTTTACCAACCCTGATCTGCAATAAAGAAAAAGAAATTTTTTTCTCCTTATTATTATTATTATTATTACACAGACATAGTTTTCATTCAACATTTTGGTTTTACTAATGATGATACACATCAAGTGAAATTCACACTCAATGTTTCAAACTATCAATAATGCACAAGATAAGATCTTTTAACGAAATACATATAAGTTTTCGAAAACTGAGGTGATATGGAGAAAATTGTGCTTCATTTGATGTTTACAGTCATTAGTGAATACCAAATATAAAATAAAAACCACGTAGTGTCATTTGGAAACAAAAGTTCTACCAAGTTGGCAATACTGCCAACCGAATTGCAACTCACATAAAAATCATCATATTGATACAAACAAACTTTGTGAATTTCGCATAACACATAGTTTCTGATTTAACGCGAAATATATATTTTATTTTCCATTGTCGCGAAATTTTAAGTCCCGAGTTGGAAATCCTGTAACTCGAAAACGAAGTGGAATTCGACGCATGTTTATAGGAACTTTTCTACTTGATTTGATGTCAGGATTTAACTCTCAAAATTTTCATACTCCCCTTCAAATCGTCTTGTGTACAGGACCTAAATGCCCATAGGAAATATATACATTTCAAGTACAAAAATCGAAATTTCAGTAATTAATTGCGAACGTTAGCCTCTGCAGCCGCATGAACGGTTTTAACGGATATTAAATACTTAGGTACTTCTCCAATAGTTGTAAGAAATTCTGATTTTTAAAAAGTGGTTTTTTTTAGAAAATGGCGGCCAAACATGAGGTCTTAATGAAATTTTCAGCTTTTCATCATAGTATAACATAGGATGTAATAATCAGAAACGTAAGTCGTTTACATTTTCAAGAGACCTTATCGAGTAGATTTCGATGCTAGAAGCAGAGGTTGATATGGCTTGTGAGGATGGAAATAAAAAATGTTTGAAGTTAGCAAAATTTTCACCAACGTTGGCAACATTACGAGTGAATCGCGCAATTCGTATTGGACCAACAGACGTTATTAAGTACTCGTTTCTGTACAATAACACTTAATTTGACATGTATTGCAGTTTTTCGAGCAATCCGAGAGGAGGGCTGCTACTTTGAAAGGCTGTATATTGAAGGACAAATTTTTTTCAGCAAAAAGAAAAAATATGTCTAATAATATTGCAAATAGATCCCATACAAACAATATGAATGAAATCTGAGACTATGATGGGGACCAATTGTGTCTTGCCTGGACGATTTGAAATGTAATCGGTCATTTATAGGTAAAATACGATGTTAAACATTTTTCGTGAAGGTCGTAGAGTGTGAATATAAGTAACTACTGGCAGTGCACTGCATATTGAAATTAATTTTGAGTGACAGTGAAAGCATTGTATATACTCCTTCACTACCGTGCATCCTTGCTTATGTATGCCGCCATCGCTTACGCGTGTGCTTCCTACGGACGCAACCCTTCGCTACTGCTTGGGCCCTCATGTTACGCTCATGTCCTGATTCGGTTAGATAATATTCGTGCTTTTCAGTAGTCACCTAGCACAAGTTGGTTCGTGTTTTATGCACTTTAGTTTTTATGTTATACATCCGCACTGTATTTATACAGAGTGTACGCTCTGCTAAAAGAAATAAAAAGTTCTAAGCTAATCTGAAAATGTAAGAAATGTGCCAAAATTTGGTAGAACCGTCTGCTCGAATAATACCTTCAATTATCTGCACTACCAAGATAATGCTCACCACCGTATTGTATATGCTCATTTTACATGTAGATTTGAATGTGTCATTTGCCATTTGAAAAGAAGTAGGCTAAGAGTGCACTTTATGCCGAATATTCATTGGAACTGATTCCTCGGAACGGTTCAGAGATCAGTTTTCTAAAATAATCACATGAATCGAAGCAATCGAAAAGTAAATTCTGGACAAGCTTTGCATACCACCTAATAAGCAATCGTAATCTAACTTCACACCAGCAAACTAAGATATATCATAACAATGATAATATATTACGATTGTTAACGAAATTATCTACCTCACTCACCAAGAATTTACTCTTCAATTGCTATACAAGGGCAATATCCTTGAAAACTGACGCTAAAGTCTCCCGAAACATCAATTCAGCTGAAACGGTGACTATCACTTTTGTGATCTCAATGGGGAGCTGCCGCCCTCCAAACCCCCCGCTCAACAACAAGTAAAGAAAACATCCAAAACAATAAATAATAAAACCACTACTATAAATCTAACATAATACAGAAATATTAACTGCAAATACTAACACTCACCACACTAATACTAACTGTTAACAAATACTAACTACAAACTGCAAACAACACTCACCACTAATTATAAATCAATCCAGCATGACGAAGAAAAATGAAATACATTTCACCAATCGAACAACCAGCAGCAAACCTCCTCTTTCATAAGTAATAAGCAAAATGAAGCATAAAATTATCAGAACGATAAGTTAAATTTAAATTCGTCTTTAAATGCAACCACAGATTCTCGATAGACGGCACCACTCTCGGGATCAGTGTGCCTACTGAGTTTCGAGGAAATTCTAGAACACTCGTTGATAATGAAATCATAATTAGTAACATTACACACAAAAAAATATGATAAAAGAAAAACCTGCGATAAAGATAAATTAACATTTTCAAAAAAACTCTTCCATCTCAGAGAAACATATTTCTTGAAATCCGAACACTTCCTATTATGACAGACTAACGAAATGAATAACCGTCCCCTATTAACAAATTTAGAAAAAATATTCAACAGTCTACCACATCTACTACAATTCTTTTCAATGTTAATCAATCCACACAATATAGCGAAACGATAGGCATTCACTTCAGTATCACATACATGTTTAAACAAAATAAATAAATAAATAAAATAATTAATATCAGAACAATCAAACTCGCAAAACGGTCTGTTCAAATCCTGGACAATATTACAAGAACGAACCGACATCGAAACTGACTTCAGCTGACACACTTGACTGCCTTCTCTTTCCTTCACCAAAGTAACACATAGTTCAATTTCCAAATTCAAACATACAGCATGATCACTCAAGAGTACATAACAACCAATCAGCGACATCAACAAAACCAACCAACCACAGCACAGGAGACAATATCACTGCCACCAAGCGCTAAAACACCAAAACAACATTCTCAACAGAAAGAACGATTCCGTACCTGTTCCAGTGACTGTGATTCTGTCCCTGCAATGCCACTTTCAGTGTTGTCGGCATAAAACGCACTCTAGCCAAAAGTAGAACTATGTTGAGTTGGTAACACTGGGCAAGGTTTTAGATTACTGGTCCCCCCTCCCATTGAGCAGTAATAAAGACAGAAAACAACGTGCCCTGCGGGGCCCTAACCCGCCTTCACTCACTAACGCTCGCTCGGCAATACTGTATAAGTTAAATGTATAAACTTTAGTACAGAAAGAAACCTTCCCAGCTACTAATCTACGTGGGGGACCAGTAATCTAGAACCTTCCCGTAACACTGTTAACCTTGTGGTATCACTTATGGAGCATGCCAAAGAATGACGACTCTTGCTAACAATTGCACGATATAAACTTTCAGCGCATTTTGTTCATTAGTTCAAAAGTTATAAGGGCGTATTAAGATACGAAGTCTACCCTGCATATATTCCCACTTCTTTTATACCGCCGTTATCATCCATTTCATTCGTCAGTGCATAATCATGGATGGTTAAAGTTAAAAAGATTTACAATACACTGAATAAAAATGGCAATTTTACGGTTAAAATGAGTGACTGCGTATGAGAGAGGACTGTTTAAGATGTTTATTTTCAGTGGCGGAGCATTTCTGCACAATATAGCAAACCAGTATTCTATGTTTACAAGTGTTAGACCCAGGGTTGGCTGGTTTAAACCAAGGTTAAAAAAATAAATAAATAAATAAATAAACTAAAAAAGATAAAAAAAAGAAAAAGAACGAAAATGCTTTAAATCGTGTGAACTTCATGGTGATGTTTCCACACATCAAACCATCTGCATTAGGTTTATCTACTTTTCACCTTTTAATCAAGGGGTCCCGTGTTCAATTCTCGGTCGAACCACAACCCATCTTACAAATTTAAACTAAGTAGCGATTCGACGTGTCCTTCTAAGCAAAAGTCTTCTCCGTGATAACCTTAGTATTTCATAAGGATGTTAAGCTTAAACATACGAAATGAAACCAAATTATATCTTTCTACTTGAATGAATGCCTGTTGTTTTATAAAGAAGCCATGGTTGCTTAAATATATTGATAGAAATTGGCAAAATTTATCAACTGCCTACGTAGCTTCCAACATCAGCTTGGATTTGACTTGGTTTTAATTTTATTGAATGATATCTACATACCAAATTTGTAATTTAATACCTCAGTTTTAGCGTAGTGATCATGATACGTTGACATTAAAATTTTACATACAAATAAATTTAAAGTAATAACAGGATTGTCCCAATGGCTGAGGCGGGAGTTTTTCCGATTTATATATGATTCTGTATAATGTTTTTACTTGTGTAACTGTTCATCATTTTGTCCTTCTGAAATGACTCTTGACAATTATATTAACAAGTAGGCCTATGTAAAGATCAGTACAACGTATTTTTATCAGAAGTCATTCGTGAGTGAGTCGGCAATCGCATTTATGACCAATATCCCAGTTTCGTGTCCAAATGGACAATTTCTCTTGGATGTAAGCCGAGAAGCGGTTTGGATTCTGCTCTAAGCTTATGTGATCCCTTCCAGCATAACCTAGTTGATGCATAATAACACCAAGGCGAAACAAACTAAGGATATAGTATACGTAAGACCGTCTGAGTTCCAGAAGCTGGACGCTCATACTTTTAGGGATTATTCATTGAGTATCTACGAACTTAGAAAGGGGGTAACAAACCCACTTTCATTTACTTATCCACTGATACGAAAATAAAAAAGAACGTACCTATTTGCCCTTGTACTTTATATGCTATAGCGCATTACATTATATGCAACAAGGATTTTGGTCTGCATCATGATATAAATTTTAAAATATTTAACATTTTTCGAATCGAAATCAACAAAATTTATTCTAGAAAGTAAAAATAGAATGTTAAGCACATATAATGAAGACAACGCAGTGATTTAATTTGGTAACGTATAAATATATAATATGAAGTATCCTCGCGCACGGAAGACAGGGGGTTCTCATGTATACTATTACCCAGGGTTGGCAAAAACCATGGTTTTTATTAAAAAAACCAAAAAAACCGGTTTTTTTGGTTTAAACCTGGTTTTTATGGTTTAAATAATTTGTTCTATATATTCATATCATATATGGACAGAAATAAGTTTGTTTCGCCTTGATGTTATTATGCAACAACCGGGTTATGCTGGAAGGGGTCACATAAGCTTAAAGCGGAATAAAAACCGCTCCTCGAGTTACATCCGACAGAAATTGTCCTCCATTTGAACTCGGAACCAGGACTAATTGGCCACAAATGCGATACGTCCCTCGACTCACTCACGAAGGAATCCTGATAAAAAAAATACGTTGCACTGATCTTTACATGCTTCTTAATATAACTGTCACGAGTCATTTCAGAAGGACAAAAAGATAAACAGTTGCACAAGTGAAACCATTACACAGAATTACATATGAACAATTTCAAAGTACTACGGAGTACGGAAGAACTAATTTAGTTCAAGTTAGTTAACAACGACTTTTATTGGTCCAAATTAAAGAAATACACCGACTTAATCTGCATATCAATAAGAAAAGTGAATAAAGATACGAATTATTTGAGTCCACTTTGGCTCCGACTCATTTATACATAAATAGATACCAAAGATACTTATTTCACTAAATGTTTCTCGTGGGGTCTGTATGACCCCCCACACACACACAAAAAGTACGCCATTATCGATGTATTTTATCAATAGTAAACATTGAAACGAAACAATATTTAGAATTTTTCTTCGATTGCAATTACATAACAATAATAACAACTACAAAAAAATCACAAAATAAACATTTATATACTTTTTTAAAAAAAGTTGCTTTTGTAGTATAACCTTTTTGAGTAATGAATGGGGAATTTAGGTCTGAATATAATACGAATAATATACGGGAGTGAAACGTGATAACTCACAAATGTGTGTTCATCAAGATTTTACAAACACTTACACTTTTGCGAACATTTTTTGATTTTTTTGTTTAAACCACCTTGGTTTAAACCAGCCAACCCTGCTATTACCCAAACTAATTTCTGTCCATATCTAATATAAATATAATAAGAGTAAATTATTTAAACAAACAAACAAAAAAAAAAAACTGGTTTAAACAAAAAAACTGTTTTTTTCGTTTTTTCAATAAAAAACATGGTTTTTGCCAACCCTGGTTAGTACATTACTAGTGCAACGTTACGGTTCAAATGAATCAGTGCATTTTTAAACAACTGTGTAACTTAACAATTTCCACCAGTGGACTGTTTCTACATAATGCAGAGAACGTATACTTTGTTTAGAAGTACAGAGTTACTAGTGTAAAGACATTACAAGTACTCCAACAAATACAAGTGCACTCTTTTTATGCGACATACGGTGTTTTTTTTTTCACTATCCTTGTCTGTGCTTATACCCTGAAGCGCTGGTTTGGCTTCTGCACTCCAGCCCTAAGTCAGTTAGATATCATTCGTTTTTTAAAAGCAGTCACCTAGCACAGGTTGGTTAGTATTTTGTGCACTAGTCATGGTTTCTTGTATAACAGTTTTTATGGCACTCGTCCGGACGCGTAATTATGCCCATAAAGGGTCACACATATGAATTTGTACGCAATTATCTTGGACAAGTGCCAAAGAAACAAGGGTGTAGAATGTTATAAGGAATAAATTACAGCACACAGACTAAAAATTAAGTAAAAAATGTGTTTCAAAATTCGACAGTGGTTTGTGTTTGTCTTATTCTTTCCTTCCATTCCATTCCATTCCATTCGGCATCTGTAAAATGCCGTGTAGTTTGGCCCAAACTATTCTTTCCTTACAAATCTGTGAATTGCATGTGTTGCCAAGTGACGATAGGATAGTACTATTCGACACTAAACTTCTTCATGAAAACAAAAATTAGCCATTGATTTTAAACACACTAGCAACCAAATTCTTAATCCATATCCAAATTTATAGACAGACACGCCATTTGTAAAAACAAACATAAATGTTCTCAACTTTTCAACTGTTTGTTTCTATATACAGAAGGACGTGTTTATCTGAAGTGTACACTGTAAACTTTTTCCTTTTAATACAGCATAACTGGCAGCAACGAAATCGTACACATTATCTATTAGTGCGTGATATTCTTACGAAAAAATTTGAAAGAAAGAAAAATGGAACAGATGATTCCTACGAGTAACTTAATGATTCAAGTTTTCTCATAGGTTTTGGTTTTGTGTATGCTGATTTTATTGAGAAATCTGAAACTTCCAATGCCGGCAAACCCCATTTACATTTCTTTAATATTTTAATAAGATACATACCTGTAATCCGTCTATTTCACTTCAACCGGTCTTGGAAAAAAATCCTTCTTGGTTGAGATGAAAAAGATGGTTCTACGTGGGACTATAGACCCTTCACAACGTTGGCAAACAGTAAAGAAAATATGAGACTAACATGCGGCCATGTCGGTCTGCTCCCAGATCGTCGAAATTACGTCAGCTCAGTGTAGCCAGACATTTAAACTCAAATGTCCTAACGAAATCAAAAGACCAGTGGAGGTTTGTTTCAGGACAAAGCATATTCTGGTTTTTAGTTTGGGTTAGTGGTAACGTTAGTTATAATCAGGGGTGTAGCCAGCAAGTTTATGTAGGATGGGCCCGTCGTTTTTGAGGGGGGGGGGCAGCTACAATGTACAAAGCCAAAAAAATGTGTTGCTGCTAGTGTTTTTGAGGCCTGATAAAACAGGAAAATTTTGGTTTCCTTCTGGAAAACTAGAAACATTATTTTAGCCAAGGATGATATAAAATAGAGGATCTGCCCATACATATCTTCATCATATGAACTCTATGAAGCCAAAAAAACAACCGAGCATCATCTGAGCCGGAACGTCTGATTAGCGACTCTCGTTTCCGCCATGATTGTTGGCTCGAAACATCGCAATCTTAGTGGCGCGGATTGGGCTGGGCAGAGTAGGTGTGGCGAAGCGATGACGTATGGCTTCACGATTTTGTTGTATAGGCAGATCCTCTATTTTATAACATCCTTGATTTTAGCTTCTTCTTCTTCTTCTTCTTCTTCTTATTATTATTATTATTATTATTATTATTATTATTATTATTATTATTATTATTATTATTATTATTATTATTATTATTATTATTATTATTATGTTTTCCTCCATAAATTACTTCAAGGTAGTTTTTTTATGCTTAATCAAGAACTACTGCCCGGGACCAAACGGGGCCCACTTTTGTGCATAACTATAAAGGTAACCAAGAAAGTTCTGTCACTTTTCGTGAAGGTCTGTGTTCAATTGGTCCTCACACCGTGAGTTGAATGCGAGTGGAAATAAGACGAAGGTCAGTTGTTGGTGTGGGTATATCCAACATACTACCTGGTTGTGGCAATTCAGATACACCGCGAACTTGCGTAAGGACAGAGGGAAATGGGACATCCACAGAGCGTCATAAGGGCATGTATGCTGAACGACTTTAAATGGAAGTCAAACGCCACTACAGCGGGACAGAAGCTATGCCAGGATTTTGGTGAGGGTGTCGTGACGACGCGGACTGTGCAGCGATGGTTTAACAAGTTTAAGGACGATGATGAAACACCCGAAAACACCACGTGCCGGAAGACCAATACATGTACAAAGAGGAACTGGGACTACAATTCAGTGTGAGTGGAAAAAACATTCGGCAGCACATCCATCAACTTGGGAAGCACTACAAGTTGGGTCGATGGGTCCCACATGTTTTGACTCCGGGCCAGAATGCAACGCGACAGTCGCCTGTGTTTATTTACTCTTTCGGAGCCATTTCTGGACAGGGTGTTGACATGTGAAAAAAAGTGGGTCCTATACGAAGCTCCACGGCGCCGTATTCATTGGTTAGCATCCCATGAACCGATTTCAAAACAGCCGAAACCAGCACTGCACTAGAAGAAGCTCCTTCTGTGTGCTTGGCGCATCGTGCATCGGGCATTGCTACCAGCTGGTCAGAGTATCAATGCAACTGTGTAGTGTCAGCAGTTGAACTGTGTTAAAGACAAACTCAAAACTCTGGAACCATCACTTTCAATTGCAAACGGGTCCTCGTTTACGGGACAACGCTAAGTCCCACGTGGCTAAGATGGCTCAGGACACCATTCTACGCCTTGGATGGGAGACAATATTGCAACCACTATATTCCCCGGATATTGCACCATCCGATTATTACCTGTTCCATTATTTGGACAATCATGTTAGAGGACGCCAGTTCAAATTCCTAGTAAAAGTGCAAAATGCACCAGATACCTTCTTCGTTTCGCGGCTCACCATGTTCTACCGCGATGGAATCCATGGCCTTTAAGAATGTTGGGAGAAGGTCGTCGAGGCTGATGGGGACTATTTTCGATCTTCCAGGTTAGGTGACATATCGATGTTCGAAGATGGTGGGTGAAAAAGCAACAAAACTTTTCTTGGTTACCTTTGTATTTAAATTTAAGACCTTGTATACAAAACCTATCTATACAAGATTGATTTTCTTTGAAATTTCACTTAATTTCTTTACGGTTTCCTGACAAAAATATTTATTTATTATTCGTGACTAATATATATATATATATATATATATATATATATATATATATATATATATATATATATATATATATTACACTGAGTAGAAATAAAAGAGAGAGCGAATGAAATCCAAACTGAAAAAAACATTGTTACTCACCAAATTTTCCATCCTCTATGTCTTTTAAAATACTTGTTAAAGCATATAAAAATATAATGTACTTACAAATCAATTTTGTACCTTTGTTTTATTGCTGTATTTATAGTACCTTGTTAAAACGTTTGTCTTCAAACTGTCAAATATAAATCGCAGTAAATTGTATAATCTGCTGTCACAAAAAAGTATCCTATTTTTCGATCGGTATGGAAAAACAATATTTTTCCATGCTATTTTACTGTAAATTATTAATTGTCAGTAAACTTTGTTACTTTTAAATGAATGAAGCGAGATAATTTTACTATGATGTTTTAAAAGCTGGTCATTTGGGGAGGCCAGGAAATCATTTGGGGGGCCTAGCCCCGATGCCCCCCCTGGTTACACCCCTGGTTATAATTTACAGTGCAGTTTTATTATATGGATCCATATTATAAGTAGTAGTAGTAGGAACGGGTTAGAAATCGCACACGCATGGGTATCATACTACAGATGGCCACATTCTTTCGAAAAATGGCTTTTTCGAAAACGAAAAACGAAAATTTTTTTGAAAAACGAAAAAAAAAATCGAAACAGAAGGACAAAGTTTGGAGATGGAATACGAAGGGGCGAAACGAAACTGAAGAGAAATTTGAAGTTGTGAAAGAGCAACATTTCCTTCTCTGCCTGGTTTGATTGAAGTTATAAACAAAAGAAAAGAAACGCATCATTACATATACATAAGCTTTACTCCTGGACTGAAATTAAATAGTATCTTATTTCGCTGATGTGGCGTGTTCTAATCGTAATAGCTATTTGAGACTGCTTTTAACTAGCTATCTCGTACTCGCCTTTGCTGATAGGGTATGTGGTTTCATATTCGCTGTGACTGCATATTTTGGTAACAATAAAAGATTGTTGTTTAGAGAAAGGACACGTGTCCTACGATATCAACACTTCTGATATGTTTATTGGCCTAGTGGGAGAAGCATTAGTTCGTTATGAGGAATACCCAACCGACGTTCATTATATCAGTTACCAACGCAGAGCTTGTTTCGAACTGTATAAAAGAACTGCAAGAAGATATCTTTTCGGGAAGTTTACAATGGGAAAGTCGAATATATGGGAACATTTCACTCGTGAAAAGGGTGGTGTTTCTTCAAAATGCAATTACTGTCGAAGTATTATCCACAATCGAAATTCAACGACTGGCTTGTGGTACCATTTAAGATCACGATACGTTGGTGTTATACAGGAAACATCAAGACAGCAGTCACTGAAAGACATTATTGAGGCCAAGGGTGATCCAGAGATGGAGCCACAAAACAAACAGAGGTAAGTGATTTTATATACATATCTATTGGTGTCATTTGAAGCTTCTATCCTCGTCCCCGAGTGGGGTAGATAAGATTTATTTAAGGGACACTCGTGTTTAATACTCTTAGGGTAAAAATGAAATACAACGTAACACGAACACACTTAGTGGAGTATTTATCTATAATATATACTCTTGTAACTTTTAGAATAATATAAAAAAAGGCTGAAATTTTGTTACAAACTAAGGATGCTACAGTATCACGAAAATCCACAAAGATCCAAATGTTTTAGGCTTCTATAACAGTAATTAATAACATGGACGGGCATGCACATCCACAGTACATTAGTGTTACATACTATGATCATGATATGATTTATTTCAAATAAATAGGTACAAAAAGTTGTCATCATAGGCATTGTGCCATTATTGGCAAGTCACTTACCGCAACTGAGAAGCTTCCATGCTCCTTAGTCTTCACGTAAGGGATTGAAAATTTGACTTTTTCCCGAAAGATTTTATTTCGATAACTGCTTGGATGAGTGTCATATCCAACATAGAAGGTTTTCAACGGACGTAAGAATAATAATGCAGTTTACAGCAATTTGATATCTCAAACTGATCTGGAGATATGATACACATTGGTAAAGTTTGCAACACTGATTAAAATTATGTAATTGCAAGAATTTATTACAATTACAAGTACCAAAATCTGTTTCTGTAGTGTTATAAAAGCAAAGAGGATCAAGATGCATTACAAACAATCCCCAAATACGTCATTTTTAGGAGTATCGCTATCAGTATTCACGTTTTTCATACCTCCTGAACGATTTGAGATATCAAATTGTTGTAACGGCTCCGAGAAGTTTACGTCTTTTGAGAATCACCTATGTGATTAGACGTTCTATTTATGTAAGAAATTTTTCGAAAAAAGTCTAATTTTCAATTTCTTCTATTCATTCGAAATAAGTCATGGTCATAGTATTCGACACTAAGGTATTTCGGGTTTGTATTTCACTTCTATTCATAGACAGATCAAGGGGGGAAGGTCATTCATCTCCCTGAGTTTCACAATCACCAGTGCTGCAAAAGTGCAAGTTGAGAGATAAAACAGAATCTTTCACTACCTTCTTTCCTCACCGTTGAGTTCGTCCTGAATCTGCCTCTGCTTTTATTAATACTATTAGCAGGTTTCTGAAGTTTAGATGCTTGTCATATTGCAGCGTCCTTAATTTGCAACACTGGATAACAAATTTGTGTTGTTAAGTTTTCGTTTAATATTTAGATTTGAGACATGGCATAGTGCCGTTAAAAATATAACTTTATATTATGTTGGCAACACTATTAATTTGTTGGTACTGCAGAGTTTATTAGACAGAGTTCCCTTGTCATTATTTGTATCTTACAAAATTTCAGCCATTTTTATCAATTAGTTTTAAAATTACATGAGCGTATCAAGATAAATGGTCCATCTCAAATTTTTATACTATAAAGTGGAGAAGTTCCATTATATATAATACTAGCAGCGTTCACCCCGCTTCGCTGGGGTCACCCCGGAACGCAATAAACTTTGTTACTTAGATAATTTTTACTTTTTCGCTTTCAAGTGATATGATAAAAACCATAGTAGATTGCAGTAAATGTTAACATTATATCGCCTGTCATTTATGTTAACCCGCCGAGTGACACGGTCATGCGGGTTGCATATAAATACGTTTATTTTTACCTATGATGAACTAACAAAGGATTTGTACGTTATGGACACTTGAATGGTCAATTATCTCAAGACACTGGTAATTGAAAATTAAAGTGATATGATAAAAACCATCTAGGGTCCAAATCCTAATAACCCCCCAAAAATGAAAGAAATTGGTTCAGCCGTATTAGCGTGATGAGGGAACAAAGGATTTGTGCGTTCTCTTTTATATAAGATAAGCCTAATTAATCAATTTTTTCTTTCGTTAAATGTAAAATCTCAAATGATTGTTGCGTTTTCTTCTTTTAAAGAGACCTAAGATATTTTTCAAGGGAAAAGAAAACATATAAATAGAAGAATCGCAATCTAGTTTTTATTTTAAGCTTAACACCTTCCAAATGTGTTCCGATGATGAGGAGGATATTGGTTTTAGTTTAGCGTCCTACTCAGCTATAGAGACGTGAACTCAACGTAACATGAGATACAAACCACTTGAGCTCCAACCTGGAATCGAACCGGATCTCCCGAGCCGAAGACGCATACGCTAAACATATAGTCACGAGGGATCTCGAATGGGGCTGCGTAACTAAGGGAGATGCTAATGAGCAAAATAATTGAATTAAGAAATTTAAAGGAAAGGGAAGAACCCGGGAAGCCCACATGCACGGTGTTTGTCCAGCAAAAATCTATACAATTAGCGACGACGCCAAAGTGGGGAAGGAGGTAGTTCTTTGATGCAACGCTATGCCCCGACTGCCGCCTACAGACCTATTGTAATGTAGGCTAAACAATATCAGGATTATTTGATAGTCCCAAATTCATCTGTGCCTGTGTGGTTGATGGAAGATAAGAGACCCCCAAAATACATTTTCAACATAAATAGAAATTGAAAGCTAATTATGAATATTTATTAACGTTTATTTGTGAATGAATAAACATTTAAAACATAACTTTGAACACTTCTGGTGTAAGTTAAAAACACTTTTTTAATTTTCTACTTTATTTTTTCGGAAACAAAGGTAAGCAATTACTTTATTTTTTCCTAATTCTGTACCGAAGCGTCGCTTCTCCCTCAAAACCTGTGCTCCTCAGTTGTATAGAATTATCATTTTCGCTAAGCTGACGTCGTCACTGACCTTATACTTAACATTCATTATAATACACGATTTTTTTTTCTAATAGTCAACTCAAAGATTGGCACAGAGATTGCCGTAGTTGCGAGCAGTAGTTTTGAATATTTTATAGCACGAAGTAATTATCGACTAGTACTACGGTTTTCAATATTTTAGTTAGTGGCAACATGGCCACATTGAGTAGGGACCACTGGTTGGGCCAAGTTTATGAGCAGTGATCTTAGCCCCCAGTCTTCCTGTAGCTTACTACTGATATATGACTCGTCAATTTTTCTTCTTATTCAGGCGCTAGTTGTAAAAATGATGCGCCAACTCAGAAACTACTGGCAGGTAAAAATTGGGAATACTAATTTTTAAAAAAATAGCTTGGCGCCCGGGACTTTTCGTGAAACTACTATATATATACACACAGTGGTGGATTCAAGGGGGGCTATAGCCCCCCTTGACGCTCAGGTATACACTGGATAAAATGAGGTTCACTCCTGCTTTACACTGGATAAAACGGCAAAGTATGGTTACATAGCTCCTCCCTTGGATCCTGGATCCGCTACTGTATATAATATATATAAATGAAACTACTTCTTTCGGAGAGTCTCGTCTCCTATCTTTCAAAGTAAAATTTAAAATGATGCTACTGCACAAATTTAATAATGGAATTACGTGCATAGTCCATTGGTTATATGTTAAAATTTTGGGGTATTTGTTTGTAAAAGGTTAATTTGTTTTGGTTGATTTATTTTGGTATGTACGTAAAACGTAAGGGAAAGTTTCTGACTATCTATGGGGAATTAAGAAGAAACAAAAGTACAAAATCAGAGTATTACTCCGATACTCAGAAATAGAAACTCATTTACTTATGACGTTCTGTAATAAGAAAAAAAAAAAAAAAAAAAAAAAGAAACCTTTGCTGCAACTTCAGTTTATTACTTTGGGTGTCGCGGGATGACTAACTCAAGTAAAAAAAATCCGTGGTAAAACAGAACTGTAATATGTGAATTATGCTACCACACTTTCTTTTATTTCTTAATGTCTGAAATTACGTGTTATAGCTATACTAGTTCTTGCTGTGGCCCGTTATTTGCCACGATTTTGTTGTTGTGTGCATGGGCGGCGATTAGGGGGGGGGCAAGAGGGGGAAGTTGCTCCTCCCCCACTTTTTTGATGTGACGCTCTAATTTATATAATTTCATTTGGAAATGTAAACAAGGTGCCCAATCAATTTCGAGAAAAGATCTTTGACTTTTCCCTGAGTTTCCATGACGAGAGTTCCAGATTTCCCTGACCCTTGAGTAACTTAAAAATATAGAAAAAAAAGAAACCCCAGCCTCCACACTCCCCATAGTTGCCCTTGTTCTCTTCCACTTCTGTTTCTTTCTTTTTTCAATTTTCTTTACAAGGAATGTGTATTAGACCGATATTGAAATGAAATGAAATCTTTAAGTTTTACGTCCCACGATTATGCCGGTTAGGCTAAAGGAGACGGTGATGATGAGAGATGAGTGAAATGGTGGAATGAAGAAAGTGGGAGGAAACGGGAGAACCCCGAGAAAACCCACGAGCACGGTGTTTGTAGACCGATATTGATTAGGCCTACATATTACACAAAATGTAAAGTTACAAACGAAAGTGTGCAGTATACATAGTATTTAAGATATGAAAAGAATTACACATTATATGTTTACAGATTATAATACCAATTACACAGCATTATAATATTGCCTATAGTAATAAACTGTTCATACATTAGTATTTAAGATATGAAAAGAATTACACATTATATGTTTACAGATTATAATACCAATTACACAGCATTATAATATTGCCTATAGTAATAAACTGTTCATACATGATTTTACTGATTATTAAAAAAACACACACACACACGTTATACTTCTGCTGGTGCAGTTGTTAAATGAAACCCATTTAGAAATTTGTTTTCATCCTTTCTCTCATAGTTTTCTTCTCATTGATCTGAATATGCTTCTTGTTGTCTCCGCAGTTTAATTTTCTTCTCTTCTTCCTCCAGCACTTTTAGTTTTTGCTGAATCTTCAGTTTCTCTCTCCTCTTCTCGTCTCTAGCATTTATTTCTCTTTTCTTTCCCAAATACACCTGATATTGAAGTTCTCACTGAATTTATCATACCTCATGATGATCCACCTATTCTCATCACAGAATCATATATGACCCGTTGAGCCACCAGAGATTCTTCTTGTAAGTTGTCAACAATGAGAATTTTATTTATTGTGAAACCACTTTCAAAAAATGAGTTTCCGTGAAAGAAGATAAAACACAATTTCATAACTGACCATAAGTCAACGAAGTTCTTCTCATTTTCTAAGACTAAGTTAAAAAAAAAAAAAAAAACTCATCAAGTTCCATACCATTTCTGTCATTGGCTATGATTTTATTCGAGTGTTTCTCAAATTCTTCAGTCTGAGCTTTCACTGTGAGCTGGAGATACTATTTCTTCGCGTTCTCAGCCACTTGTCCAAATATCCTCTTGGCACCATGCAATTCTTCTAGAACAGTGTGTACCCTTTTGAGTAAATATGCCAGGATGCAGTTAGATGTGTTTCTCGCAGAAAATTAGTTTCAACAACTACATCAGATAACACTGACCTCCTCAATATCATCATTGAGAACACAACATTTTGCATCCAGTAACATTAACGAAATCAACCCTATTTCATAAATTCAGTAATTGAACAATGGACCTAAATCGATTTTTCCCTGACTTTCCCTGACCAATCTGCCATTTCCCTGGCTTCCCCTGATACATTCTTACTTCCCTGACCTATCCTTGACTTTCACTTATTTTCCAGAATGTTAAGACCCTGATAAAGGTTTTGTATGTATTACTGTTTCATAGATAAAAATGGTGCCATATGATATTTGCCGTTGCGTGAGTACGTATTGGTTATTTGTCTTTCCATGGAGTTAAGAAAGCTACAGTAATTGCGTTTTAATTGCAGTAATTGCATATTTCTTTATTTGTCATAGCATATGTTTGGAGTACTTCCTGTATTTCATTTTTTAAGAGTAATAACATTCATTTAATGGCATGTGTAGAATTAAAAGTATAAGTTGTTCATTAATTCCCAGTTTCAATTTAACTTCTGCAAAGCAATCGTCATTATTCATTACTATGATTAATATTAACCTTTCCATTTATTTGTTTTGCAAATTTATTAAATAATCTGATCACACAAAGAATTTTCCAGACAGAATTTTAAGATGTTCATGAACAAGAACTCTTCTTACACTTTCGTTGCTTAAGAGTATAAAGGGCTAGTACCTACCTGTATTAACTAACTAACTAACTAACTCTATGGCCTATGGAACCCGGAGGTTCAGTGCCGCGTTCACAAAAGCTCTCCACTGACTTCTATCCTTAGCTAATTGCATCCAGTTTCTACTTTGTATTCCTATCTCTGCGAGATCCATCTTAATATTGTCCTCCCATCTGCGCCTAGGTCTTCCTATTGGTCGTTTTCCTATGGGTCTACCAGTCAAGACTTTGAAAGCGTTTCTACTTTCTTCCATTCTAGCTACATGACCTGCCCACCTAAGCCTCCTAGACTTGACGACCCTAACAATGTTGGGTAAACCGTATAAACTATGTAGTTCCTCGTTATGAAGCTTCCGCCTACCTGTATTGCTCTTATCAATTTACTTAATAAAATAGAAATACGATATACGGCATTTTAAGTGAAAAAGATGGTATCCTATTAGTTATACAACCTTTCATCAAACAGTGTTGGAAATAACCAGGAAATCTAACATTTATATACAATTGTTCAGATCATGTCTTGCTCCCCCCACTTTTAACGTCCAACCGCCGCCACTGATTGTGTGGCATGATTTTCCACAGTGTTTCAAATGCGGTTTATTAGATCTCATTATCGAGAAGATTCACATACTTAACGTAAAAGGTAAGCACGTCTATTTTTGATCCTCTGTAAATAAGTGGTACGAGTTCTTGCCTTTCGGACGAGCATTAGCTTTTTCCTGCAAAAGAAAATTAAGCTCTAAACAAACGAACACAAAACATCATTAGGGGCCGCCGTGGCTCAGTGGTAGTGTTCACCTCTGGTGCATGGGTCTTTGGTTAGATCCCAGCTCGCGCCAAGTGAGCTTTGTGGTTGACAAACACCGTGTGCATGGGTTTTCTCGGGGTTCTCCCGTTTCCTCCCACTTTCTTCATTCCACCATTTCATTTATTTCTCATCATCATTGTCTCCTTTAGTTTAGCCAGCATAATCGTTGGACGTAAAACTTAATTTTTTTTTTTTTTTTTTTACAAAACATCATTAATATCACAATATAGCTTCATAAACTGATGTAATTGCAGTACTACATTTTTCCATTTAACATAGATCTTAATAATGCCTCTTGTTATATAATGTTCCATTTTTCTATTATGCTATGCGGCTATTGTCAGAAAAATGAAATATTTCAGTTTGGCGCCCCACAATTATGCCATGTCGGCCAAATGAGAGGGTGATGATAAGAATGCATGAAAGATGTTGAATTCAAGGAAGTGGAAGAAAATGGGAGAACCTCGAGAAAACTGACACACACGGTTTGTCCACCACTAAGTCCAATTGGCATGAGTTGAAATTTAACCAGACCCCACACACCAGAGGTGAAGACTTGGCCAGTGAGGCAAAGTGGCCCCTATATACATAAGAAATGCATATATAATACGTTTGGGTGGTCACAAGAGTAGAAAAAAGTTCCAAAATGCCAATTGTAAGAAAAGCACACATATTAACTTACGAAGCTCAAAGCTGATCTCATATATCCCTTCTGATAATTCTAACCCGTTAATATTCCGCAGCAACCATTCTACAAAGATAAAATAAAGAAGTAAAATTTATGCGCCCAGAAGCATGAAATACGAGTAGTGACTATAATATCACTTCACATTTAATTCATAGTTCTAGGTGCCTATTAGAACCCCGTCCTCTATATTCTGTACAAACTGCACGTCGTCCATTGACTAAAATGTAAGTCTGAAATAAAATTCAGCTATTAACTACTGAAATGTATGTATATACAAAGCTCAAGCGACTGAGACATTTTCTCAGGTCAACATATTCTCTCAAATTATGAAGTATTGAGTGTATCCCATTGTCAACTTTCATATACATGGCTTTTCTGTTCTTTTGAGTAATGAATAATCTCCGTCTCCTTTAGCCTAACCGGCATAACCGTGGGACGTAAAACTCAAAATTTCATTTCATTCATTTTCTTTTGAGTAATGCTCAGCATTTCCATTCTTCTGAAAACATGATTACATATAGAATCTTCTCTCAATAGTCTTCACAAGACTGGAAATGTGCAGGGGTTCTGGATAATATTTTGTTTAAGCGTCTGTGTCAGTCTTCTACTGCTTTATTTGTTCGATTCCTGTGACTGCTACCATAGGCGTCGACACGAGGAAAACATTGGGGGGGGCTGAACCACCGTAAACAGGAACAAGAAATTTGTTAGTTGTAGTGTTAGTTGGTTGAAAACCAACAGATTTTAATCAGTGATGGATTTAGGCACCTTACAGCCTGAGTCCCCCCCCCCCTCCAATTCTGGTAAACTGCTTTCATTCGTTTTCTCCTCAGCGGCGCAAATCGAGGGACAGACAAAACACTCTGCCGTAGTCCTGTTTCTATAAGCGATGTTCAAAGTATTTATGAAGTTGAAAAACAATGCTGTGGAGAATCAGGGGAGCAGAGTTCTCTTCAATATTGGGAGGTGGGTAGATTTGAGGCTTATTCTGGGGGATGGAGGAGATGAAACTTATCCTATTACGGTAGATGAATCTGATTTCTTAGGTGAGCCTGTTGTAGACTAAATATGTATTAGGCGATGTAGATGAAGTAGTGGTTCATATCAGTATTACAAATCAGTGCCGTGAACACATTCTGAAATCTGAATACATGCATATTTATAATTGGTATGTTTCTACTCAGGCAAAAATCAAATTTCAAATCGAATTATTGGGGGGACAGTCCTCCCAGTTCGAAGATTGGAGGGAACATATCCCCCTCAGCACCCCAGGATTTGCGCCAATGTTTCTCCCTATTTACGTTCCTCGTTTCTGTGTGCCAACAATGAATTACTGGCAACTCGTCACAATGCAGTTGCAGCCCTATTTGCTGCCCTCGCGTGTGCCTTTAGTGCACAGAGTCCCGAGTTCGATTCCCGGTGGGACTGCATTGAACAACAGTGGGTCGGATTTCACCTTAAATTGTAGGTCCACGTCTCATATAGCCTTGCTGCTGTTAAGATACGCTGAATGATAATCAACTCAATTCAACAATATAGTTGCAACAATTCAGAAATGGCAATGGCTAATAATTCATTATAACCAATAAACTGTTTAGCCTTTTATCGCATAATAGGTTTAGTTAATTTCTCAACGGACGTCGATGGAACATGACTATTTGCCCTTAAGGGAGCAGATTACTGAACATTTTTCAAAAGCTAACAATTTTTCTTTTGCCTGTTTTTCGTAAGTGAAAAGAAATAATGAAAGGTAACTTACCACAATAGTAGATAATGTTATTTTACTGTCGAGTCCTGCATAAAGTTCTTGACGTTTTAAAATTGCTAACGCGTTGAGCAGTTTATGTTCCATAATAGATCGCAGATAGGACTTTAGTCGTCTTAAAAGTCTTCATCCCGGCGAAATTAAAATACCGCTAATTTTACATTAATTATGTGATATCTTCAAATAGATAAAAGATAATCGAAATGTGGAACAAGAGCACCCTAGACAATATCATTTTACATGAGAAACCGTTATCACGACTCACTTATCTGCTTTCGATTTCCAGCTATTTTGAATATCGGCATTTATTTTCGCGTTTCTAAACAGCTGAAAACATAAAGCCACTAGATGACTTGTGATAACGGTCCCTCACGCAAAATAATATTGTCTAGGGCGCTCTTGTTCCATATTTCAATTATCTTTTATCTATTTGAAGATATCACATAATTACGTAAAATTAGCGGTATTTTAATTTCGCCGGGATCGGCGGGATGAAGACTCTTAAGGAAGAAAACGATCTCCCCGCTGTGCAAATGGTGGATGGTAGCACAAAAAAAAAAAAAAAAGAAAAAAAGACAGAAAAAGAAAAAGAAAAAGAAAAGATGGAATGTATACCTATTGTCAATCACTGACATAGAAGATTCATTATGCACTTTTTTCGTTCTCACTACAAAACGATCCATTTTTAAATTTGCAATTAACACTGTTTACCAGTAAATAGTGAATGAATTAATGAATAAATAAAACTAAAACACTTCACTAAAACTCACATTCCTCTTCTTCCAGAAAACAAACGATAACAAGTCACCAGAATAAAGTTTTCTTTTTTCTAGGGATGGCCAGATCCGGATATTTTTGGATCCGGATATCCGGATCCACTTGGGTCCGGATATCCGGTATCCGGATATCCGGACACTGGATCCGGATCCGAGATTTCGGATCTTGGATCCGGATCCGAAATTTCGGATCTTGGATCCGGATCCGAAAATCCGGATCTTGGATCCGGATCCGAAAAAACCAGATCTTGGATCCGGATCCGAAAAACCGGATCTTGGATCCGGATCCGAAATTTCGGATCTTGGATCCGTATCCGAAAAACCGGATCTTGGATTCGGATCCGAAATTTCGGATCTTGGATCCGGATTCGAGAAACCGAATCTTGGATCCGGATCCGAAATGTCGGATTCGAAACTCCGTGTCAGAAAATTCGGGTGTTCCGAATCAGCAAAATTTTCGAAATTATTGACAAAGTTATTTTCATTCCTATGCTTAAAATAAGATTTTAAGACACTTTTGGTATCTGATCGTGTGACAGCCTTGCGTTCTCTTCATTCCAAATTTGATTGAGTAAAACTGTCGACTTAGGTGAGAGCAATCTCATTGTCAGATTCGATCCTAATGGAAATACTTGACCGAAAAGGTAGTAAATCATTTTTAAAGCGGTCGTCCTGATGGAAATTTGTCCTTTGTTTTCTGTAACACTAGTCAAATGCTGGGATGAAACCTTAGTCTCAAGCCCAAGCTTCTTCATTAGACTCAGGCTGCTTACTTTTCTAATTCTTTTCTGAGTTATTGTGGTCACTGAATGAGGCCATTTCCTAGTCGTGATGGGCTAGGCCATTGCTAATGGAACAGCCCATAAAATATAGATCAAATCAAATTAAGGAGCAACTTCCTTTTCTTGCTCTTGATGAGCTTTTTTTCTTTCTTTAAAAATACGTTTCTCTGTGACCGTACCACTCCAGTTATAATTAAGAATTGTAGTAGAGATGAAGTTCTAAATGGCAATTAATGTATCAAAATCAATGTATTAATGTACTGTGTGTGTATACAAAATACCATATGGAGGCACGAGCAGTAACACGTATCTTTGTAATTAGTAATCCAGTACTTTAACTCTGCATAGGTTGTATAAGGAGCTATATCATTCATGTAAACACATAGGCGGATGAAGGGGGAGGGCGAAAAGTCGTTCGCCCCTACCCACCGCCACCATTAACAGTGTACTTTAGTAGTAATTTGTGGCAAATTCAGATCATCTAAGTAATTTTTCACTGCTAGCATCCCCAACCGCCCCCTCCAGGAGTCCGTTCTGGATTCGCACTGCGCAAACATAATATACAACTCATTCAAGAGTACATTTTGGTAGCTTTTTAAAATTTTTATCTTAAAGGATTGTCATTTCTCGTGGCTACTTATGCAATTTTGTCCACAGGCATACATGCAATTTCCAGTCATTACGCAAATACATTTATATACTTAATAGACCTCGGCTAGTTGGGGGCTTCGCCACTAGACCCCGTTACTAGGGCCTCGCACCACAAAAGCCTCTAATCATAATCAATTTAAAAAGAAATGTCTGGGGATTTGCCCTTAGACCCTCTGATATCTCATTTGATCGGCCTATGACCTCGTACCTCGTAAACCTACAACCATACCGAATCTCAGTTCAAATATCAAATTGTATGTAATAACAATCTGGTATCCCGAGACATACCGAATTTCAGTGCGAGTACATGGGGGCTTTCCGCCCAGCCCACACATTTGCTCGGTCTACGGCCTCGCACATCATACGCCTGCAAACATAACGAATTTTTAAGGGGCCGCGGTGGCTCGGTGGTAGAGCGTTCACCTCCAGAGCTTGGGGTCCCTGGTTCGATCCCAGATCGCGCCGTGTGGACTTTGTGGTGGACAAACACCGTGCTCGTGGGTTTTCTCGGGGTTTTCCCGTTTCCTCCCACTTTCTTCATTTCATTTATTTCTCATAATCACCGTCTCCTTTAGCCTAACCGGCATAAACGTGGGACTTAAAACTCAAGGATTTCATTTCATAACGAATTTTTGTTCAAATAACAAGTTTCATTTCTCTAACATTCCAGGATTCCGAGATATAAAAGTCTTTTCTCCCCGCCCCTTTTCTTCTCCTCTAAGACATACAACAAAAAACGCTTAAGTACATACCTAATTATTTCAAATGTAAAGTCCAAATACCAAATTCTATGCTCCTAACCTTCAGAGGTTCCCAGAAATCGACATGTTATTATAATAATTACAATCCCCACTCTCTTTCCTTTCCATCTCTTTTCTTTTCCTTTTTACTAAAACGTCAAAAAACACTGAAACACATGTCAAATTATTTTCAATGAGAAATGCAAATACCAAATTTCAAGTCTCTAACCTTAAAGGATATAACATATTAATACAGTAATTGTAATCCCCACTTAATTTTCTTCACGCCCTTTTTCTTCCCTTCTGGGCCATATATATATATATATATATATATATATATATATATATATATATATATATATATATATATATATATATATATATAAACGTTGAAATACGTATCTAATTATTTTAAGTGAGAAGTCCAAATACCAAATTCCATGTTTCTAACCCTTTAAGTTTCCGAGATATAGGCATATTATTATACTAGTTGCAATAATTGCAATTACCACCCGCCCTTTTACTTCCTATATCTTCTCTGCTCCTTCTAATTTAAATATCAAAAAGCACTTAAACAAGTATCAAATTATTTTCAATGAGAAACCCAAATATCAAATTTGAAGTATCTAACGTCAAGAATCATCAATATTTTCCACCCCATTTCCCCCCTTCCTCGTCGAATTTCCCAAAGTCCTTCCTTAGTGGTATCCTACGTCACAAAGCCTATAAACTGTCCAAATTTCAAGTTTGTAGCTTAAGCGATTTGGCCTGTACGGTGATCTGTCACTCACTCACTCAGTCACTCAGGACTTTGCCCTTTTTATATAGAGAGATTTAAGATTTTATGGGAAAACCATGGATTTTGTTCTAAGGCCGCCAGTGTCTTAGAAATGTAATAGCTTTGCTATAAACTTTAAGCAATCAACTGACTGATCTGCGTCTATATGTATTATGTAAAATACCGCTTATGATATTTATTTTGCTCGTAATAAAAAAAAAAAAAAAAAAAAAATAGAAATGATGACGAAAATTCAAAGACATCCATGATTTTAGCGTAATGCTGCAGGAGTTCAGATCATTGAATTAATCATAAGAGCCGACTGTATAAGGTAGACTACATTAAATTCCAATGTGGCACAAAGAAAATATGCAGCATTACTATGCAGTTTTTCAACGTTATAACTCATTCTGAAAATATTATCATAGGTCTCACAAACAATCGAATTTTAATCCTAACTCGATTAATATATAACAAAAGGCAGATCTATACAACTACTGACTTAAGATGAAAGTGGCATACTTGTAGTACGTTTAAAGATATACTAAAGACTAAATGATGGGGTGTGCGCAACAATGGTCTACACCCCGAAAAATGTGAAAATGACATTTTGATGTAATCTTTTGTCATTTAAATTGAATTGTCTTCCCACTGAGTTAGATTCACCTAGTAAATTTTATACATATGGATATTTTAGTTCTGTGTCTCTATCTAAGGCCTAAAATATTCAAAACAGGAGTCTGAATCTGAACTTCGAAACTTCGGATCCGGATCCAAGATACAAAACTTCGGATCCGGATCCAAGATATAAAACTTCGGATCCGGATCCAAGATCCGAAATTCCGGATCCGAATCCAAGATCCGAAACTTCGGATCCGGATCCAAGATCCGAAACTTCGGATCCGGATCCAAGATCCGAAACTTCGGATCCGGATCCAAGATCCGAAATTTCGGATCCGGATCCAAGATCCGAAATTCCGGATCCAAGATCCGGATATCCGGATCCGGATCCAAGATCCGAAATTTCGGATCCGGATCCGAGATCCGGATCTTATAGGATCCGGATCCGGATCTTATAGGATCCGGATATCCGAGATCCGGATCCGTCTGGCCCCACCAGCGATAAACTAAAACACCGACACGACAAGAAATCTTTAAAACAAGAAATAAGGGATGTATGCGTTTTCTCCACAAAATGATCAAAACCCAATATGTGAAAAATACAGAAAGAAAATCAGAAGAAAGGGACGGAGGCAGCTTTGATTTTGTGCAACCAAGGGCAAACAGGGGGTCATAAACCCCTATATAAAGTACCATGTGTATCAAGGGCTAGCAGGGGAAAGTTCAGTGGGCTTCCAGAATTCTTAGAAAAAGAGGCCCACTATACTTGTTCGTACATCATATACTAATAAAACGACGGTAATTCTTTTCCTCTCTCCGTTTGCTTTGATACTCCAGGACGACAATGCTCATCAATCCAGACACCAGTAAAAAATTGAAGCTGGGAGTGTGAGGGAAAAAATGTAACCATATAATCTCTCTCCTCCTTTCAATAAAAAATCTGGAGTAAATACTATGTTCTGAAAATGAAGATGCACCTGAGTAGTCAGTTTTCAAAAAACACTAAGTCTGAAAAAAGTATTTTGAAGAAATAAAAATACGAAAACAGAGCTGAAGCATCGGGGGGGGGGGAGGGCTCAGGCCCCTCGTCGGTAACATTGGGGGGCTGAAGGGGACTGAGCCCCCAGGTTTCGGCGCCTATGACTGCTACAATTCGAACTTTCCGGGGAAAAATTTGGATTTTCCAGCCATTGCTCCGTAAAGTAATCATTGAAGAGTTTGACTCTTCGTCTAATCAGACAGCCTCCATGTTGATCAACAAACCGACTGCGAATCTCTTTAATCTTGAGACAGTCATCGACTAACCCTAGACTTTTTAGTTTCCGCCAGATGTTCTGGTTGAAATGGTAGTTGTAGCCTGAAATCACTGCATTTGGAAACGTAAAGTGTAATGTAGTATTTGCTGCAATTTAAAAATACATCTTCACAACTTCAAGTTTTCATAAGTGAAAATAGATGTCTGTAACTGTTCAAAGTTGGAGAAATGTCATGTGTCTTTACATGCGCGCAACCAGAAGTTTTTATTGGGAGGGGTTCAAAGTTTGGGAGGTCCAATATTACAAGACAAAGTTTGGGGGGTCTATGTAGTATTGAACTGGTGTTGTTCTACACCCGAAAAGGCTACTGTATATGCGATTGTTAAGTACTGAAACCTATATTCTCAGAAAAAAAAAAAAAAAAAAAAACATACGAAGTAGATTCTCTTGTAAGCCAAGCAGGAGTATAGATGAAATGTAAGATCAAATGTTTCCCTTACATCTATCGTTTCTCTGTCAGAAAATTATAGCTTTATTTTATAAAAGTGTATAAATGTATGTTGAGTTTACGAAGTTTGGGAGAGTCCGGACCCGGTGGACCCTCCACATGGGTACGCCCCTGTATCTTTACTTCTGATAGCCAATGCACAACCTGCATTGCCTATTTAGCTTGATATATTTTGCAGTTTTAGTTACTTCTGATGGGTTGTCTGGCTCCATGGGAAGGCTATAGGCTTCATTGTATCAATGTATAATCCACCTTATTTCAGAAAGGCTATGGAAGGAAGAAATTGCCCACCAGTGTATTTTAATAATATTTGTAATAACTATATAAAATAGCCAAATAATAATACAAGTCACTAAATTATTGTATTGTCAACGGACTAACCTTCATTCTTATCACCAAAGATTTTTAAAAGATTATTAAAATCATATATTTAGTTTCGTTTAATTTAACCTCTAGGAAAGTAATGAAAAATTAAAAGGAGATGCCCCCTCCCGAAGGTCTGAGTCCCCGACATTAACCGGGATTGCCACTCACTCTCTCTTTTACAGATTGCCCTAGTGATATGCTTAGATTTAATGTTGGGTGCAGGGGTATAGCGCTTACCTCTGGCGGGGTCCCTGGTTCGATCTTCGGCCAAGTTTATGGTGGACAACATAGTGTCCGTGGATTTTCTCGAGGTACTTCTGTTTCCTCCCACTTTCTCATTCCACCAATTCTTTCATCATCATTCACTTGCTTTAATCATCGTATTCCTTAACCTAAGGGACATAATCATGGACGTTAAACTGAAAGATTTCATTACATTTTTCAACATTGGATGCAGATTCGAACGCACACATGTTGAACGTCATATCAAATTAGAAACGCTTTTGGCAGGTTTCTAACAACAGTAATGATTATCTCAAGAGCTTCAATTTAATTGGCATTAATAGCCGATAGCTCAATAATCTAATGACTTACCTGAGACCATTTGCATGTATTCTGTTTATAAACATAATTTGTTTTTCATTGTTATATCTTCACCCTGGCAATCCTAAACTTACGAGTCGATTTATGTAAATCTTTACGATTGTGATATAAGATAAATCATCAAAAACAATACTGTGGGAAAAAATACGGAAATCGAGTCGTGGAAAACCGCATGTAAGCGTTGTTGTGGGCAAGCATTCGGCTAAAATTGAGCTTCATAAAAGTTTCAAATACTGTATACACAGTACAACCCCTCAAATTCGAACCCCGGAAATCCGAAAACCCGGCAAATCCGAACACGTTCTTGGGGGAAAAAAATAACTACAGCTAGAAAATTAAAAAAAAAATAAATAATCACACAAATTTAGTTTTTTTTTTAAGGTTTTAACATGTTTAGACTTAATGCTTATTCAAAACGTTATAAAATGCAGTTAAGTTTAGATAAAATAGGCACTAGTTTATGTCTACTTACGTATTTCAAAACATCCAAAACAATGAAATCATTTTAGGTTAACTGGATTACGATTCACACGAAAAATTGCAACACAAGATTAAACAAACACTGATTTTTCACTTGAAGTCAACTATCTTTAACTGTCGAAGATTAGAAATTCAGTGACGAAATAAGTACGTAATATTATTTCCCGGGTAATCCGAACCCCCCCGAAATCCGAACAGGCTTCAGCCCCAATTATTTCGGATTTGAGGGGTTGTACTGTAATAAATTTATACATTATTCGGCGTAAGCTCTAAACTGCGATAAACAAAGCCACGTGAAACTAAATCTCGCTGATTTGCTGTTGTCCTACCGACGCTTGTACTCCTCCGCAAAATAGTTCATGTGATTGCATTATTACTTTTACTATGAAGCTTCATATAAAACTGCTATATTATTATAAATGACAAAAATATAATACGGATTATCTAATAATACTGTAATCGAGTGTGGCTAATGAAACAATAGAAATAAACATTAAGCGTGCGCAGTAATTATGGCGCCAATTCAACTGTGGACGGGTGTTCTGCTTTTAAAGTCTGAAAAATGGCTGGCATGAATCCCGGTTCCGTGAGTGTTGTGGTGAAACACCAACAAGGCAAACCTTTACTCACTAAGCAACAATTGTTTACGAGCGAAATTCAAATACTTTTCTTTTTTTAATCTTTCGAGTTTCTTTTCTTTCTTTTCTGCTGCTCCTGTAAGTATCTGGACAACACGAGACAGTATTGTCAAATTGCACTTGTATAATTTGCTCCTCCCCGTGGGGAGTGGGAGTGATATATCACTAGCCAATCGTATTTGTGACAAGCGGAAGGATACAAATATTTTGTTTATCGGAGTTTAGAGCTTACGCTGAACAATGTATAGTTCTTATTTCGTTATCTCTTGAGTTTACCTACCAACCAACATGCGGCTAAACAAATATTAATGCTCAAATCTACGCAAATATGGTTACAGCCCTTGTCTAAAAGTAAATAGCAAACTACGTTCATATTCAGTGTCATCACTATCTATTTTGAAATATTCAAATTCATTAAAAACAGCTTAAGTTACAATTAAATCATCACAATATATCACTGTAGAAATACACAGTTGTTAATGCATAAGTGTAAATATGATTACAGTACTTGCAGTCGCCTTATTTTGAAATTAAATTGAAACAATACAGTTCTTCAGTTACAGTTAAATCGTAACAAAAGTTCTAAATCGGCAAACTGCCTCACGCTACCGACATCTGTTAACAATAAACGATAATGGAAGTAGATAGTTATTAGCGTGACTGTTTACTATAGGAATTGGTGTTATGCACTGAGATATTTACTGTTTATAAATAAGATTAAATTGAAAAGAATGACCTCGATTTCTACCTGGGGTACGTACAGCTAAATCATCTGTAAAATATTAAAACTTACAGATCTCTTTCATTATTGATAACTTTACCCTTTTAAAACCACGCGTGTTTTGAAGACATTGTAGACTTCATTTACTTGCAGTGAATCGCATTCAATATTTAGGGAGAAAAAAAGTCCACCAACTTCGTAGGTCTCTTGGCAGTGGAGTGCATCACTGAGAGAATTCATGTTCTCCCTGTACTGTTAAATTACATTATTTTCTATTTATAACCAGGCCTGTAGTCAGCCCAAAAATCTAAGGGGGGCCCGGCTGAAGTTAGGGGAGGCGATGCAACCATATTATAGTTCATTTGCCAATCTATCGTGAAAATTTTAGGGGGGAAGCCAAAATTTAGGGGGGGCCTAGACCCCCTGTATACGGGCCTGTTTATAACGTTATCATGCCTTTTGAAGTTATAATGACTGAACACAATTGATATAAAACTCAGGATACAAATGCAGCAAAAATGTAGGTTTTATTAGGAGGCTTACGAGAACAAATACTGAAGGAACACGAACTATCATTCATAATTTTTGCATCTTAAATATTTTATTAAAAAAATATAACATTTTGTTCTATTGTCTCTCAAATGCTCCCAATTACAATCCTGAATGGATTGTTTGTAATCCTTTTTTTCTCCTTCATGTTAGAACGTGATCTAACTTTTTTTAAACCTCACATTTAAAGTACTGAATATGGTAGTTCTAGTTCCAATTTCGCCTCGAAATTCTACGAGGGTTGACAATAAAGTAATGAGAATTGTTTAAAAAAACAACTTTACTTACATTTTTAACCAACCACAATGTGATCACCATCAAAGTACTCCCCTTTGCCTCCACACACTTACTGCATCGGCGTTTCCATTGTTGATAGCATCTCTGGAAGTCATCTTTTGGGATTCCTGCCAAAGCCCATGCTACCGTTGTTTGAATGTCTGTTTCTGCTTCAAAATGGTGTTACTTTTAAGAACTGCTTTCACCTTTAGAAACAGAAAAAAAATCACACGGGGCGATGCCCGGTGAATAAGCAGGGTGTGATAGCACTATAATGGTTTTTGATGCCAAATACTGCCAAACAGACAATGCAATATGGGCTGGTGCATTATCGTGATGGAGGATCCAGGTGTCAGCAATCTCTGGACGAATACGACGGATGCGTTTTCGAAGTCTTTCGAGAATTTCTGTGTGGAAATGTTGATTTACTGTCTACTCGGGAGGTACCCATTCTTTATGGACAATTTCCCTCGAGTCAAAAAAGCACACAAGCATGCTTTTTACCTTGTACTTCGACATGTGGGCTTTCTTTGGTCGTGGCGAATCTTTCCAACACCATTGCGCACTTTGACGTTTCGTTTCGGGATCATATTGAAAACACCAACTTTTATTACTAGTGACAATTTTAGTAAATCCGGATTAGATTCCATTTGGTCCAACAAATCAGCCGCCACAGTCCTCCGGTCATCTTTTTGTTGCTGTGTGAGATTTTTTGGAACCAGTTTGGCACACACTTTTCACCTTCCCAAATTTTCTGTTAATATCAGAGGCACTGTTTCTCGATTCATGTTGAATTCATTCGCAATCATTTTCCCGGTTAATCGTCTATCTGCTCGCACAAGTTTCTCACCCTGTCTGTGTTCTCTTCCGTTCGTGTTGTTGAGGGTAGCCCACTGCGGTGTTCATCTTTGATTTTAGCTCTGCGTTCCGAAAACATTTTGTGCCAACGATACACCTGTGCCATTGATAACATTTCATTTCCAAAGGCCTGCTGAAGCTTCTGGTACGTTACCGCGGCAGTCTCACCAAGTTTCACGCAGAAGGAGATTGCGTAGCGCTGCTCAATATTATGTGCTTCCATTGTTGTGACGGGGTCCAACACACAGCTGCACTTTCAACCTCTGGAGTGTCACGTGCTGTACTACTGGAGCAGGCTCGTCACACGCTGGCGGCAGTTTCAGTCTGCAGGTTGCCCGCATCAGTTGAAAAAAAAAAAAAAAGACATTCTTACTACTTTATTGTCGGACTTCGTATTATCAACATTTACAGTACCTGCTATGAAAACGCATGTGTTTTGAGATTAAATTTATTACTTAAAACTATGAAACCTATATGTCCAGTGGCGTATTTACGATTTTGTTTCGGGGAGGGCTTTGCTAACTTTCGGGGGAAACTTTGCCTGAAAATGTGAAAATTCTGCAAGATATTTCATACACGGTGTATGCTTTACTACAGTAAGTAAGATTTCCGGAGGGCTTAAGTCCGGAACCCCCCCCCCCCTAAATACGCCACTGTATATGTCAGTTCGATTTTTTAAAATTAGATTATTATCCTTTCTACTTGAGTTCCGAGCGAAGTAAACTTGGTAATTAAAATAATCAACGGCTTTACACGTTTTATGTTCCCTGCATACCACAAAACTGAAATTCGGATGTCTATCCATTCGTTCATCTGTCCCGACCTGGTGTATTTAGACTCGCCTACAACTCATACCGTTAACCGTACCTCAATCAAAAAGATTTTTTTAAGATTCTCTAGGGTGATTTTGATCTATGTACTCTCAAAAAAGTAGTATACTTAAGGGTAAGAAAAATGTACAGGGCCGTGGTGGCTCAGTGGTAGAGTGCTCACATCTAGAGTATGGGATCCTTGGTTAGATCCTAGCTCGTGCCAAGTGAGATTTCTAGTGTACAAACACCATGTGAATGGATTTTCTCAGAATTGTCCTACTTCCCCCAGTTTCTTCATTCTACTGTTTTGTTTATTATCATCATCACCACAATTTTCCTTACCCTCGTGAAGTAACCGAGGGACGTTCAACTTAAAAGAGGCGAATTTCTCAAAAACGGTTCTGACGATTTCGTTTATATTTCGTACATCAATATTTCATTAACAACCTTATAATACAGTAACAATATTTTTTTCTAGAAAAATCCAGAAAAGGTAATTTATTCTTGGTGTGACTTCATAAATACACATTTCATAAAGAACCCTACAAAAACTGATTTAATTAGAAAAAGTCCACAATGCTACAATGGTGCCGATTTCTGTGTAACTTATGCGGAGACCCATTCAAATTTCAATGTGTGTCAAATTTCTTCTAACAAAACACTGATGAGAATTTTAATATAAATGTGTAGTCCAGAACGAATTTCAGGGGGCTCAGGCTTCTTCTGCCTATCTCAGAGTCGGCGCTCACGAAGAAGTCGTTTACTTTTCTTTTCGGATAGCTTTCTCAAAATCGGTTCAGAGGCTTGTGATCATATTTCATTAAACCTCACAATGTGTAAAAATCGAAATTAAATCAAAAATAAAAATTATTGAAGTGGGGGTTTTGGGTTCGTTTTCCGGGTGTCACCATTGCTATCATGTGCACCACCGTTAAAGTCTTCCTTCTCTGAATTAACTGGTTTATGACTCGATAAAGACTGATTTCACGGTTTGGAAAATCCTATCTCCCCGCGGTATCCCAGAGCTTTAGGGAAATAAGATCCCCTAAACCGAGAGCAAACGAAAATTAATTTTATTCGCACCTGTATCCATGTATCCACATGCTGCAATGCAGAAAAAGAATCTTGCTCTAATTTCTAGTTTGTAGGGACAAACTAGACTGATTTTCACTTCCCATGAATATGGAATACTACTACTACTACTACTACTACTACTACTACTACTACTACTACTACTACTACTACTACTACTACTACTACTACTACTACTAATAATAATAATAATAATAATAATATTGCAAGAAGTGAACAAACATCTTGAATTTAAAATTTTGATTGAAAGATCATGAAAATCAGTTCAATTCAGTCCATGGCAGATAGAATTAGAAAATTGCTTATATTGCCTTAATAGTTTGGCCTAACAGACTCAAAAAAAAGTTACCGTAGAGGTTAGGGATGCAATTTGTTTATGAAAGAAAAAGTTCACGAATTTTAGGTTAACAAAACAATAAAAGCTTTAATGAATAAAAACAAACAAAAATGTTTAGATAAAAAAAATTAGTATGATGAAAATTAACGTTGCATTTGAAATATTGTGATAACAAGTGTGAAAAATAAGACAGAAGGCCTTAGCACCAAAATTAATTTAACACAATTACATGTGTTTTCTTTCTTGACCTCCAGCTTGAATGACTTATTACCAGTAACTTGACATACATAAACAAACTAGTGAGATCGATATACATAAACAGTCATATCTGAAATTTATGATTGATTATCCTTTCATAATGAGTACAATACAAGCTGGTTAATTTACGACCTTACATTTGAAAATACCTATTTACGTAACATTGGATAATAAAAGATTAGCGTTGACCAGCTGATACTTTATGATCAATTATATTCCTAAAATTATGAATTTAAGATTTTTATAGTGTGATGGAACCTGAATTTAATTACCTACGATATAAGTTAAGTAAAATTAATATATATTCCCGAATAAGTTGGAACACATTGAAAAAGCAATAAATCGAAATAAGTTGGACTAAGTCATGACCTTGATTTAGAATTTAGTGAGAAATTTGAGAGAAAAGCAGAATGAGCTAAAGAAAATGAGTAAGCCTAGCCTGACTTCTAATTATTTTTAGTTATTACTGAGAATTGGAGATAATTACACCTGATATTAAATTTGATAACATCATAAACAACAAGAATACCTCATACATAATATCAATGTGATTAATATAGTGATTTAACCATGCATAACACACACATATATATACACATATTAGCGAATATAGCAAAATATAAAGACACAAATATACACAGATAAATCATAGATACACAGAATACAATTTATACTAGAATATTCATAATAAGTGCAAAGACGTCTTTTGAAAGATTTTTTTTAGACAAATGTATTTATTTTTCTTGGTTTCTCTTTTGTTGCAACAGTAACATACGCACGTATCCGTAGGTTGTCGTAATTAGTGTGGCCTATGCGCATAGACTTCTGATCGCTCTATTGGTTTGAGGATCAGAATAATTCATTCAATGCGGCTTTGCTTAGCCTACTTCATGGTTATTGCCAATACATACTTTTCATGATAGAATCTAACAGCTGTTCCGTTCTTAATAACGGATTCCGTATCTCTAACAAAGATGACTAATCGTGAGATCATTCGCGTTTTTCTGATTACTAATTGACATTTAAGCTCTCTACGTCGAATACTTTTATTGAGACATGATACAGACTTTTTTATAAGGCTCCTATTACCATATTGATTGAAATGAATTTACTCAGTTACCAACTCCTTTGTAAATGACTTTACAGACATAGTGATTCCATACAATTTAAAGAATACACTGATTACACTTAAAAAAATTATCAAGCTTGGTTTTTACTTATCTTACATTAAAAGAGTGCCTGTCAACGGCTTAGACGTATTTTGACTGCATACAAATTTAAACATTCTAATTTGAATACTTAATAGTCATATTTTATCAAGAATTGCACCATTCGAGCCACTAAAAAGTTTACATATATTTTGTTTACCTTTAGTTTATCTCTTTTTATCCGCAATTATGCTTCATAAGTGACAAAAACAAAAAATATAGGAATTAATATATCTTGAAATGAGAATAATGCGGTCACTAATATCACATACTACATAAGTGAAATTGACAAAGTGTCTCTACAGTTCAATGTAGGCTGACTTTAAGGTAAAAAAATCTAATCGTTGATAGCTCAAGTTCGAAATATAATGTCTATTCTCAATGCGATGGAATGATGCTTGAAAGTCTAAACTGTTTCCGGACTTTAATTTTGGTACAGAGAACGTCCTCCATTCTTACTTGATGCTGAGACTTTTTCCTTTTACTATCAATAAATAATTTAGATGGATCCTACCTTTCGTTGTCACCACTGCCTTGACCACATTCGTTGTTGCCACTGCGCTGACCACTTTCGTTGTTGCCACGGCGCTGACCACACATACACAGAGGTCCTTACGTCTCCTCTTTCCATGCCTGTGCGACGAATGTCTTGGGTCCTGAGTTCTGTCCTCAGACTCCTCCTGAGCCTTCCTCCTAAAGTGCCAGGGGCGACGCGCTTTGGTCTGTCCATGTCCATCGAAATAAGCACTGTTCCGCTGATTCATCTCTCCAACAATGCACTTTTCTGCACTAAAAATTCCAATTATTACACTGCACCATCATTCTTTGTGTCGCGAGTGTTGTGTCGCACGGACTAATTATATTAAATGTTTTTATGAAGTGTTCATGACAATTCAAACTAATTTCGTATTATTAGGGCTAGTCTAACTGCTGTTTGAAAGTGTGTAGGCCACGTTCAAGTTTGTTTTCACCTCTAGTTCGTACTCATAGCGTCTTAGCGAAATCAGTTTATCAACGCTCGCTGTGCAAGATTTTTCATAAATGTATGTTTAAAATCTATATCACTCACACAAAATGTCTGTAAACGTTTACGTGATTCCGGAATTTCAAAGTTTTTGTTTTGCAGAAAATCTAAGTATAAATGCCTATACTTTGCAAGCGCAGTTAGATAATATGAAAACAGAAGTTGATAAGAATAAGTTGTGTGTTGAATCAGTAGTCTCGTGTTGATTCTGTAGAAAGTGAAACAGAATCTCATCATAAAGCATTAAAGGTTGTTTTTGATAGAATTAAGAAACTAGAAAATGAAAACGATGAAGTTAAGAGTGGACTAGAAGGGTGAGTAATAGCCAATCAAAACTCTTTTCTGAAGTGTTAACTTTGACTAATAAAGTGGACAAATTACGGAAAACGAAATTTCTGTCTGTGGAGTGTGGGAGCCTGGGTAAGGAAGGTGGTCCTTGTAAACGCCCTTGCACTAGTGTTGACCCTCTAGTGTCGTTATCCCAGTCAGGGGATAATTTTCCCATTAATACTATTACAAGTACGTCTGCTGAATGCGATGTGTTTGTTACTAGTTCTGTTAGTTATTTAACTGAATCTTTGTGCAATCAACGCCGGATATTAAATATGAGTGGCCTGGTAGTCCTAGTGAAGTTAAAGTTGTTGCCAGCACTTTAAATACTTTTCCTAATGTTAACTCTTCTGTTTATTATAATAGCAATGTAGGTAATATAACTCGCACCACTGATACCGTCACATGGTCGGTGTCAAGAGGGATTACTTCTCATGTTGGTAGTAGCCCACCAGTGTTTAATATTAACCGTTTAAAGTCTAGTTATGATCCTAGTGTTTTTCATACTACTATTGTGTAGAATAGTCAAGTACCGCGTAATAGTGTTGCCATCTTCAGTGGTATAACACCAAGTTCATTGCCTTTTGCGATAAAGCAAAAAGATTTACAATCTTTTCCTTCGTATTCTGGGGATATTAAACCTGGAGCCCCAAGAAAGTTTTTGAGGGATCTTGAGAAATGTTTAAGTATATATTCGCTTACTGATGGAGACCGGTTACGGGTCGTATAACATTGTATGGTTCGAGCTGCTTTTGCTTGCTATAGTTAAGTAGCCCCTGAAATTAAAACTTATCAAGACTTTGTGCGTCTCTTTAAGAATCAATATTGTTCGCCTCAAATAGAGCGTTGCAATCTTTGCGTTATGATAAAACTAAATTCGCTTCATTGTTAGACTACGTTTGGTTCGTGGTTGAAAGTTATTATAATATATGTGAAACCCCAAGTACTTCTGAACTTGTGGAATTAATTTTGAATTCTTTACCGCCTAGGGACATGCGTTTGATATCTGTTCCGCAATAAAATAGTGTCGATGAATTAATGAGTAAAGTAGCTTTATTATCTGGAATTGAGGATACTTCTATACATGAAGTTAGGCCTCCGACAAAGAAAGTATTCGCTAAACAAGCGAAGATTATTAATCGTAATTCAGAACACGTTCTCAGTGGTTGTCAAACTGAGTTCTTAAGTTATACTCAGACTGAAAATAGGAGTAATAACAATAAAAGTAATGGTAATAATTATCAATATAATAATCGATATCGAGGGAATGGTAGGAACCGTTATCGTGGAAGGAACCGAAGACGTAACGGAGGCTATCAAAACAATAATAGAAGACAAGATGAGGCATCTTCCAATCCTAGGGAAGATCAACCTTCATCTACTTCGGAAAACTAATGTCGCAGTCCTTTCCGAACACGGGGGGAAACGACTGCTATATTTCTCCGATCCCCGTAGATAATGATTCTGAAACTAATGTCAAAACTTATAGTGTCTTGGTCGAGTCATTATCTGGAGACGTTAGCAATAATGAGAGTAATAATGCTATGTCGTTTAATGTAAATTTTGTAGTTGAAGAGGATGAAGAAAAAGAAAAGCCTGATTATTATTTTTTCCTCCCCTGTCGTCAAAGGGAATATTGGAGGAGTTCAATTAACTTGTACTATTGACTGTGACTGTGAATCCGAGTTATGCCTCTTAGATTGGAATATTTGGAAACAGTTAAAGCTTAAATTTCCATCTGCTAAATTACGACCGGATACTGGTTTGTCGTTAGGTGCCTTTGCAGGTACAGAGAAGTTTTCAGTTCAAGGTATCCAGGTATTTAGTTTAAATATTCAGAGTCATTTATTTGACATTCCGTTGTTCGTCATTAAGTATCTTCGAACTGATCTCATCTTATTTTGTCCGTTTTTGGACAAATTCAAAGCTGTTGTTGATAGAGAAAGGAAGGAAATCAGATTGCGTGATAATGCTGATAGTATTGTCGTAATTTCGACTGATCAACCTAGTATTCTTATCGTAGCTTTGTGTTTGAACAAGGTTGAGATCGAGAGGACCGAATAACCATCCGAAAAGAAAGAAATACTTTCTTCTGAACTTCCGTGTTCTGATGTTAATATCTTAGGGGTTTCTCCTCCAGTAGTAAATTCAGCCGCCCCTTGTGTGCCAGATGTGCATACGATTCCTGAATCCAATCTCTCAGAAGCTCAAAATTAGGACTATATCTCATCTCGAGATGATTTGGATAACAATGTCAAGCAACGTCTGTATGATTTGTTACTTCGACATCGTAATATTTTCTCTGAATATCCTCGTAGGATAGAACGCCTTCGTATAAAATAGAATTAACCGACGATGAGCCCGTTGTAGGACCGTATTATTCTGTGCCGAAATCCATGGAAAAGGAATTTGAAACAGAATTACAAAAATGGATAGAACTAGGCATAGCCCGCGAACAGACCTCGCCTTACCGGAACCCCATGCATTGTGTCCGTAAGACATCCGGTGCTGTTACACCCGTGATCGATTTTCGCCTATTGAACCTTCGCGTTCGGGCTCCTAAGGCTCAAATGGAACCAATATTGAACCGTGTAGCGAAAGCGCAATATTTTTCAAAATTCGACTGTTCGTCAGGGTATTATGGCGTGGGTTTACATCCTTCGTTATATCCCTGTACTAGTTTCGTTTATAAAGGACGTCAGTACGTCATGATGGTGCTGCCTCAAGGGATCAAGAGTGCACACGCCATTTTTCAAAGTGTAATGCATAGTTTCTTCGATCAAACTACTAAAGACTTCGTCACTCTGTATTTGGATGACATTTTAATATCTAGCACTTCTCTAGACGAACACTTTCCCCATCTAGAGCGTGTGTTCGATATTTTTGAACGTGGCAATTTTTCCCTGAATTTCTGGAAGTGTTGCTTCCTCCTGACGGAAGTGAACTTCCTGGGACATGTCATTAGTGGTCAGACTGTCAAAGTTGACCCACGTCACAGTGAACCAATTCGTTGCTATTGTATCCCAAAAACCAAGAAGAAAATGCGCCAATTTCTAGGGTTATTGGGATGGCGAAAGCGGTTTGTTCACAATTATTCTACTCTCATCTCTCCGTTGTTTGACCTCATTCAGAAAGATGCCAAGTACAAACTCACTCCCGAGATTTTAGATCTCTTTTATAAATTAAGGGAAATTGTCAGTAATCCACCTGCGTTGGGGTAACCTGATTTCAATTTGCCGTTTCACATCTATTCAGGTGCTTGTTCAGAAAATTTGGCTGGTTTTCTGGCACAGTACCCTGAGGGGTCTGATCATCCAAATGTCATTGCCTACGCTAGTCGTAGAGTTAAACCCCATGAACTTTCGTTGTTTTCTTTTCAGTTAGAATTGCTTTCTGTTTTATTTTTGTGTGAACGCTTTTCACAATATATCCTTGGAAGAACAACGTATATTTATACAGATAATGGTGCTGTCACTCATTCTCTTTCTATTGTTACCTTATGCTCAGCATAACGTAACATGGCCCGGTGCTTTTGAGCACCTTGTATATTGGCAGGGAAATTTTAAATTTTATTTAGAATGTAAGAGAAACTTTTTATTTTATAGTAGGAAAACCGTAGGTCGAAGATTTTGCGTAATTTTTGTAAAATAAATCGTTTCAATGGATATTATATGAATATTACATGATTATTAATTATATTTTGTATATTTTACGTATTTATCCAAGAATATATCATTATTTTAGACAAATAAGTGTATATTCCAGCTTTTTCAATGGTTTTCAGTTTATTTCTATTCATATTTCGGCATAGGGAATCTTCACAAGAAAGCTAAAAATTTTATTTCGTAAAATCTTCTTCAAAATTCCAAATTAAGAAAGTCAGCCATAATTTCTTCTTGGTGTATCTCTTTGTTTCGAAGTAAATTATTTGATTGGATAATCCACAATCACAGCTGCGGCTGAGATTTCGGTTTTCTTTGATCTTCACACAGAAGCCTATCATCCGATAGTTACGTCACGATTATCTTCCAATTAGGGATCATCTTCATGTAATTCTTTGTCTTACGGCGTCAGCCATTTCAGGAGACAGACGTGCAGTGTTCAGCGTCTGCAGAAATTGTGGAATAATTTGTGGTTACGTTAAACTGTGATAAATTCTTCGTTTTGGCGAATATTAGAAATTGTCAGCAGAGATAAACGTGCTGTGTTCGGTGTTTTCAACAAAATTATTAATCCAGTAATATTCCAATTGTGAAGTGATTTCGTATTTCATAAGGGATACTAGCATGGTAGATGTCTGGTGTTACGGAATGAGCTCCTTGGCAAATTTTACGTTCTCGGTCAGCCAGAGAACATAGGAGAAGCCAGAGGAGACGGTGACGGAGAGGAAACATTGAGTCGTTGTGCAGGCATCGAGGAAGAAGAAGTCAAGCGACGCTCGATGGGTTTTTCCGGATAGGTGCTGCAGGAGTTGGTATCCGAAACTGTTTTGAGACCACAAAAAAAAGTTTCCTGACGGCTTTCTCCACTTGAATTTCCTGGGAAACTCTTAAATTGTGGTCTCAAAACAGTTTCGGATACCAACTCCTGCAGCACCTATCCGGAAAAACCCATCGAGCGTCGCTTGACTTCTTCTTCCTCGATGCCTGCACAACGACTCAATGTTTCCTCTCCGTCACCGTCTCCTCTGGCTTCTCCTATGTTCTCTGGCTGACCGAGAACGTAAAATTTGCCAAGGAGCTCATTCCGTAACACCAGACATCTACCATGCTAGTATCCCTTATGAAATACGAAATCACTTCACAATTGGAATATTACTGGATTAATAATTTTGTTGAAAACACCGAACACAGCACGTTTATCTCTGCTGACAATTTCTAATATTCGCCAAAACGAAGAATTTATCACAGTTTAACGTAACCACAAATTATTCCACAATTTCTGCAGACGCTGAACACTGCACGTCTGTCTCCTGAAATGGCTGACGCCGTAAGACAAAGAATTACATGAAGATGATCCCTAATTGGAAGATAATCGTGACGTAACTATCGGATGATAGGCTTCTGTGTGAAGATCAAAGAAAACCGAAATCTCAGCCGCAGCTGTGATTGTGGATTATCCAATCAAATAATTTACTTCGAAACAAAGAGATACACCAAGAAGAAATTATGGCTGACTTTCTTAATTTGGAATTTTGAAGAAGATTTTACGAAATAAAATTTTTAGCTTTCTTGTGAAGATTCCCTATGCCGAAATATGAATAGAAATAAACTGAAAACCATTGAAAAAGCTGGAATATACACTTATTTGTCTAAAATAATGATATATTCTTGGATAAATACGTAAAATATACAAAATATAATTAATAATCATGTAATATTCATATAATATCCATTGAAACGATTTATTTTACAAAAATTACGCAAAATCTTCGACCTACGGTTTTCCTACTATAAAATAAAAAGTTTCTCTTACATTCTAAATAAAATTTAAAATTTCCCTGCCAATATACAAGGTGCTCAAAAGCACCGGGCCATGTTACGTTATGCTGAGCATAAGGTAACATCCTCCGGGAGCTTCGGAGAAAAAAAATCTCAACTTATGAGTTCTTCTTAAGTTTTTTTTTCTCAATTCTAATTACAACTATACATTCTAATCAATCCTAACCTAACCTTAACCTATAAACTAAGCTTTTCTCCTTTTTCTTTTATCCTTCTAATAATTCCTTTCTTTTCTCTTCGGAACAGCGAAACAATTTCAGATTGTCAAAACTCTGAACTCCTATGTTTTCTCCCTTCAGAGTTTGCAATCTCGCCGAATTTCGAGTTAGAGATACCACTTTGTAAGGTCCGACGTAGGTATGCATAAACTTAGCGACTACCTTTTTTGGTATCGACGACACATGGTGAGTTTTCACCATCACCAAAGAACCTTCTGTGACGATGTCTTGCTGTTTCCGCAGCTTTCTTTCTTTCTTCGGTTCTGCTGCCGGAATAGAAACTACAAATTTCTTGTCTTCCTTTACTTGCACCGTCTCTTTGGGCCAAATGAAGTTTTCTTTGAAGCTCTTGGATGCTGAATACGATAAGAAACGCTCCGCTGGAGTACATCCGAGAGCATCACACCAAGAGTGATTGCACAAATCTTGGGCTGCTTTTAGAAACTTACTCCATTTGGACTGGTTGTCACTGCAATACAGGCGGAGAATGCGATGAAGGTCACGATGTCTGCGTTCGATAATGCCATGAGAAGCCGGATGGTATGGCGTGGTAAGTATATGTTTTATCCGGTGTTTTTGACAAAACTCTTTCCAGACGCCCGATAAGAACTGCGGACCTTGGTCACTCACCAAATACTTCGGGTATGGTAGTTGATAATAATATCTCTTCTCCAGGACCGCCACAATCTCTCTTGTGTGTGCCGTCCGAAGAGGGAAGAAACACACAAAACGACTGTAGACGTCCAAGATGGACAAGATATATTTATATCCCTGGCTCTTAGGAAGAGGCCCGACCAGGTCGAGGCATTGCTTCTCAAAGGAAGAAGACGCCTCAACATGACAGGGCTCCTTTCTAATCACCCTGTAGGAGTACTTGGTTCGTGCACAAAGAAGGCACTCTTGAATATACTTTGTAAAAGTCTCACGCATACCTCTCCAATGGAACATGGCCTTAGCGAACGACAAACATCGCTTCACTCCAAAATGGCCTTTATTGTGGATTGCCGAAACAATATTTTTCACTGAGCTGGAAGGAATGACCAGCAACCAAACAGAATTTTGAGAATTTCGGACATAAACCAAATTATTTTCCACACGTACCCTAGTATTGTTTTGACAACCCTTCAAAATGGTATGTAATTTTCTACAATACGGATCTTTCCGCTGTTCTCGCCTCAGTTCCGTGACATTCAAGAAGTCCGTGTCTTCCGCGGTCAAGAAATTTACAAAATGATCCTCTTCTGCCTGAGGAATCTCTGGAGGATAGCGACTCAATAGGTCTGCGATTTCATTGTCCGTGCCTTTGATGTGAATGAAGTGAAGATCAAAGCGTTGCAGCTTAAGCAGAAGACGAGTAGTTCGAGCATCTAGATTCTTTAAACTGAAAGCATATGTGACTGCTGCATTGTCACAATGGACCGTAGTCCGTCGACCTAATATGAAGTATGAAAATTTTTCGCAGAGGAAAAGAACTGCAGCTAATTCCAACTGGAACACTGACAACGAGGCCTCGTGCGGTTTTATCCGCCGACTCGCATACGCAATAACCTCCGGATCATCCTGTCCCGGGGGATATTGCGCCACATAGCCGGCCAACGACTCCGCAGATGCATCGCTGTACAAATGAAAATCAAGATTGAAGTCCGGTTGCGCAAGTGCGGGAGGACTACTTAAAAGTTCTCTCAACTGATCAAATTTTTCCAGTAACTCCGGAGAGTATTCAATCTTTCGGTCCTTTTTCAGAAGATCATAAAATGGAGCTGTTAACCCCGCAAAGTCAGGGAAATGTCGCTTTCGCCATCCCACGAGACCAAGAAATCTTCGTAAAGCTTTCTTCGTCCGCGGCAGAGGAAAGTGACGGATAGCCTCGTTACTTTTTGGATTAATTTTGACTGATGATCCTGAAATAATGTGGCCAAGAAAAGGAATTTGTACTTGAAGAAAATTACACTTTTGAAAATTGAGCGAAAGATTTGCCGAACGAAGAGTTTCAAAGACCTTTTCCAAATGCTGAAAATGTTCGTCAATAGATGATGAAAAACAAAGGACGTCATCAAGGTATACAATGAGAAAGTTTTTGAAAGGTTCTAAGCCGAAAAAAGTATGCATGATTGATTGGAAAACTGCTGGAGATGATTTCAAACCCATGGTTAGACGTGTCATTTGATATTGACGACCTTTGTAAATGAAACTGACATATTTGTAAGAGTCTGGATGGATCGGGACACTGTGATATGACTGCGTACAGTCCAACGAGGTGAAAACGGTTGCACCACTGACTCGCGCGATTAGATCGGAGATCGGTTCGACTTGAATCTTTGGTGCAATCACACGCTCATTGATACCACGCAAATCAACTACAGGCCTTAGCTCTCCAGACGCCTTACGCACAATATGTACAGGGCATCTGTAAGGTGAAGGACCTTCTATGATGATTCCAAGTTTCAACCACTTGTCCAGCACTTGCTCGAATTCCTTCTGGAGGTGAACAGGTACAGGATACAACTTTCCTACCACGGGAACGTCGTCTGAAAGCTGTATTCTATACGACTCAACCTTCACGACTCTGGGATTCTCTGTAAAAAGACAACGAAACCTGATTAACAAAGAAAATAAACGATTCCTAGAATCTGAATCTAAATCAGTTCTCTGAGAAACAAAATTTTGAATGTCTTCTTTCGAAATAGCTGGTTGGTATAAAGAGTCTTCCTCTTTATCTGATGATACTTCCGCAACTGTGACTCGACAACAATGCTGCTGTTCCATGTTGATGGAGATGGTTTGTCCAGAATCAGTCTCAAGAGAGACTTCTTTCGATTTGCAATTTAGAAGAACATGATACCGAATGAAAAAGGGAAAACCTAGAATACAATCTGTTTTTAATTTCTGAATCACATATACTGGAACCTCGAAAACGTAACCTTGAATCGTAAAATTTAGAATCTGAAAACCCTTGACTTGAAAAGATTCGTCTCCTGCGAAACCTCGTAATGAAATGTTGGATTTTGGACGAAGTTTAGCTGACGGATAAATCTCCTTGATTCTCCTCCAAACGTCTCCAGACAACAAATTCGTGTCCGCTCCAGAATCCAGAATGCAAACTAAAGTTAAACTTCCAACTGAACAACTTAACGTAGGTGAAGGATAAGTTAACAGAATATCTTTTTCCGCACTGGAGTCACACTCCTTCTCGTCGATCACGAAACGAATCGAGAACAGAGGCGTGCCCAATTTTGTTTCCCGATTTTCGGAATCTGCCAAAACATTGAATTTTGAATTTGGAAGGTTGGTATCAAAATCGAACGAGGTTGTTACCAAATTGGAATTTTGACTACTCGCTAACCGATCTTGTTCTTTCTGGGGAGTTGAGGAATCCACATCGCAGTCCACACTCTCCCCTAATGAGGGCTGCGGTATGCATTTCCCAAACTATTCCCGTTCGTTTCCGGTGGCTGAGCCATCGTAGGTACGAATGTCGTATATTGTGGAGGCCATCCAGTGGACATCGCCATGTTCACTCCTGGGGAAGAAGTGGACGTGGGAGCCGCCACTCCCCCTCCAGGAAGTAAATTCGGCGCGTATCCCGGATAGGCTTGCGCTCCTGCTGAGGTCATCGCGTTTGGCGCGCATGTCTGAGATGTACCCCGCGGATACCCGTAACTCATCGCTGCTGGATAGTAGCGTTGGTTGTACCCATACGGAGCATTCCGATTTCCATTACCATCTCTTACCCAATTCGGTCTTCCTTGATTGGGCCAAGGTCTTCGAGACTGAAAGTTCCTTCTTCGACCCCTGCTTCCGGAAAATCGGTCATCTCCTTTGCCATTGGAATTTCCTTCCTTCCTCTTGCCTTCGTCTTCCTCCGTCTGAGACGAAGTATCTTTGGTGGGTTGTTTTCCTGACTTTTCGGTCTTTTTGACGACTTTCGCCTGACGCACCTGAAAGCGTCTAAACTTCTTGTCCGTGACCGGTTCACTCGGCTCCGGATGTCCCTCTATCTCGGCAATTTTGACCATAAGGTGTTGAATGTTCTTCGGTTCAACAGCCCTCAACAACTTGGCATCACCAGCTGGTAAACAATCCAAGACTATCTCAATAAGTTCGGTTTCATCCGGGTGTTGTGCCACCGCATAATATTCCGCTACAATTTTCCATGCAAAGTCCGTCAATCGGTTGTACTTCGCTCGATCATACTTCATTCCCTGAATGAACTTCTTTTGCAACCTTTCCATCCTTGCCGAAAAATAGTGTTCCCGGAACAGACGCACAAAATCCGCATAACTATTAATGTCTTGACATACAGTCTGAAACCATGTCTTGGCCCCAGCTGTTAAGCAACAAGGTACCAAGGTTAGACGTTCGTGTTCTGATGCCGAAATTACCTTAAAAGTTTGTTCCAAATTTTCTAAAAATGATCTCGCCAAACAATATTCACCAGAAAATGTAGGTAAGTGATTTAATTCAGAAAGTCTTAAATTTAGAGTTCGCTTACCAAAGCCTTCCTCGCTTTTACTGGGGTTCACGGGAGAATTGTGGCCAACGACGGGGCTCTTTGCACCCGAGTGATTTTGACCGAAAATAGAATAGTGTTTGTAATTTTGTCCAGAAGTTAAGTTGTCTGGCATTGATACCACCGCGTGACCACACATTCCCTCCTGAACTCCAGCACACGAAGGAGTCATGTCTGCTGCATTACTAGAGGACACCACATGGTTCAAACGACAACTAGTATTGGAAGATCCTGACACCTGAGATGAAACTAACAATGGATTCGACCTCCTGGACGACGCCTGATAACCTATTGTCTCAACACAGGATGTATGTGACTTGTTTAAGTTCAACGTACGTGGGGATAATTCAAAAGGAAGGACATTTGTGCCGTGAATGTTGGTCGGCTGACAGACAGAGACAGTCACCGTGGGAATAGTACGAGTCTCCCCAACCGAAGAGACCGGTACATCTACTTGGATGTCTGACTCGGTCCCGTCAGACTCGATTCCATCACCGACAACAAAGTCTCGCGCTCGTTTACGTCCACACCGTTTATCTTTTCTTTGGTTTTGTTTCTCCTCCAACGTCTGAATCCTGGCTTCAAGTGCCTGACACGACCTTTGGGTACTTAGTTCGAGATGTGAGAACTCCTTAGTCAAGTCATCACATCGTCGATTCTGCGCCTCAACCGATAACCGGAGACCTTCCTCAACGGCATCTACCCGCGCGTCTATTTTATTCTGATAGTTCCCAACAGAGGTATATAAATCGCGAACTTCCGACCTAACAGCCTCTACGTCTTCGTTTACACGAGCCACTTTCTCATTAATCGTTTGCAACAATTCAAATTTGACATTGTCCAATTTCTGATTCACTGCCTGAAAGTTACTATGAATATCCTGGAATTTACTATCAACCTGATTACTCATCGCCTGAAATTTATTGTCCACCTTTTCAAATTTTTCATTTAACGTCAAAGTTAAAGTTTGACTAAATCGTTCCATCATGGCTGCAAAGTCCGTTAATTGCACATTTGAACCGGAAGCTACGTTTCCTCGACTTCCTTCCTCCTTGTCAGAATCGTTCGGGCTATCCCGCGTAACACGTTCACCTTCCTCACTCTCAGTTTCCGATGATTTCGGAAGTGGCAACACTGTCACCTGTTTCGCCAGGCAAGGCTTACATAACCACGGCTCACTACTCTTGTCTAACTCCTGCACTCGTTCCTCTGACAAACCATAACATTGGGCATGTACCCATCTAAAGCAACTGTCACAATAAACACTGAACCCTGCAATTTCGTCAGAACAGCATATATATTCGCTCGGATGACGAGATTCGTTACTCGATCTGCTACCCACAGACATTCTCACTTTCATTAAGTTTGTTTCCCACAACATCACTCACATACAGATCCAGAAGTGACCATGATTCATTCAATGCAGCGATTGTCATAATGATCCCCATTACAAATACTCTGCTGTGATTGTTTGTTTTCCTTAGCGCTCGCGTAGGATTGAAACAACAGAAATCCTGGCTAATGGGTCGCCATTTTAACTTAAAAAAAATTAAAATAAATAAATAAAGTAAAATGAATGTAATTGACTATTAATTCAATTCAGTTTATTTATTTAATTTTTTTAAAGTAAAACTATGAAGAATTTAGACACCAGAACAACTCGTATGCTTCTCAAATTACAAAGATTCGATCTTGTTTTTGAACACTGTACCGGAAGCTTGAATTTCATAGCAGACACTCTCAGTAGGAATCCACCAGAGGTGCCTTCTAATCTAGAAGATTATCATGTCAATTTTCTATCTGTTCAGGATTCTTCTCTTTTCAACGTGGAGAAAGTCAGGGAAAAGCAACAGCATGATGATTTTTGCATTAAGTTAAGGTATTTATTGGATAATTCTCCAGAGCGTGTTACATGTTATCAAGGTTTGTTATATTTCAAGCATAAAAATTCGAACCAATGGCTTTTGGTTATTCTTCAGGAATTAGTAAAAGAAATAGTTGGACTGGTTCATTCGCGTGGTCATTTTGGAGTAAGGAAATGTTGGTCTGTATGTCGTTCCTTATTTTATTGGAAGAAGCAAAGATTGTCGGTTCGACAGTACATTAGAGATTGTCTAGATTGTGCTGAGCCGAAGTTCGCCAATCAGGTAATACTTAAAGAGGAGATTCATGTAGAAGCTACTAGACCTCACGACCATCTAGCGATCGATCTCGTTGGGAAACTCCCAGTTAGTTATGGTTATCACTATATTTGGTCTATTATAGATATTTACTCAAGGTTTGTTTGTTTCTTTCCTTTGAAGACTGCTCATGTCAAACGTATGATTTCAACGATGGAAAGAAATTATTTTTATTTGTTCCCTTATCCTAATGCTATTGTCTCAGACAAAGGTTCACAGTTCCTTTCGCGCCTTGGCAGGACTATTGCAAGGAGAATAATGTGAAATCGATATTAACGTCTAGTTATTCGCCTTCTTCGAATGGCTTGGCTGAGAGGAGCCATAAGGAGCTCAACCGGATTATTCATTTAGAGTGTCATAGTAATCATTCTAAGTGGAGTACTGTACTCAAGCAATGTCAGGAACTCCTTAATTATTCGTTATGTAGTAAGATTGGTTGTACACCTGAAGAGTTGTTTTTATCTTATTCTGCTATCGAAGCATTTAAAAAGAATTTTCCGTGGCCTGGTGTTCTGGAAAAGACACCTACCCAAAATCATCATATTACATTCTATCCTAAAGTTACTAAGAAAACTAAGAAAGTTTTGAAGCAAACAGGAAAAGAAGTTAAGTTAGAAGAAGGATATCTGGTAATGGTTCGACTTCACCATCTTTCGTCTTCAGTTAAAGGAGAATTTGCTAAATATAAGAAATGTTTCTCAGGCCCTTTCTTGACCAGAAAGATTCTGAAAAACTCTGCAATTTTGCATACCCTCACTGGAGAAAGTGTGGGAACACAAAATTTCCATAATTTGAAGAAATTCAACTGCTCCAAAGAACGGAGAGATGAACTTCTTCGTAATTACCCACATAGGTCATTCTTACCTTCGAGTGGTGAAATATAGGGTGTTCTAAAATAACTGATCTAGGTCAGATCATTTATTTTTCTGTCCCCTAGGTGGATGTAACGACCCTCCTTGAACGTTACATTTTTCAAAGAGACTATTTCATAGAATCATTTAATTAGCTCTTAGTTAAGTGTTATTTCTCCTCTCTTTCTATTTTCCCAATTCTCGACCTTTCTGATGGATTCAAGATGGTCGACAACTGGGTTGGTTTGTTTAGCTGAAGTACGCTTTTTGGTTAGTCTATGGCCTGCATCGAGTTAGATTCTCTCAATTCAGCGAGATGGCGTTAGTGGCTTAAAATTGGAGTATTTGTATTTTATTAAGATTGAGTAATTTGTTTGTAAGTATATCCATTAAATAATAACATATATTCAATTTATTTTCGTCTCGTCATATTAAAGTTTATATTATAATTTCCATTTAGTTTAGCGATATGCTGCGCAATTAAGAGCAGCCAATCAGGGAGCGAGGAGGATTTTTGAGCTCACTTCTTTGTTCTGCCTCCCTGTACCGCAAGAAACATGGCCGTTGAAAGGTAGCTTAATAGCGTATCCTCTGCATTAACCGAGGATAATAATGATATATTGAACGAAACAATGTGATCAGTTACAATTAAGTGACTCTATAAAAGAAGAATGGTGTGTTATAGCGAGAATGCATAAGTAATATAAATTGTTCAACTTATAAGCTACATTTCCTGATTCGCTGGCCTGTAATTTTACCAGCCTGGTTTCAACTAAGTGTTTAATGATTTTCAACATTGGAATGTGAGGACGTAGAGTTTTATCGTAATCCTGTCTGTGGTGTTAACATTCTCTGCAATGACATTAGAAACTGTCTTTCTCTTCGGTTTTGGTTTGACTTCGCTGCTTTTTAATTACTCATCTGTGATGTCGTCGGTGTAGATCATCCTCTGCAGTGACTTAGTACCTGTGGTCGACTCATGTCTGTTGCTGTCGAAGCTGAGCACAAATACTGTATCCTGTTCGTCGTCTACTTCTTCTAATGGTCGTCGCCATAGTAATTCTACGCCCTGGCTTGGAGTCTGTTGTCGCGTCATGTCGAGTGGCCTGGAGAGACTGCCGGAGATTGGTTGTCATTCACATATGCTGCTGTAATCGTGCCTCCTGAAATTGGTTTGCTGCTTTAATCTCATTCCACCTGTGGGAATACTGTGAGTAGCTGCTGGACTGACTTTGATCATCCGTCTCCAGGTAACCTCTTTATAATATTAGTATTTCGACGCAACCGGTCGAAGAAGTAACTTTGTATTTGAACTGTTCAATATCATCATTATTTCAAGTAATTAGTAAAATTGATATTGTCTCTGTTCATAAGATTAGTCAGTCAAGTATTATCAATACTTACTTAATTCTCATTCTTCTACGATGTCTAAAATGTTATTTAATACCATGCGTTCTGTATTTAACATGACTGCGTAAAGTAAAGGGAGCTCTCCATCCAGTAAGTCGATTCATACGCCGACGGTGTAGTCCGATGTCAATGTTATTTCTCCCTTGCATTAAGCGAAAACAGTTTCTTTAGTCGAGCAGATGTACAAATGTATCATTTACTTTATAGCTAGTTCATGTTCGACCCGTTAGTGGGCACTCCGTATTGTTGCTATAATTCATAGTTTGCAATTTGAATTTGCCACGCAAGGAAAAGATTCATGTTAATCCTTGAAGTATTTATATGTCCGATCTTAGTTAAGAAGCTACGTTAAACCGTCTAGTTGGACGCGTCGAAGACGGTGGGCATCGCTACTGGTATTCACGCCTAGATGTGGTGGTGTCAGGGGTGAAGTTTAGGTTGCTGGCAGGTTTAGTACCTCCTATGAATGTTTCTATTACATATATTATTGTCTCCGCCGCTGTTCAAATTGTAAGCCGAGTGGAGGTGTGGCGCCCTCTTAATACAGTTGGTTGCAGAAAGGTAGTGGAAACGTTATGTGCATTGGGAAGGGGGATTATCGATTCAGCCGCATAACTACTGCCTCTGTAATGAGATGTTCTTGCAAGTAGTGATGTACCTTCTGTATTCTTCTTTCACTTACTACGATGTAGTTTACTAAAGTTTTCTATCTCAAATGTTTGTTCGAGAAATGTAAACAACTGTCTAACGTATTATCAAGGATAGCATCTATTACACTGTTGTTACTGGTTATTCCATTGCGTTGGTGTGAGAAGTTTTCTGAAATTTCAAGAGACTGAAGTACATATGTCTGATGATTTTTTTCAAACTATGGTTATTGAGTCTAGCTGAACTTTATAATCACTAACATCGATATAATTCCTGCAATTATCTGCTGTTCGCTAAAAGAGGTTAAATAACTATAATACGCAAATTATATAGTGTTATTTTGGCAATGATTTTTTTCTTTCCTTTTCATGGTAGCGATGACACCGTTGGTGTGGAAGAATCTGGAAAATAAATAGCGTTGTGCTTACTGGCCCATGTTCGTAGCATAAGAAAGAAAGTAGTTTTCGGCGACCCAAATTTTTTCTTTTCTTTCTCTTTCTTTCCCCTGTGTAACGTTAGCTACGAATCAAAGCGTAAAACCTAACGTTTCAAGTTGGCTTTCCAGCCATAGGATCTAATTTTACGTTACAAGGTTGACAACCCAGTTTAGGATTTAAAGGTAGAGTAAATTGGCTGGTTTCAAGTTTGGCGATACCAGCCCGAATGGAGCGCTTCGCACGAAGCGCATGCACAATAGGAGTCTTCGAAAGCATTGAAAATTCAGCCAAAGCGTTGCTAACGACTTACTCGCAGAGTTGCCTCCTCAAAACCTGACGGAGACCGCACAGCACTTTTCTGTTCTTTTGCACTTCAACAGTTGATTCTGTTTCGTTGAAAATAAAAAATCCCAAGTTCTGACGATCCATTTAATTAAATTAAAATACTCTTTTCTTCATTTTTCGTTGGGCGTTAATACACGTCTTGCACACCGAGAGAAGACGCTACTGCTATATGCAAATTGCAGCCTAAACGAATGAAAATACGGAATACAAAATATTACAACTGTAGACTCAATGCTATAGCAATACAATTTTAGAATTACTGCAAAAGAGTTACAACTTTAAATTCAATGCCAAAAACATTATAATTTTATTACAACATAGTGAGAAACTAAATTTTTCCTAATAATGTTGGCGACCACATCCCCCTTAGAATACACATTTTAATCAAAGTAACGAGTTCCTCCGTAGCTAAGCGGTTAGCGTACGCGCTTTTGGCGTGGGAGATCCGCCGTTCGATTCCCGGTGGGAGCTCATGTGGTTCGGGTTCCATGTTTTCAGTAGGTCCACGTTTCATATAGCCCCGCTGCTGAAATAAAATGAAATATTTTAGTTTAATGGCAAACGATTAAGCCCTGTAGGCTAAAGAGGACGATGATTAAAGCAACTGAATGATGATGGAAAAATTGGTGGAACGAGAAAGTGGGAGGAAACGGAGTACTTGATAAAACCCACGGACATGATGTCCACCACGAACTTACTTGGCCGGGGAGAGAACCAGGGACCCGACGCACCAGAGGTAAGCAATTTACTACTGAGCTACAGTGCCTCGCTACTGAAAAGAACACTAGACTCAAAACCAAATCAAATCAGGCCCGTAGCGAGCCCAAAAATGTAGGGGGGTTGGTGGATGTTAGGGAGGGCGATCCAACAATATTATACTTCAGCACCATATTATAGGTCATTTGCAAGCCTACCATGAAAATGTTAGGGGATACAATAAAAATTTAGAAGTGGCCCGTCCCCCGCGCCCCCCGTGGATACGGACCTGAATCAAATCAAAGTAACATGATAAAAGCTGAATTCGAAGTAGGTGTTAATAACTAGTGTTGCCACAAGACGAGACGAGACGGGACTCGTCTCGTGTCTCGAAAATGAAAACACTGGCGGGAATGGCCAAGATTGAAATTGGCAGTGGTCCTATAGATTGCAAAAGGAAAATCCCCTTTGTAACAAAACATGTTGAAAAGCCTTCATAGAAAAGTGTCCTCTGTCTATTGAATGAAACAATCGTGATACGTGAGCTTCCAGGAATATCATCCTTAATCTCTTGTCCCAAATTCCCCTTGCTGTAAACTGAGGAATTCTCTTTTTTTTTATTTCTGGCTGGAATGATGACAAACAAAACAAAGACAGGGAAGATTTTTACAAGGTCAACAAACCGAACTACCACCACCAGCTATTCAATTTGAAAACTGGGTAAGGTCTATACTCATCACAGGTTGTAGTTGAAAGTTCTGGCTGAGGTGGCAAAGAAGAACAGACTAGACTTGTCCTTATTCTCTGGTGGAGCGGCGGTATTCTTTTTACTAAATGAACCGAAAACGGCAACTGAAGTACGCCATCTTGTAACTAAAATTTTGTCTTCTCTCTCTCTCTCTCTCCCTCTCTCACACACACACATAAAAACACACTTTTACCGTTTTACCAATCGCCCGCTTAGAGCAGTCATGTTGAAAAATTCACATTTTTGTTTGGAAGCCGGGCGAAGGACAAAGAAAGCAAAGATATTGTCGACGAACCCTTCAAATTGTTTGCTTTCAGCAAATTTATGGTACCCCTATAGTAACAATAGGTTTTACAGGGGGGCCTTCCTTTTGTTACGCGGAAACGTTTGATCTGACCAGAGTGCGAAATTGCCCTCTGCTTCCATGTTTAGCGGAGGGGAATAATTCACTTTCCTAGTGAATAATATTCATTAGGATCTGAATTATCTTCAAAAATGGTTTCTTACAGGCGCATAAAACCTTTCGAACTTAATAAATGTTAAGAACACTTGGTATAATATTCATGGAACTCTGTTGAAAGCAGAAAATATTATGAGAATGATCAAAATTCGAACATTGAAGAACATAATTAACAGAAAAGAAATAGGATACCCAAACCATATATTTAAACCTGCTATAACATGTATATCCTATATTTTTACTAATTCCTTACTCCCATGAAAGTAACCTGGCCAGAAAATTCTCTCCAAATTTTTCAGACTGAAGTCCTTTTATTCCGTACGATTTCGCCCCCTGATACAATACGGAAAAACAAATGATGATAAAATCAATACACATGACCCTTCCGGGACTCAACCCGTGGCCTTCAAGCCGATGGTCTATCGCCGCAGGCCGCTCGGTTTGGTATGAAGGTGTACATTGTATGATTACGAATAGATCACGACAATATAAGAAACTTTAACCCAAAATGGCCACCCAAAAATAATTTTTTAGACCACTAGCTAATCTGGGTGTACTGTCATGAATTTGTTACACAAACGGGGCAACCACCATATAGGGGCACACACCCCGCGGGTATGGGAAGAGATTTGTACCATGGAGGTGTAGACTGGCCCCAAGCATTCTTTCCTCCGATGTGTCAAGTAGAGCTTACGGTGCAGTAACCTATAAAATTTCAATCAAATACCTTCCATTACTCAATAAAAGTATTTGGTTCCGAGCCTTATATATATATATATATATATATATATATATATATATATATATATATATATATATATATATATAATTGCAAGAAATCTAAACATGCTAAAATGGAAAGTAGTTTTTTGATTGGTATGGGTTAACATTGTAAAACCTAAAGGCTGGAATATATGAAATCAAAGTGTACACACACATCTATCTATCTAATATATATATATATATATATATATATATATATATATATATATATATATATATATATATATATATATATATATATATATATATATATATATATATATAGATAGATAGATATAGATACAACTGGGCTGCTAAAGTGGGCTGCTAGTATACAGTAGTGTCGGGGATGGTGACACCTTTACATCGAACTTTGCTTGTCGTAAAAACATTATTTGACATTAGTGTCTTCACCTTCCACGTACCTATGAGTAATTTACTATATATTCGTGTATTGAAACTGGTGAAACAAATTTCAATGTTTCAAGGTGTAAAATTATAATAATAATAATAATAATAATAATAATAATAATAATAATAATAATAATAATAATAATAATAATAATAATAATAATAAAGGCCAGGGTCGAGAAGCCTCAGACAACTAACAGCAGATATATATTATCTTGTAAACTATTTGTCCTTACCTTGTGAGTTTATTTGAATTTATTTTTAAGACCTTTAGGTAACTTTGGCAGACTCCGAATAGATTATGATGGGAAAATTAGTGGAATGAAGAAAGTGATAGGATACAAGACAACTTCGAGAAAACACACACACACTCGATGTTTGTCCACCACAAAGTTCACATGGCACTAACCGAGATCGAACCGACTACCACACACACCAGAGGTAAATGCTTCACGGTGTAGCTACCGTGACATTTCTTGTCTTGTGTGTTCTGGGTAATAACTTAGTTGTATCTTGATTAGCATGGTGCAGTCTGCTACATTTTACTTTCGTGGTATGCTGCTATTTTTTTACGTGACAAGACGAGACAAAACGAGTCAAACGAGACGAGACGGGACAGAACCTCTCGAGACGAGACGCGAGACGGGACGAGCATATTTTTTCGAGACGAGGCATGCTTTGCACTAGACGAGACGAGAGAGCCTGAAGTCTTGTCTCGTCTCGTCTCGTGGCAACACTATTAATAACCAACTGTTTTCTCTTGGCGTGATTACAAGATTTTTGTCATTTTTATATAATAGACGTATTGTGTCAATAACATAACATTGCGGTTTAAGAACTGTTTTAAGTACAGAAAGCCTTAACAGGGGCATCGGTCCTACCCATCCCAACCGTGTGTGCTTCCATAAAATTCAGTTATGTTGTAGGTACAACTTACGAGAAGTACTTTTTGAATGTAGTACATCACAGTCTTAAGAATTTCCATATAGGTCTATATTATTAAAGTATCTTAAAATACCCTTAAATAGACCTTCGTTATTTAAGCTGAAATTACCTTTTGCAACGAAAATAATGAACTAAGACAATCAGGATCAATTCTCCCCTATTATAAAATATATTTAAAATTTACTGTAATTATTACGAATTTATTTGAATTACATATGTTCATTTTCACATACCATTTCCCTTAAGAATTGTATAACCCATACTTTTGTTTAAAATTAACAGTTGCACAATATTGAAGTACGAACAAACGCAGAATGACTAATCTCTACTGCTGGTGCGCTCTCCTTTTCATTAATTTCTCAACTGAATATTCAATTGTCTATGTGCGATTGCAAGAGCGGATCCAGGGAACAGGAAAGAACCGGCTCTTGCGGGCTTTTACGTACTTGACCTACTTCCCCATTCTGCAGATGCGATTTTAATTGATAGTTAAAAGTTACGCTTTATACAGTGATGCCCCCCTCATGTCCATGACGCACCCCCCCTTAATTGTCTATCCGTAGGTGTTCTTCCATGAAAAAAATCTTTTCGATTAATTTTTACACCCCCTCAAACATATTTATATAGATTTTTAACCCCCCAAATATTTCAATGACGCAGTTTGCGTCATAGCCCCCCTTTGTGGGCACCCCTGCTTTATATGAAAAATATCAATGTGAGTCCAACTGCCACATCAAAGTGCTAAACATTTACATTGTTGGTACTCTTTTTAATTTATTCATGCCAGAGGTGCAAATACACTAAAGCAACGCACATTTGCCGAACTCGACTGAAGAGGTGCTCGCTATAATGAGAACCAGCGAAACAGCATCTGACTGAATCAACCAACAAGAGAGCTGTTTGCGAGTGCGCGACGTACAAGATTCACGTTCTCAAAACATTGTCACTCCTAAAGAATCGTCTCTTCCAGAGAATAATGGTTCAAAAAGAACCATGATTCCTGAAGAACCACGACTCCCGAAGAACAATGACGAACCACGACTCCCGAAGAATCATGATTCCCGAAGAACCACCACTCCAAAAGAATCATGATTCCCGAAGAACCACGACTCCCAAAGAACAACGACTCTCAAAGAGTAACTACTCTCGAAGAATCGTTACTCATTTCTAGTGAACAACGACTCACTCACTCATCCAAAAGAGTTAGTCATAAGAGCCGACTCACTCGCGAGCGATACATTACTATTAAGAGTACTGGGCTACTGTGGCTTAGTGGTAGAATTTTCACCTCTGGTGCATGGGATCTTTAGTTTGATCCCAGCTCTCGCCAAGTGAGCTTTGTGGGGAACAAACATCGTGTGCGTGGACTTTATCGGGGTTCTATAGTTTCCTCCCACTTCCTTTATTCCACCATTATCATCATCCATTCCAGTATAACCGTCTCCCTTAGCCTCAGTTCATAATCATTGGATGTTAAACTAAATTAAATAAATAAAATTAAAATTAAAAAAATATGAGAAATACTGGCTGCTCAGAGCATTATTTCAACAATAGAAAGGAACAATAGAAATTCGTTTAAATTATAAAATTTTGAATTTACTTTATTTGTTGTAATTCTTTAAAAATATATTACCATGAACACAACTTTTTATGTTAAGAATATATATGGACGCAAGATATGGACGCAAGGTGAGTTGATAGTAATTTCTCTCATTCTTTCTTTCATTTTTATTCATATATTTTGATTAATTCATTTGCAAAATTTACGATAAAGTGTGGAGAATTTGGATTCTTGGAGGAAAAAATACGTATGCGGGATTTTCAATAGGTAATATTTATTTATAAATAATAGTGGGTGTGTAGCCTAAGTATCTACGACGAGGTTTGAATTTAATCTTATTATAAAACAATAGGCCAATGGAAGAATTAAAATTTACATATGTTGGCCTAAACTATTTGATGAAAATTTATATGCATGTAAGCATGTTATATATTAATAGTGATGATTAGTGTTTTCAGATTCACAACTCTAATGCTTTAAAATTATTTAGTAAATCATTCGTTTATATATAATGTATATAGCAAAATTTCGTGGTAATTTTCATTTGAAACTGGATGTGATTGTCCTTATCTACCATAAATTAAGTTAAATCTTTAAGTTTTACCTCCTATGATTATGTTGGCTAAGGTAAAGGAGACGGTCCTTATCTAACAGTTGGAAAGATGAACATAATGCAGCTATGGTGGGGATTAGGTGTAAAATCTAGTAATCATTGAAAAATTACATATTTCAGTAGCGTACACAGAATTTTAACAAAACGGGTTCAGATACTCAAACTCATATTCTTTCAGTACAAACGTGACTGAACTTTACTTTTCCATAATATCTTTCTCAATGTGGAATTAAAACCGAAAAAATCCCCCTTGCGTACGCCTCTGACAGATTTACCTGTACTTCGTAATAAACGCTCCAATTCGGCTCTATGGGCACCGAGAAGTAGGACTCGTTTTCGAGTGTTTTGCGACAGATTGCATTGATGCAACTTTCGGTTAACTCAGTAACTTGGTCTTCGTTATGTCAAGGTTAAGATTGAATTACTTTTCGCGACAGATGGTGTAACCTTGGGTTTAGCTATGCAGCATGTCTTTATTCTGTCAAATTTGATGTAAATTTATATTACTTACAGTGTGGCCACAGCCCTACCTCTAGAGTGGGCTGAAAAATAGTACCAAATTGAAACAAAAAGGGCTGATTTTTTTATACCAGTGTAATACATGGCTCTAGAACACGAAAATAAAAGAGGTGAAGTTCTAGAACCCCCCCTTTCTTCTTACAAGAGTCCAAGTCAAGAAAGGGCTCTTTTTAAAAATTACTTTTTAAACACATCCTTTAAAATTACTTTTAAAAATGTTTTGGTGTAGAATCTTCGCAACGACACATAAATTATAGACTTACTTGAGCACACGCTGGTCTTCTTCAGAACATTCAACACTTGATTCAAGGTGTGTGTGCTTCTTTTCTTTAATTTCAAGCGTCACTTGTTTCCCGGTATAGTTCGAATTACGAATTTTTCTCAAAGGTCGTAGCGTTATGCGGTGCAACGTCACAGAATCAATGCTCAACAGCATTTTTAAAGTCCAACACACAGTATGAGTAACGTGAGATGTAGGAAAAGTCTTACTGACACTTTTGAAAATGTCACAAGTATTTGTTGAATGGTGCTGAATTGGGTAGAATTGTACCAACTTTTTCAGAAAAGGGGCTGAAAATGCCAGCGTGGTACCAACGGGCCGATGAACGACAAAAAGGGCTGAATTTGGCACAATTGTACCAGGTGTGGCAACACTGATTACTTATCGTCTCTGCGACAGATGACATTGATTACAAAGTGGATCAACTTTTCACGATAGATGTTGTTAATGCAGCTGTGGTTTATCTGTATAGCCTAGGCGTCTTATGCTATTCGAGGAATTTTCTTTGAAAATTAAATTGAGTATGCATCAAGTTTTGCAATTTACGATTCTGAGGTGTTTTTGTTTAAGATTAAGCGGATATAGGGCCAGACATAGTTTCATTGAGTATGAGCTTGGCTATTGTCTTAGACGATTGTTGATCTATTTCATAGAATGCTTATATTGTTTGGGAGTTAGGGAGTGCCCCTCATTAGGTGAGAAGAATACTATCTACAGTGGGTTGTAGCTGGAGCAGACTTTTTAAAGTTGACCATTATATAATAATGTTAACGTATTTACGTAATGCATTGTGAGGAGAAGCAAATATCCACAATGTAAACCCTCTGCCGAAGTCCTCATAGCGTTTTCTCTAAGTTACGATTAAAACTTGACGATTGGTGAAATTATGAGCGTGGCTACTATAATTTGCTACAGCCAGTTAGTCAAACATGATTTAAAATTTACAAAGAAAGAAATCGTTAAAGAATCATTTAAGATACCATTTTAATTGGCTTTCTAGCTTTAATTGTAAAAATATCAATGAATTCCCACATTTCTAACATGGTTATGCTCCAACGTGGATCAATAGAATTTGAGGAAGTTGAGAGAAAATAAGTTGAAACTCGTGAGAAACATTGAAAAGTATATTTAAAGAAGTATAATTTATACAAGGAAATATATTTTAGTTATATTTAAGGAATAGCACAGAGAGAAGACGATCAACGCAGCATTCAGTTAGTAGTGCATGGCCAATTGAACAGGAAACATACCATATGCCCAAGTGTCAATATGCCTCGTCAGCATAGGAGGGCTCAATGTAGCCTATTAATATACTGTGTTCAATGGAGTCCTAGGTTTTCCTACAAAAAAGGAAGACCATGAGAAGTTTGTGCACGTGCAAAACATGCTGCCAAAACAGTGATACGCGTGTGGAAACAGAAGATAATCATACGCAGGAACGATTGGGACGTGGACACACCATTGGATAACAGACATTTTTTAGATGGTTATGACAGCAAACACCGTCGTACACAGCATCAGCTAGACGGTAAAGGATAATGGATGTAGAGCTGTTTGAGTTGACTGTTTGTCAGTGTCTGGGAATATTATACTGGGGCACGCATGGCTTTACTTGACTTCCATTGACTCAGAACCACAAACGTCTCAGGCTACAGTGGGCATGTGAATGCCGTTGCTTACCATGTTCAGCGGCCCAGACAAGTCGTACTGTGACGGCTACCCACTTTTAGACGCTGTCATTATGAGTGTAATCTGCTAGCGTATTGTCGAGTATCATGGCAGCCAAAAGACAAGCATAACGGTTTGAGGCGACTGCATTGGGTGCAACACACGACTTCAGCTACTACCAATTCAGAGCAACCTCACGAGTGGCCAATAAATCAGAAAAGTTCCTTCACACAACACGGATGCTATTTTAACAGGATAATGCCCAACCACATATATCCCAGAATGTAGACGTCTTCTTAAAGGAATGACACGTACGCTGTTTTCCTGATCTGTATGTCGCTCGATACGTCACTCATCGACATAAGTATGATATTGTTTGTCGGTAACTTGTTCATCAGAGACCTTTAACAGACAGTGTCGATACCTTGTTGACAAGAACCTTAGCTAAGATTACCTAACTCAGAGAATCCGTGAACTTTTTCAATTTCTGTCAAGGAACATACATATTTTGCTTTCTAGTAACCTTAACTTCAGCTGCGTGGCAGGCGATTCTTGGTGGATACATTCAACGCCTATTTGATTGGTAGACGTAATCTTGATGAATCAGAATGCAAGGGTAGGGGGTGGTTCAGTTCTGTAGTTGTACTTACTTCTGCATAGTCATGTAATGAATTTGTTAAATAATTTCACTCCACTCCCACAAGTCTTTCTTGTCGTGCAATTTTTGCATATAGTGGTGCATTTGCTGTACACAGTCTATCAGGGACGTCATTTTCGAGTTTTGATAAATACGTATTTTTAATCAAGAAATACTAATAACCTAATAAATAAAACGTGACATTCTTATTTCGGCAGAGGATCTTGTACCCCCAGAAACAAAATCTGAAACGACGCCACAGTTGTCTATAGCTACATAAGGGAAACAGCAGAAATGGACACGATAACTTTCATCTATTTCTTTTGATCCATTTAGAATAATCAACACTGAAATAGAGAGCGATGGATAAGCACTAAACATATTGAACATACATATAGGCTATATATATATATATATATATATATATATATATATATATATATATATATATATATATATATATATATAAGTGTTTTCTGTTTCTTTAAAACTTATGAGAAGTAATGCTTTCAGGATTTGCCCTTTATAATTGGTCAACGGTGTGCAAGACAATACCGTAAATGAGAGTTGAGTGATACACTTTTAAATTTTAAAATAGTCATATTAATGCCTCATTTAATTATATTCTACAAGTTTTTGTACACCTTCAATTGATCTTAGAGTAATATATCATAATCACTGGTCAAATATATGTTTTTACATATATTTTGCAAATAATATGGAGAAAAGTTTGTGTATCGCTCTCGTACAAGGATTTATTTATACGGTATGTCTCATCAATGTAGCAAATAGAGTCTTGTGAGACAAACTAGGTTGGAAAATGCGTAAATGATACAGAGTGAATTAGTTTATACCGGAAGTATTACTTAATATACATATATATAATTATCAATGTGAGAAAATGCCTTTTGAAAAAGTACAACTTACAAGAATTAATATGGCGCTGGACCAACTTTTCACCTCACAACAGTATGGATGGAAGAAATGGAGTGGAACGAGGAATGGAGTCATAAAGATCCTGATAGGTAACAAGTGGAATTTTATACCATTTCGCGTGCAGTGCATCACTCAGTTCACTGACAAAGGATGGAGGCGGAAATCTACACAAGATTTGTGTTTTCGAAACAGATCACAGATGTTCAATTATGTACAGATCTGGGAATTGGGAGGGCCAGGGAAGATGTTTCAACTTTATTCCAATGTTCTTCAACTGTATGAATGAGAGCATTATTATCCTATCATTACTTGGAAACAACTTCTGAAGCATAGGATATACATGGTCTCTTAAAATAGCTACATAATCACAGGCAATGAGGCGGACTGGTAAGCATTAGCACAGGGCTCAATGCAAACCAGGATATTGTGGCCTACAGCATCACAGAGCCTCCGCCATTTCAAGACTGGGCAAAAATGCTGCGGAATGTAACCTTGCACCAGACATAAACGTGGCCCATGGTTTTAAATAAGACGCACGATGATTCACATGATTATATTACATATTTTAATCTGCGATCTATGTTGCGTGTCTATGGTCCATGCTGCATGTTCGCTGCATCGTTGGCGTCGTCCTGGATGTTTTTTTTTCCTTATCAGTGCTTTCGCACGTACAGCCGTCTCCGTATGTGCATGTAATGCGGCTCGCGGCGGACAGTGATTATCGCCATGAACACCCCGGCGAACTGGTACCTTCTAACAGTGAAGACAGCCTAGGCAAATTAGCTTTATCAGTGGGACAAATTCGGAATAAGCTGATTTTCGGTACACACGTTCAGAATAGCATTAAAAACAATACTGGAGAGTTCAATTGATCTTAATGGTGGGAAACCTGGGAAATCGCCATCTTGAAAAAAAAACTATTTTCGGACATTTTTTTCTTCCCAATTTTTTTTGTGCTAAAACTATGGAAGATACGCAAAAATGTTATTGGGCCTTTCTTGTAGAGCATTAAATTTCCAATAAATTGAAGAAAATTGCAATTCTCAAAAGCAGAGGTTTCCAAATGGCAGTCCGCAGACCCGTAGAGGTCAGTGGATATTCACTGGAGGACACGCAATTAATAGTTGAAAAAAGGGTTTTTATCTTAAACCAACCTTCATCAAACATTATAATATGATTTTTAAAATTTCTAACCGTATTTTGTCTTAACATATTGGTGACAGGACACATTGATTTTTTTAGGATTGGGACTTCAATCACGATTTTTAGGATTTAGGTTTCTTGGAGTCTCGTTCATGATGGAGATAAATAAAGTTTGTGTATCGCTCTCGTACAAGGATTTATTTATACGGTATGTCTCATCAATGTAGCAAATAGAGTCTTGTGAGACAAACTAGGTTGGAAAATGCGTAAATGATACAGAGTGAATTAGTTTATACCGGAAGTATTACTTAATATACATATATATAATTATCAATGTGAGAAAATGCCTTTTGAAAAAGTACAACTTACAAGAATTAATATGGCGCTGGACCAACTTTTCACCTCACAACAGTATGGATGGAAGAAATGGAGTGGAACGAGGAATGGAGTCATAAAGATCCTGATAGGTAACAAGTGGAATTTTATACCATTTCGCGTGCAGTGCATCACTCAGTTCACTGACAAAGGATGGAGGCGGAAATCTACACAAGATTTGTGTTTTCGAAACAGATCACAGATGTTCAATTATGTACAGATCTGGGAATTGGGAGGGCCAGGGAAGATGTTTCAACTTTATTCCAATGTTCTTCAACTGTATGAATGAGAGCATTATTATCCTATCATTACTTGGAAACAACTTCTGAAGCATAGGATATACATGGTCTCTTAAAATAGCTACATAATCACAGGCAATGAGGCGGACTGGTAAGCATTAGCACAGGGCTCAATGCAAACCAGGATATTGTGGCCTACAGCATCACAGAGCCTCCGCCATTTCAAGACTGGGCAAAAATGCTGCGGAATGTAACCTTGCACCAGACATAAACGTGGCCCATGGTTTTAAATAAGACGCACGATGATTCACATGATTATATTACATATTTTAATCTGCGATCTATGTTGCGTGTCTATGGTCCATGCTGCATGTTCGCTGCATCGTTGGCGTCGTCCTGGATGTTTTTTTTTCCTTATCAGTGCTTTCGCACGTACAGCCGTCTCCGTATGTGCATGTAATGCGGCTCGCGGCGGACAGTGATTATCGCCATGAACACCCCGGCGAACTGGTACCTTCTAACAGTGAAGACAGCCTAGGCAAATTAGCTTTATCAGTGGGACAAATTCGGAATAAGCTGATTTTCGGTACACACGTTCAGAATAGCATTAAAAACAATACTGGAGAGTTCAATTGATCTTAATGGTGGGAAACCTGGGAAATCGCCATCTTGAAAAAAAAACTATTTTCGGACATTTTTTTCTTCCCAATTTTTTTTGTGCTAAAACTATGGAAGATACGCAAAAATGTTATTGGGCCTTTCTTGTAGAGCATTAAATTTCCAATAAATTGAAGAAAATTGCAATTCTCAAAAGCAGAGGTTTCCAAATGGCAGTCCGCAGACCCGTAGAGGTCAGTGGATATTCACTGGAGGACACGCAATTAATAGTTGAAAAAAGGGTTTTTATCTTAAACCAACCTTCATCAAACATTATAATATGATTTTTAAAATTTCTAACCGTATTTTGTCTTAACATATTGGTGACAGGACACATTGATTTTTTTAGGATTGGGACTTCAATCACGATTTTTAGGATTTAGGTTTCTTGGAGTCTCGTTCATGATGGAGATAAATAAAGTCCTCCAAAAGGTGTTGGGAACCATTGCTCTAAAACAATTCTTCTCCCTTTTCCTTTTTCGAGACCATTTTCCCTTTCTTTGCCTTTTTCTTGCCTTTTATTTTGATTTTTTTATTTTATATTTTTATATAATCTTAAAAACAATTTACTAAGGGAGTTTTACGTTATATATTTACTCAATCTTTAAAATTGTGAGATAAATTAAAAAGAAACTAAAAATAGTTTGCTTACCATTCTTAATGAGTTGCCGGGGTCGAACTGAGGAAGGCTAATTTCATGTATGATTCCTTAATCGAATTCCATTTATATCTTTATCTGAATGTCCTGGCTGTTCGCAGTCCTCTCTTGTTATCAATATTTCGTCAGCCATTTGTCTGTGACTTTCGAAATGCTGCTACCAAAAGTGCACAACTCTACATTTTCACATTCTCTTTTGTTTTTATCTTCATCAACAAATAGTTGTTCTTCAACTTGTTCACCCATTATTTCTTCTTCAGTTAACATAGTAGGTGGCAAGTTGTGGCATCGCAATCCTCTAGAATGAAAACATACAATAACATATCGAAGACCTACATTTATGCATCTGTAACCTAAACAGCAATCCTTTTGACATTTACATGCTATTAGCTTTAAAAGGTTTTTGGGAGCGGATAGTTTAAGCGTGGTGACTGGAACCAAAGAAATTCCATCTTCTTTCTGCCAACCCCATTTTTCTGCTGGTAATACATTACTTTCCATAGTTGCACTTGATGAAACACTGAATAGGTGTTGTTGGGTAGCCTCTGTTGTTGGGGGAAGACTAGCCAAGTTAACTTCACTTTTGGCTTTAGAAACGAGTTGACAGAAGTTAGTGTATCTAAAGGTATTTAAAGAAATCTCTGTCTCTGTAGCTCCGTAGACTCGAAGATAGTTTTCTCTTTCAGGCAGTATTATCGATGCTTGTGCTGATGGATCATTAAAAACTGAAACTGCATTTTGAAGTTCAGGGTTAGTTCTCAGAATTTAGATTTTCTTCTTTCCTTGCATGAACAAAGATGATGTGGTGTCACAGCCAGTTACTACATTTAAAAATAGAAATTGATCTTTGACATTTTTAAAGCAGTGTTGCACATCAATAGAAGAATTATCAGAAACTTTGCCTCGTCCTGACTTCAAAAGGTAGATAGGTATCTTACTACATCTTAGATAGGTATCTTACTACATCTTTACATCTTAGATAGGTGTAAATGATGTCAGCAGAATCAGTAGGTCAACATATTCTCTTACTACAACTACAGGCTTATTATTGATTCTGGTAGCCAGTTTGATATCCGTTTGCACGATGAGCCTATCTGCATCATCATTTGCTTGAATTAACAGTAATTCCTCTGCTTTGGAGCTCTTTTGTGAGTTGCTCAATAAAACGAGATTTATTCGCCAGATTTGACAAAAACTTACTTTGTTCAATCATTGAATTCATATTTTCTTCAAAATCTATGCCAGGGCAAATTATTTTCGCGGATCGTCTCTGTCTTTCGACGTTTTTTTGTTAGTGCTGAGCTGGATCATAACCATTAACCCTTTTAAATTATGATGGCACAACACCTGTGCCATGGCGTCAACCTTCGTAATTTGCTTTATAATTCTCTAGTAAAGCTTTTTAGACCGAGTTTTTTGCATTCATTCAAATATGAAGCATCATAGAACATATTTTATGGGCATTTTGCAGCCTCGCGTGCTCTGTCTGGGGGCTGTGACGTCACAAACATGGACGATGGGTTTTAAAAAGGATATATTTGAGAAGTTTTTTCAAAAACTCCCTGACACATTACTATTTACCCTAGAATCATGGTTTGTACCTCGTTGGTTTCGTTATGAGATAGGCGTTCTAAATGTACCACTCAAATTTCCCTATCGTGTACCAGAAGCGGGAAAATCTCGTCCAAAATGGAAAAAAGGGGATTTTAAAAAAGAAAAATTCCCTTTCCCCATTTTTCTCTTCCCCTCTTTTCACGATAGCAAAAATTTGAGTGGTACCATTTGAAAGGCTGTCTTACGCTGAAGAAAATTAGGTATGACTCATGTTGCTAGAGTCAACAGACGTGTGTCAAAAAAATCTCGATTTCTTTATTTTTTTTTATTTTTTACACATTTTTTAATCAATTACTTTAGTAAAGTATCTACAGTATTATCACTATTTATTGTAAAGTCATGATACGTACCTCGTTTTCTTTGGCATGAACCAGTATTTCAAATGGAACCACTCGCATGTCTCTAGCATGTACCATAGTGGAAAAAATTTGCAAAAAAGGGAAATTTTTGTCAAAAATCCCCTTTTCCTCGATTTTGGGCCCCTCTGGTCGGCCCCTGTGTCAACCCACAGAACCCAAAAAAGCCTCAAAGATACTACGTACTATGTGTAATAACTGTACGAAGTTTCAACGTTATATCTTGAAAAATAAGGGAGGGAAAAAATATCGCGTTAGAACTTTTTCTCAGCTAAGTCAACGTACTGCAGTATAATATAGTACATGACAAACGATCCTTATAAAACACATGGCGAAATTTCCATTGCATTTGCGTAACACTTCATAGTATACGCACATTATACTTTTTCTTAAGGTACACTAGCACCGTCAGCACCAAATACACAAATTTACAAACTTACGACTACTTTCGCAAAGTTTAGTTAACCAAAAAACCCGTTTGTTGAAATGTGTAATAACTGTCATAAATCTGTAATAAATGTGTAATAACTTGTAATTTAAAAGTTCTCAATTATAATTTGGGCACCCTATGCTATTCGGAGTTTTTAAACAAATAAATAAATTACTTTAAACTGCATGCCAATTATTATTTATATCATTTTATTTCCAGACTATGTTTCCCTGATGTCACTGTGTGACCCTACATATTTAAGGAATGTTATTCCTTCAACTGGCGAAAGAATCTGTCTTGATCCGAGTGGGTCACGTGTGCTGTGTAAGCAGCTTTGGTAAGCTCCTTATCAAGTAGAATAAAATAAGTGTGTTTCTTCTATTGACCTTTATTTACAGGTCAATAGGGATGTCATTAGAGAAAAATATTAAAGGCATCACGTTCACATTAGTATGTCGAAAACATGAATACAAAATTTCAATTAACATAATTGTCCATTGCCTCTTTTCAGCATTGAGTCTATATGAGACATATACTGACAATTTGATGGGATTCGAATCAGTGTAGAGCTTTGCGACTACGGTTAGCGTATGCGCTTTCGGTCCGAGAAATTCCATCATAGACTGACTGTCCGTGTAAGTACGGGGGCGTTAAATATTTCAATTGACTCCAAATTTTAGCAAATTATACATGAAGATCTAGGCGTGTATTAGCGAAATTTCTGTCGAGGATTCTTACATAGTTCCAGAAGAACGCTCGTGGCACCATCAGCAGGGAATTGAAGAAAACAGCCGCCAATGATCTGAAAATTCTGGGCAGTATCGTCATACAAAATGAATGATGGGTTTACGGGTACAGATAACCGAGCTAATGTCATCCCATTGAAATCATCCTAAAAGGCCAGAGAAGGCCAATCCTGCTGAAAATGTTACTGTGTTGTATTTTATTGGCATGTTCGGGATCGTACATCGTAAATTTGTTCCATGTGGCCAAACTGTCAATAAGGAGACCTACGCATCTGTGTTACGACGATTACGCGATTCCGTTCGACGTAAACGTCCGGACAAATGGGTATTTGAATAGCAGCATTTGCACTATGACAGCGGTCTGTGTCACACTTAAGGAATGGTGTTTAGCTTCTTGCAGAAAGACATCACCGTCGAACACCATTGCTCCTAATCATATGATCTAACTCCATGTGACGTTTTCCTGTTTCCTACTGTTGATGATTGTGTTCGAAAAATCCATGGGTTCGATCCCCGTTGATGTCAATTCAAGGAATTATCGTTAATTTTTTTTTTATATATAAACACATTATTGATGTGGTCTCAAGCTCTCTTGAGTGGTTTTGTTACTTGTTTTTTTCTTTAAATTAATTTTCTCTGTACAATAAACTCAGGTACATTATGCAGACTTCTTAGCCGACTTTCACTACTTTGTCTTTTACAGCAATTCCTTATTCTCTCCTCTCATTTCACCCCTTTGCCTGTATTTTGCTTCCCCATGTGTCAGCTTGTGGAAATATAATGGATTGCTGATGGAGTAGAATTAAAACTTCCTAGTTGTTTTTAATGAGGACGAAAAAAGTTCACAGACTCTTCCGTAATTTTGGTCACCGTCAAGAGTTTCGTTCCGCCTTTTAGCTACATCAAGATTCCACGATGTGTTACGATGGTATCAAAGAAGGGTTCAAGAAGAGGTTCACAACCTTCATGGACACCCGAGATGACGGCTATTTTCGTCATAATTGTAGATATTACACTAAGTACCAGTTTCCATATTTGCAATTGGAAGAGACCGAAGGTGGGGCCCGAAAAACGAACCGAGAACAAAACTATCAACCAGAGAAAGAGATTGGAGAACCACATTTTGATGGATTCACATCAGCTGATGGACCAGCGAGATAATGGATCTTTACCTGCAAAGCAAGATGATGTGCCAAACCGAGACTTGGGAACTCTTACGCCAAACACTTTAAAAGCTCATACCAAAAGTAATTCACAGCTCTATACCTTAACTTTAGTCTGCAGTGCCTTTCAAAAAATAATGTGTTCATGTTTTATTTAAAATTCTATAACATCAAATGAGATCCCCTAGTAGATTATGTGTTACTTTTGGCATACGGCTGTCAAGCCTGTTAAATCTTTAAGTAAATGGTGTTTTATGACATATTCATTTTATGTATAATAGCTTTAGCTATAACTCTATAACATACCATTTAGGTTACGTTTCATTACCCTGAATCGCATTTAAACGGAAACTATTTGACACTATTGAAAGCATTTAGGATAATACAAAGGAACTCTGGCGCATTTCACAGTTTTAATAGACCATTTGGTGAAAGAACATACAATTAATATGCAATTAGAGACATTGGTTCCAAAACTAGCTATATTGACAAGATCATTGCAAAAAAAAAAAAAAAAAAGTTATCATTATATCCAAAGTATTGTCTTTTGTATAGCCGGAGCTAGGAATTGTGTGCTGGGAGGGCAGTGGGAGGCAGACTTTTTGGTCGGTCTCGGAGGTCTTGGTAGGTGGCTATCTTATAGGTGGCATTTTTATTTTTTCTCAAAAAGTTCTGGGACAATTGCCCCCATGCCCCCCATAACTCCGCCCATGGTCTTTTGGTACATCGAGGTTCATGTCCTTCGGTACAATCATTGACCTATTCATAAACAAAATCAAATTCTAGTATTGGAGAGCATCTGAATGTAGAAACAGTGGATGGACGTTATAAATGTACTGGAGTATTTGCTTGTCACCTTCATTTATATGTAGCAGGGTAAATAGTTTCAAGTATTGAACATAAAATTTACTTTTATGCACGGAAAACATAAATGACCTTCCCGCTAACTTGTTTTATTCCTGTACGAAATTATTTCATGGGATGCAAATCACTCTTGGAAAAATTACTTCACTGGAAGAAGAAAAAGTTGCCAAAGAAATTCAGGAGGGCTGCAGGTGCGATGTTCCTGGCATATGCTATCCCTGGAATAAGCAATCACCCCTACGCATGTTTTCGTCCGACTGTAATCTGGGAATTTTAGTAATGTTTTCATTATATTATTTTATAGTTTCCTTCCCTCGGTGTTTTACACTCCAATAACTTCATCAAACACATTTTGGAAAACAAAAGCGAAAAGATCTATTGCAATTTCACGTCACAAATGACAACATTATCTAATCGAATTCTCTGCTCAGATTTCAATTGCATTAAAGGGTCATTCTGCTATTGTAGAGTCTCAGGCAGTTGTTATGAAAATTATATCTTTTGCTATAGTTCTATAGATATTTTGTTTACATGACTCATACAAGCAGATCTATCTGTATAAAGTACAAAGTAGCTAGGAAACGAATACGTACATTGATGGAAGGAACAATTATTTTATTTTTGCACGATTATTTTGTCTACTTCTTCCGCAATGTGTGCTGGGTCAATTATAACTCTGGGTGGCGTAACTAGAAGAAACTTTTCACCAACAAACAGAGGTTTTAAACTTTTTTTAAAATTATGAAACTAAAGTTATATTTGTTTACAATTAATCACTGTACTTGAAGTATTCAGAGCTTATTTCTGCCACCTCCAAGTTCGTCCCCCATTCACTTATCACCATTCCTCGTTTAAGGAAACATTCCCAGAACAGAACTTGTGTCCACAGAGTATAAGCGGCTCATTTAACATGTGTGCACCCAGGAGGAATAGCATAGTTGAGTAACAAAAAATAAAAAATATAAAAAACGAAAACGAGCCCCCAAAGTATCTTTCTCTAAGCAATGTACTCAGATTGGTCTAGATGCATAGGGTTTAAACAAAGCTTCAAAATACTCAAAAAAAGTTCTAATAACCTAGAGGAAAAAAAATGTCTCGGATCATTTTATCTGGAAGTAATGAATTCAGCCCTTTATAGGAGAGAACCATTTATTGCGCATATCCCCCCAAAATTGGCAGAATCGCGATTGTAACGAAAACATCAGATTAGTCTGATCCTCCCCCACCTATGATTCTTCTGCTTTCATATAGTAGTCACAGCCAACGGTCACCAGCGAGACGCTTGGTTTAAAATATTTTAAAATTAACGATTTTTTTTAAATGCAAGATTAGCGTTCGTAACTGACTCTCCCCTAAGTCAAGGTTAATAGAGTAATAAGATTGGGCTATAGGAGAAACGAGACGATGATTGGCTGGTCACATGACGTCACTGCAGGAGCAGAGCGAGAGAAGCGCACAACTACAGGCAACAGAAAGCATGGCGTTTGCAAAAGAATTAATAAATAATAATTTCTACGTATCTTTTCTTACTTAGTTAATTGTTGTGCGCTTCATTTTTAACTGATGCATGCCATTGTCAAGATTCTTTGGGCAGGCGTTCATTTCTGAATTTTATTACTCTTATTCATGTATTCCATGCGAATAAGCATTCTAGTTCTGACAAATAGCCTGATAACTTTTCATTTACATCTGGATATTTTCAACTTATTAACGTGATCAGTGTCATATCGTCTTCCCCCGATAAACTATGCATCAGCAAGAATTCGAAACCCTTCTACTGAACAATCCGTCTCTTGTTCAACATCTGATGATTGAATAACTATTCTTTAATCTGAAATAAAGATGTAGTCAATTTCAGTTTTGCGTTCAATCATTGCTAAGGGTTGTGTCATATCGGGTAGAACACCATCTTCTTGTGCTATAGCAACTTCATTTGAAAGAAGTATTTCATTTATATTTTTCTCACAAGTAGGAGCCTCAAGCGGTGTTTGAATTCAGTTGGCGTCGGATGGTCATAAAATCGTCAAAGTCCTCGCCAGTGTTTTTTTTTTTTCAGAAACTATGTTCCGGGAGCACACAACGTACCCAAGGGCACTGCTGGTACTATTCTATTTATTATTATATTATAGACGTAATATTTTGGTCTCCTCCGGGGAACACTCCCTAGAGCTGCGGGGGGTAGTGCCCCCTAAAAACATTTCTGGAAGAAACACTGGTCCTCGTGTTTGTGAGAAAAAAGTCTCTGAACTATCTTGACTTACTTAGTTGCGCTCGCAGAAGATTCTTAATATTTAGCAATTGGAGATAAGAAAAAAAAAAAAAGACCAAAGAGCGAATTGTTGTTAGGAAACCTTTCTGAAAGGGCAAGAGATGTGAATTTCGTACTCGCATTCCTTCACAACGAACATAAAGCTCTCGTAAAATTATCTCTTGAGCTTGATGTGTGTCATAGGTATATGGCATTATTTCTTACCATTTCCACATCTGGCATTTAATGTGTCGAATGGATCATTCAGAAAAAATAAATGAATGAAAGAGTTTAATGTCCCACGATTGTGCCGTTTAGGTTAAAGGAGATGATGATTAAAGCAAGTGAATGATGATGGAAGAATTGGTGGAATGCAAAAGTGGAAACAAATGGGAGTACCCCGAGGAAATTCACGGGCACAATGTTGTCTGACACATACTTACTTGGTCGGGGATCGAACCGCGGACCCTACGCACTAGAGGTAAGCGGTACTGCTCGCAAATCACTAACATAATCATCCGCTTTCAAATGTTGGGAACATACAGTGAAAGTTGAAACAACGAAGAGGTCTTTTCTTCGACACTTAAGAATTTTTTACTTTTATTTATTTATTTAGTTAGTTTTTGTAAAAGAGGACCTTTTGCAAAGGAATGATACACTATGTTTGTACTCTTAGTTTTTCTACTGCACGCTACGTATGGTACCCGGTGACTTCGTAGCCAGGTATTATGTTTACTTTTTGTGTAGTGTATACTCACAACACAATGCGAAATAATACAAAACAAAATAATAACAATAAAACTTTCACTTAAATTTATCTTAAACATTGTACGTAGCACACACACGCACGAATAATTGAAAAAATCAGAAAACTAAAATAGCTATTAAGACATAAAACACCTAATATCGAAACAAGCAGAAACTAAAATTCAGCAATGAATGCAAAGAATCAACATTTCAATAAGCCGCGAACTGAGAAACCGAATCTTTCCGCTTGTATTTAAAAGCGCTCTTATCAGTACGTACTCACTTGCTCCTATCGTGACGTCATGTGCAAAGCAGAAATTTAAAATGGATTTGCGCATCGCGTGAGGAGCTCCCCCTGCCCTAAGTGAGCTGTTAAAAAGAATCTGTTTCGTAAAGAAGGAAAACTGCTGTTAGTTAACAATTAAGCTAAACAAAATTATATTAAAGATAAGAATTAATATACTGTAGATTATATATACTGTAATAATTAATTTACCCGGCCGGGATTTCTTTCTAAATCTATATTAACTAAGGATACATAAGATATACAAGAATAATAAACAAAATAGTAATTACAAATATTAATAGCAGCTCCCTAAGAGGGGACTGTATTTCTGATTATCATAGTTGAAAGGGAAATGTGTTTCGGAAAATACAGTATTTAAGAACAGATAAGACTTTGATGTGTTGGGTGATTAGTGGGTTCTGTCTTCCTGTCAGAGAGTTTCAGAGAGTTAGCAAAATATTAACTACTAAATGTAATTATTTACTGTTGTTTGTTTTCATTAGATTCTTAGCCTGAAATTATGAATATATGAAATAATAATTTATTCAGATATTAATAAATTTTAAGCACTTGAATTTATGAAAGCTTGCTCCAACATTAGCAACAAGTGTGTTTTTTCGTCAAAAGATATTCTCCACTAGCAACATATCTGTGTTGCATACTTATCGACAAAATCATATTGATGTTTTATACTTATTGATGAGATATGCAATCATAAGTACAATAAAGCAAAGCAAAATTCTCAGCTAGTAATCACTTTCTTCCAAAATGTGATGATGGTACATTGATTAATAGACAACATAATTGAAATACCTAATATTTTAAGAAGTGTAGACTCTTTAAAGCGTTTTGTCTTTGCAGCCAGATTCTCATTCGTCAGATCTACCAATCAAAGGTCTTCCTTTGAATTCAAAAATACTCCTTAAGGAATCAAAACGATGGAAGAAGGAGTAACATGTATTTAGAAGAAGTAATGGATCTAAACTTACCTTGGATATATTCTTCGCAGAATGGAATTAAAGAAAAGAACTGATATTCTTTGTGCCATGAGTACGAAACCTACAGAGATAACTTGTGATGCAGAGGGAAAATGTGTACATATAGTCCTTAATTACATCTTCAAGAAATGCTTGGGTTGGATGATTAAGAGAATAATATACCGCCTAACTTCATATTATAGAAAGAAATTAGTAAAATATACTGAAAAATACAGTTCGATAAAGCAGATAGCTTCGACATAATCATGAGTAACACACCTATGAAACAGATACGATAACTCCTTGCTTTGAATGCACTGATCTTATGTACTTCCAATATGCTAAAAAAAAGTTAATTTTAAGACGGGTTCTATAATCTTTGTGATCCATTTATCAGAAGATTGTAAGGGAACTAAATTTGGAGACGAAACATTCAATATAAAACCATTGCATTTGCAAAAACAGTTGCTCTTCTAATTTCAAAGGGACTTATCAGGTTTTAAATATAAAAGAAACTAAAACTGTGTAAATCGATAATATCTATCACACACCAAGACTCAATAAATGCCAATGCAAAGTGAAGAACAAGTCAATTCAAATAAACAGCCAGAAGAATCTAGAAAAGATGAAATTAAAAGAATATACGATTGCATACAACTTTCATCAACACAATATTTTTCTTCTTTTTTTTCATGGACATAACGTTGTTGAAGATGGAAAAATATACACTCAATCAATTATAAATTACATGGACAGAAAGTCCCGATATGAGATGGCATACTTCGAAAACTTTATAATACACAAGACAACATTTTGTACAAAATATTTTATGACTAGTTGCATGTGAACAGTATACACGAAAACTAAAAAAATATTGAGGTTTAAATTGTGAATAAACAAAGAAATTCAAATTTTAACTGGCAGTGTTCATCCAAAGAAGAATCTAGAGTACAAAGTTGCTTCTCAACGCTTAGTAAATGATTGTCGAGACATCGAACATTCTCCCGTGATTATTTTAGGGAAGGTTCTGTAATGTTTCAGCGCTTATGATTGACTGTTCAACACTCTTTAACCTCTTCAAGACTTTGCTATTAACTCTTTATAGTGCATTTGAGCTTATCATACTCAATATTACATGCAATTAGCAGAAGATTCTAACGTTACATGTTCAAAGAACTGAAATATCCAATACCTGCAATGAAGTGTCGCTGTCACTGATGGATGGTTACAGTTGTGGATTTTGCAACCAGCTTCTACGTTAGAACTGTTGTCTCCGCCTGCTTTAAATGCTATGGATGTTAGTAAGTATAATGATAGATCTAAACATTAAGTTACTGTAGCATCTTTCTCTTTATTTTCAGAACAAGAAACAAACTTGTTGAAGAGTCAAAAATTATATACATATAATCGTTTCAATTGTGCTTCAGGAAACTCGCTGAGCAAGTTCAAATTTATCACAGTTCCAGACTCTCACAAATTCCTTCGAAATGACTGTCCCGAAGTCAAGAGTTAGTTCAATCGCTTTCACTTACCCGAAAGATGTGAAGTCATCTTATTTGGTGGTAATTGTTAGGCAATCAAAAGAAATAATTCAGAAGACACGAGTTAAAAGTTGTTAGTCAATTTACACACACCTTGCTTTCACCAGTAAAAGCTTCCTTAGAACTGTCCAGTAGAACAGCTCAACGCCCTAATCTCTTTGATGTATCGATTTCTGTATAATCATTGCTGAATTTGGACAATACTTAGATGAGATGAATGGGAAAGCAGATGGTGATGGCAGTGATGCTTTTACTTAGCGTTTATCCTTCCCCTGCCGGTGGCCATGGTCCTGGTGCAGTTCCATACAATGCATGTAGTAGCCATACAATGTCGTATTTCATTTGTATAAATTGGGGATAGAACATGTGAATGAGCAGCAATAATTTTGACTTGTGTTTCGACCTTTCCTCTATAGCAGGAGAAAGCAAAAGTCATAAAATCTTTCGAGAAACTTTGAATTGATGTACCAAGTTACATAGATCTTTTTGATGAACAGCTCTGTAGGTGATGGCCGACTTTTCCACAAACCCTTGACCTTTAAGCTTCCTGCATTGTCACAACAAACTTCCAGCGGTACTAAATAGATGGCGCTCGCACATCCATCTGCCCTTGTTCTTTGGCTCCATAATGTTAACGCATGCAGCTGCCCTTGCGGACGGTTTACAGCCTCAATTTGTGATGGATTGCACATAGGCTACATGTAACCGTTTGACCATAACATGCTGAGGTAGTGGATTCTCAAGGCAGCCATATGTCAGATCTTTTTTAGTACAGATCTTGTAAGTTCCACTGATGTTCTCTTTGGATGCAATTCCTTTGGTAATAAGAGTTGTAGAGAAGAATGCTATGCATAACGTTTAATTAAATCACTAACATTGGCCCGTCTCATGACAAAGCCATTATTTGGCACTGTTCTAAAGTTTCCATGGGTCAGAGCCATGACGTATCTTCTTATCGGCATTTTGTCTTACTACAAGACCTTCACTCTGCTACATAAGTGAGAGATTGATTCACGTTGCGTAGTTTTCTTGCTCTGTAAAACCCAATTTGACAGGTGTCACTGTATTCAAGTTGTTTGGACGGAAAAAGGAACCGTTTCTGTACTGGAGTGGAAGGAGGAGTAAACTCAATGCTTTGAACTAACTACACACGTTATTTCTTGGAGATGGTCTTTTTATTATTTATAGTTTACTTTTATTAGTTATGTTTATTAGTTATTCATTTATTGAATTGTATGATCCATGATTTTGACTGACAAGATAAAAAGACCAAGTAAAAACAACTGCAATGAAAAAATGATATGAAAGGAGTTATCCGTTGATTTCTAAATTGTTGATATTGAGAATGTTGAATTTCAACTTAAATCTAATACAATGAAACCTATCTTTAGTGGAATCGAGCGGGACTCGTAAAAATTTCCGTTAAAGTCAGGTTTCCGCTTAATGGAGGTAGAATTTTCCTTAAAAATATATGCTTATAACGGACATACTGGGAAAATATATTGCTGTACGTACGTTGTTCAATTACAGTACTTCTTTCTTCTACAAATTAATACACAAAATCTTCAAATAAACATAACATATGCTATGCATACGTTACCCTTATTTTTTCCAATAGTCAAGTAGGGATTTTTGTATATATTGCTGCTTGGCTGCTCCATTTTCCGCACACACTTTAGCCTCAGATACTACACTTTAGTAAATCAGAGACGTTTCTCCGTAAGGAAAATTGTCCAGAAAGATTTAACAAAGGAACGAAGAATTTATTGCAGATAGTATAATGTATATGTTTGCCCCTCACAGGATGTCTAAAAATTTTTCTAAACGCTGCAGTCCGGAACTCAGAATTTTCCGTTAAAGGTTTATTTTGCCTTCCGTTGTCCACATAACACAGTTTTCACTTAATGAAGGGACTTTTAGGCGTTTTTTAGTCCAAAATTCATGAGACCGTGAAATATTTCCGTTTAAGACAGTTTTCCGTCTAATAAAGGGTCCGTTGAAGCCAGGTTTTACTGTAGTAAACAAGGTAAGAAAACTCTTACAGAGAATATATAACTTCTTAAATATCATTGAATAAAGTGAACAAAACTTTAATATTCTTCATTCTTTTCAGGTTTTAGATGTCTTCAGAGAAAAAAAAAACTATTTTTGAGTCACCTTAATCTTGCGATCTACCTTGTAGTTCAACATAAAGAAGAGCAAGATGTATCTCTTCCCTCTCAAGAAAGTAAGCTTTCTCTTTCTCTTTGTTTAATTATAGGCATTTCTTTTACTCCCAATCTCTCATTAAACGTGAAATCTTGGTTTCGATTACAAAGGATGTAATTCTTATGTATATTTTTAAAATGTTACTCATATTCTCGAGGATCTCAGCGCTTTATGTTTATTTCTATTAACGGTTTACTAATTTGTTATGGTCCCATCCAACCACAGGGCCTTTTGCAATGTCTTTCATGAAATATGGTATCGAGCTCGATTCCTGACGAATGCATAGCATTCTTTTGTTGTCACACCATCGTGATACAATCGGGACCATTGGATTAAAAGGAAAGGAACAAGACAACAACGAAGTGATGTGAAGGGCTGACCACACACCAACCAACTGAAATCCGTCTAATCGGTCATAATACTTCCTGGGTTGAAATAATAGAAAGACAAAATAGTAGTGGTTATTATTCATTTAGCTATGTTATTATTTGGTTGAGTTTAGATTTAGCGTCCCTCTCAGCATCGAAGCTATATGAGACATGAACCTAGAATGTGTGATCCAAACCACATGATCTCCAGCCGGGAATCGAACCCAGGACTTGAGCATCGAAGATGCGTATAGCCACAAGGAGGCTTAGTGATATTATTAAAATCACTGATTCTACATAGTATAGGGGTTTGGAAAGAATTGAACCACTTTCCAAGAAAGATAGAAAACATTTGAAAAAAACAGAGAATAGACGAAATACAATATATTTTCGGTTGTACAACCGGAATGTCTGCTCTTATGTTTGCAAGGAAACTACTCTCTATAATGCAGCCAATGGATGAGCCGAAATCACGCGTATGACGTCACAAACTCAGTAGATGTTCACGAAACAAACTGAGGTGCCCAGTCAAGATGAAGTGTATTGTTCAACAGGGTTGTTTGAAAATGCATCATGGAGAGCACACAGGTGTGAGTGCTTACTCTTTACGAGTATGAACTATGACTTTTAACACACAATTATGAGTAATTATCCTTTATGAGCTTAAACTGAGACATTCTATTATCTAGTCGTGAAAAACATCAACAGTGCATTTTCTTGCCTGTAACTAGGGATTGATAAATGAGAATGAATGAATGAATGATTAGGGGGGGGGGTTATGGGGAGATAAATGAGAACTACAGCAATCAACAAAAGGGATTTCTGATGAGCTCCTCAGCAATATTGTGGAAGCGAACCCTGGAAAAAGTATTCGTGCCATTGCAGACGAGTTGGACGTAGACTCGTATCAGCGACTTTTGGTGGCTTCCTGTAATCGTTAAGGAGGAACAGTTGGAGTGGGTGTCACATGAGTCGACACTGGGCGACAAGGATCCTCATCTGGTAGTGTGCAGTTCTCTGAGTGTACTTAATAACCGGGAAGATTTCCTACATCAGAGTGTCAATTGGATGAAAAACGTTTCTGCTGCGACAACCACAGACAGTCAGGACTGGTTGGATCGTGATCAACGTCCAAACTCACCTCTCCGCCCGCATCATGTTTTTCTCCATCAAGGTGAAACCGTCACTGCTAAACATTATAGTAGAGAACTCCATCAAATCACCGAAAACTTGTCCACAACCATCCAGCAATGAGTGACAAACATGATATCTTTTTGTTTCACGAAAATGAACTTCCATATTACTCTTGAAGGACCGTGCAGACTCTCTATAAGTTGCAGTATGAAACCCTTCCTAGCCAACCATATTCTTTTGTTCTACTGACGATTTTCCTATCGACTGTCGTCTCTTCTGGTACCTTGATCACTTCTTGGCAGGGAATCCATGACAATCGGGCAGTGCAATGTGCATATGCATATATACATACGAGCAATCGGGCGGCCCATATGTATATATGCATATGTGTGTGTTGTGTCATGACGTCTGTCAGCAGTGGAGTACTTAAATTTTTTTGCAACATCTTCGAAACAGATATATTGCCGTCGTGTCCATATTTGGTTAGGTAGTAAATATGATTTATAACAAAAATAATGCGAAGAACTAATCTCGTTTGGAATTTTTGGATTGATCATAAACTATGCTCTCATACTTTAAATTGGATTAGTATAAGGAAACAAAAGGAACATTATGGGTTTTATAGTTTTAGTCCTTAAAAAAATTTGCTTTATATTTTTAGTTCTAGTTTTTTTCCACATAATTGTAAGAATAGCATCTCGGTGGTATAAAATTCTCTTCTGGCTTAAAGTATCGTACTTTAATCTCGGGCCATGTGTGTTCAAATTAATGACCTTATTTCCTCAGATTCTCCTATTTTCTTCCACTTCCTAACTTTTCCCCCAAATTTATTCACTTGCATCTATCAACTAAAATTTTTTATTCCATTTTCTTTCTGCAGCACATCTCGTCCCATCGAAAATATCTTGGGTAGTATATTAAACAGAATCTCCTTCTTTTGTATTTAGTCATATGATTGGTGTGAACCAGTCCATAATACACGGTCATTTGCAAGTCCTTGTCAGTGTGCCTTTTGTTTGTGTTTCGTAGTTTTTGCAACTGGTATCTTCAATTATCTGGTGTATGTACTATAATTTAGGTCTTACCCTAGGATTCTCTCCCTCTCTAAATCCTTCTAGCAACCTTTTAACTAGTCATCATGTCTTCACACCAGATATTCCTCTTTTCTCATATCTAATCCTTTTCAATATTTTCTGATTTGTTACTTTGTCCACTCTTGGATTTTTCAAAACAAATCTGTAGCACCAGTGGTCGAAGTGAGACGGTATGCGGTGGTATGCCATACTGCCTCTGGTTTTTCAGTAATGAGGACATACCGTCTCTGGTTTTTCAGTGATCAAGACAATATTTAAATAGCCGGTATGTTGAGCCAAGATCATAATAAAACATACCGCCTCTGCTTTTTTTCCACTTCGAACACTGTGTAGCACCACATTTTAAAGGCTGTTATGCGTTTCTTATCTATTTGGCCGAGCATCCTGGTCTCGCTACCATTTAAAAATAAAGGTAGTTAGCAAGCTCTTGTATACAATCTTCTTTCTCATCCTGAGCAATCTTATCTTCCTCTTTCCGTTCATTCCATCGTAGAACTTTTCGATGTACTATTTCCACTGAATAAACGTATAATACATAGTACAATCTGTGAGCCACTTCAGTCAAACATAAGTATTCTTTGAATAATACATACATTCAGTACTGAATTTAGATATAGAAGAGAATATAATAAAATATTCTATTGCCGTTAAACCTTACAAGCAATAGACAATGTCCAATTAGTATACAAACATAAGTAAGATTATTCATCAGTAATAATAATCAACCATAATATACAAAATTCAGTGGTGGTTGATGTAGTAACAAAATATAGTAAATTTCGTAATATTACAGAGTTGACGAACCTTACCCCGAGCTGACACTCACTCTTTTTCTTTTGTTTTCTTTTTTCTTAAAATATATAGTTTAGCATATAAGTCCATATCTTAACTAATGTTACTGAATACTTTGTACTAGGTACATACTTAAGTGTTCTGTGGTAAAATGCTAAGATGTAATGCGCTCAGTTTTATAAAATGTTAATCTTGATTTCATTATCATAATCATAATTTCTCACTATCATCTTTGTTCCTAAAGTTATAGATGTGAAATATAAAATTCAAACAAATAAAATTAGTTAATATTAAAAAAAAAAAATAATTTAACCGAAAGAGGTATTGAGAGTACGAAAGAGGTTGAGAAGTAACAAAAAAGGGAATAATCTACAGATATAGTTATTTAGGGCATTATTGTTTAATAACTTTATCTGGCCTGCAGAAAACTACTCTTTGTACTTATAATCTCTGAATTTCTCAAAATTTCAGTCTATGTTAGTAAATAGATTATAATCATAGTGAATAGAGTGGATTGTCCATACATTGAACTACAAATCCTTTAAAACATTCAGTGATTTACTATCCTGGTTTGAAAAAGATTTGTTCATAAAAAAATAAATTTATCTTTTTCTCTTGGTTTTCTTTCAACGCTTTCAATTATAATCTGCATTAGTTCTTTGGCCCTTCTGATAATAGTTTGTATTTGGTAACCTTAGTTTGCAGTTAATAAAATACTATATCACACATAAATAAGCAAGCAATTGTTATTTTTACATGTGTACTATATATTATGTATAGTTTGAATTAAGAATAGATACCTATTGTTTCTATTTGTTTCTCATTATAAATGTGTTTAATTGTTCTCAATATTTGGCGAGTTAAATCTATTTCTTTTCAAATTTTCAGATCACTAGGGGTATGCAGAACTGATTTTAGGTTACGTAGCTTTGATTAATTGGGGTGGTCGGATCAATGGGTGGGTGGGGATAGTGTACCATCAATCTTCAGAGACTTCAAAGGGTCAATGGTGAAGATTGATGGTGGCTGGATTAACAGACAGGGGAACAGGCAGTGGAAGGAGGGCGTTTGGGCCGCTGGGCAGACGGTCGGATGTAGTTACGTATTTTTTTTTCAAAATCGGCACTTTACATATTGATCTTTTTTTTTCTTGGATGGCATTAGATTGGGTGCGTGGGATGTCTTACAGAGGCAATGCCAATTAAATCTAAGAGACATCCCAATTAAGAGGCAGACCGGTATTACTCTGACACACACACATCTACACATAAACATATACACGTACGACACCACTTCCATGCACGCATACACATGTACATATGTATAAATATATTAAACTACACGCCCCCCCATCTACATCACTAACACCCCCAACCCCACAAATACCTACCCATCCACACACACACACACACACACACACACACACACACACACACATATATATATATATATATATATAGATAGATAGATAGATAGATAGATAGATAGATAGATAGATAAATAGACAGATATGACACATACACATTTTGACGCGGGAGATCCGGGTCCGATTCTCGGCAGGAGCTCAAGTTATTTAGATCTAATGTTAAACTGTAGTCCATGTCTCATATAGCCTCATTGCTAACGAAAGCATGCTAAACTCAAAAATCTAACACACACACACATTTGAAACTGCGACACCCACATCCATTACGTCATTTCTAGAAGATACTTGTTAACTGAATCCTGGGGATATCCAAGTAATCCTAACTTTTTCGATGACTGTGCCTTACAGTTTCTTGCCAACAATCATCAAACATTAATATCATTCGTATCGCATCTATAAATAGTTATGAATTTATTTTTTAAAAGTAAGTCTGCTTCTTACAGTTTTTCTCTCCATTCCTAAAACTGTACAAGGATACCATTCCATTTACATAATATAGAGAAATGATGTCGTAAATTAGTCTTCTCTTTCATCCACCAAATTCCATAAATGAAGTATAAATCATAACCTGTTTTGATCTTAATTTGAACTTCGGAAACAGTGACAACCGTCTGGTCCATTCTTTACCAAATCCAGTGTTATTCCTATCATTAAGTTTTTAATATCCATTTGTTATCCTTTTTTATTATATTCTTTATAATATCTATAATTGTTTTTTTCGTTCTCTTTCTACAACTTTTATTCTAAATGAATTAGGTGTTTAGTGTTATCTTCTTTTGTTTCAATTCCTTTGATATAATCACTTTCCTATAATTTATTTTCCAATTCTTTTACTTTCTGAAGCTTTCACCATACCTTTCTTTTAATAATAATCATTTGTTTCTACATCTTTTTATCAAATTTCTATCCCGCTCTTCTCTCTTTCCGAATACTCTGTTCTTTTCTAACTATTCGTTTCATTTACTCCGACATTCACCATAATTCAATAGTTATGTTGGAAATAAAATACTACCCATATGGTTATATCCATAGATATGTCTTTGATATACTTCAATATTATAAAGCTTATTTTTAACTTTTTGCAGCTGGTATGAGCTTTTGGCTTTTCAATTTACCGCCAGTGTGTTACACAGACTCATACCGGCTTATTCAATCACTGCCTCTATCATCTCGTATCGTAATCTCGACTTTACATATTTCTACTCATCAACATGTGTACTACGCATAATAACACCCTTTCATACGTAAAAGTCATATACATAGTAACAACTTATTATTTTCAAGTCTTTTTCTTTCTTCCTTAATGACTGATACTACATGAGACGTGGATCTATAGCTTAACATGAAATCGAAACCATTTGATCTTCCACCGATAGTAGAACCGGAGACACCAGCAATTTGTAGAGATTTTTTAAAATTTTTTTTTTTAGTTTAACGCCCCACAATTATGCACTGAGGCTAAGGAAGACGGTGATGATGAGATGGATGATAATGATGGAATGACGAAAGTGGGAGGAAACGGAAAACCCTGAGAAAATCCATGCACACGGTGTTTGTCCATCATATAGCTTACTTGGCTGGAGCTGGGGTTGACCCAAGGACTTACGCATCAGAAGTGAGCGCTCTAGCACTGAACCTCGCCGCATTCTTTCACATAAATATACTACACTACACTGATATTTCCAAATACGCGCACTCTAGCACTTCAGTTCGTAAGTAAGAGGGAATACCCAAACCAACCAGAATTGCAACACAACATGCACGCATTTTGTGGTTACGGAAAGCATGTCACTAGCCGAGTGGCGTCACTTTGTGTGGAGTTGGAATTGTTTAGCATTGATATTGCATTGTGTATGTTATTGCTCATAGCGTCCAGTGTGATGTATGACTACAAGGACTGAAGGGTGAGCCTGAAATTTCGTTGTTACTCGACGACTGTTACATTTCCTTGATGAGTTCATCCACTTTAGCAACATCCTGGTCTCTAACACGCTTCGGTGCACCATTCTGCTTGTCAGTCCCGAGCGACGTCCGTTCTTCGCAAAAGCGCTTGTTCTACTCATGAACTTTGGACGGTGATATACTGTCTTCTTTTCTCTTTTACTCTTTCTCTGCTTATGTGGAATCGATATTTTTGAAAATTTGATTCCACCTTACTCAGTTGCAAACCCCAGTCTCTATTAACCTTTTTTCTTCTAAATTAGGAGTTATACAATCTATCAATCTTCCTTTTGGTCTTTCTCTTCCTCTTTTGGCTTCTGCTTCCCCATTTTCTTATCGACTTAATCATCGTTTTCTCTCATAATATGACTATACCACTGGAATCTTCTCTCTCATCATTTTTATTTATTTATTTATTTATTATTTAGATATCTCAGTTCTTTTAAAGCTATCTGTTATTCTTTCGTTTATGATCTTGTCCAACATTGATCTTTTTGGTAACACCACAATTCATCTGAGCATTTTCGTATTGGCCACGTCTAGTTTCTTCTCCTACATCTTTTTTGATTTCCGAAGTCCCTGTTCCATACAATATTGTGAGTCTTATTATGCTTGTAGGCTCTTCCTTCACCCTGAAACTTACTCTTTTATTATAAACAATACCTGAGATCTTCTTCCATTTCATCTACCCCATTTTAATTCTTTGCTCAACTTCCGCATCTAAATTACTATTCTTATTCACTGTGGAACCTAGATATTCAAATCTGTTTACTTTCTTTACAACCTGTACTTCCATCTGTATGGTTTCGTATCCATCTGCTCCAAAGTTCATATATTCAGTTTTCTCCCCACTGGTTTCTGATCCTCTATCCTCAAAGGTCTTTTCCACTGTTCCAACTCTTTTCTGTTGATATATTAAACAGTGTCATCTACATATTGCACACCCCAAAAGTGATTGGTCTTTCATACCTTCCTTATATGTATTTTGGATGAGGTGAACACATTTTCTGGCACAACTTCACTTCTTATGAATCTTTAGATCTCTTGACGCGATATAGTCAAAGATTTCTTCAGGTGGAAAAACACTACATGTAGTTCTTTCTTGTTTGCTTGATATTTTTCCATCATTTGTCTAATTGCAAAAATCATACCTGTTGTTCTTCGACATCCATCAATTTGATTTATTCCTCTCCTATTGATGTCTCCTCCCGAAGCCATCTCTCATGGATTCTTTCCCACATCTTCATTTTATGGGAAATTAGCTTAGTCCCACTAAAATATTCGCAGCCTTGGATATCTTCCTTTTCCTTGAAAATTGGTATTATTATACTCTTCATTCTTTGGGGTATTCTTTCTTTGGCAAAATACCCTGCATCAAATTTAACAATAGACTTTTTCTTCTTCGCCGAGGCATATCCATATTTCCACAAGTATTTCATTCGGGCCGGTTGCGTTCTTATTCTTTGTTTTGAGTACCGCTAATATTACTTCTTTTTCCCTTATGTTGTCTTCAACCTCTTTGTTTAGTACACTGTTCTTCGAGATTACTTTCAAGTTTTCTTCATTTAGCAGCTTTTTATAGTAGTCTCCGATCTTCTTTTGACTTTATTCTTCCTGTGGTACTTCTCCTTTTTCACTTTATCTATTTCCCTGGCTATCTATAGGAGTTCCCTCTCGTTTTTACTAGTTTCAAGTTCTTCGTACACTTTTCGCTAGGCGTCTGACTTTGCTTTATTCTACTCTGCTTTTAGCTACTGTGTTTAGTTTCCAGAATAGTTCTCGATCCTCGTTAATTCCTAATTTATCGCATTTTACTTTCACATCTCCTTTCTCTTCGATTGCTGTCTGAACGTTTTCATCTCACCACCAAGTGTGTTTATTTTCTAGAGCACCTTTCTCTGAAGTCTTACCTAATACTTCTTCCCCTATCTTTTTCATGACTACAGTATTTATCTCCCACCATTTGCTGGCACCTTTCATGGGTTGTATTTTGTGTAGTAAGGTTCTTTGAACTCGCACCTTAGATTTGGATCTATGACTTTCTGCTACTTAATGTTAGCTCTAGTTCTCTTAGCGATTCTTTTCATTTTGCATTAGAATTGCAATCAAGACTAGGATTCTGTGATGTACTGCTTCTTTGTGGTTGATTTTACAATTCTTTGCAAGCTGTCATCTGCATAAGAAAGAATTTATTTGGCTCTCCCTTGTTCTGCTTTTATATGTAACTAATTGCTTTGTATTCTCTTGGAATAATGTGTTACATATATAGAGAGTATAATCACATGCCTGTGCAAAATTTAATATTCTCATCCCTTTCTCTAGCATTCCAACCTTCGTGGACTTTTGAAGATATAACTCCTCCTCTGCATTAACATACTCGTTCAGATCGCCAATTATTTTTCCTTCCTTTGTTATGTTCACTCCAAATCATTCCAGAAAGTGTCATTTTCTTCATCTTCGCATCCAACTTGCAGATCGTACAGGCTCATAATACTAAACATTTCTTCAAGACGCGATTTGACACTAATTGTTCTATCACTCCTATTTGCACCAACTACACATTGAATTAGCTCACTAGTCAGAACAATTTCTGCCCTCATTTCTACCTTGTTGAGTTGCTCCACCATACAGTAGTTTATGTCTACTTCTTAGGTTCTTCGCTGTATATCCTCTCCATCTTGCTTCCTGAAAAAAACAGTGCTTCTATTCTTCTTCTTGCCATTAGATCTGCCATTTTCCTTCCTCTTCTGCTCATTGACCCCACATTTAAGGTTCCTATTTGTAAATGGAGTAGCTTGTTAAACAGTTCTCGCGCATAACTTGGTAGCCGTTCCTCATTTCTTACAGGAGGCAGGCTCTTACGCGTCGCTTCCGGAGAACACTATCATTTTCCTAGGCAAAATGTTGGTTTTGGCTAGGCAATATGTTTTTACGTCCGAATGCACTTCCTAACGCTTATCCGGGCTTTGAATCTGCACTAATTATACTGATATGTACCTCCAGTAGTTGGTTTAAGAGTGATATTCAGTTTTCCCCACAAATCCTTTCCGTCCTCTTTATTCCTTGTGCTCATACATCACAATAATCGCAGAACATTAAGAGTAGGAGGATACTCAATGTAGTATCAAGAAGGAAACACTTCACAAAGGCTGACGCTATTCATGACATTGGCGAGGAAACCCCAAGCTATAATGTCTAGCGGCACATTCCGTAACTACAAAACGTATCCATACTGTGTTGTAATTCCGGTTACTTTTGTGTACCCTCTCCTATTGCTGATTGTTATATGAACAATTACACTTACACGACACCATACCTTACCTGTCTCTCCATATGTTATGTATGTTTCTTCATAGCTTATGGCATTTTTATCAGCGCCCTAACACTTGGTCTGATGCCTACATTTTCATCTGACCCGATATCCTATGGCCCAGATGTCTCTCCTGAAGTTTTCGCGCTCCTCTGTCTGTCTTCCCCCTATCTAACCATTCTTTCAGCCACCCCAGTGAAGCTGAAGGAGGAAAGCTGTTCTAAAGTTGGCCTTATGAAAAGGAATACTGAAATAAAAGCAATGGAAGAAAAGAACAGGATCAATGCCCAAGAGAGGAAATACCCTTCCATTAAGAAGATAAGTCATGCTAGAAGAGATTCGTGATTTAAAGCCAAGTTTAAATCCTCATCCGAGGAGAGGGAAGAAGATAAGAGAAGTACTAGTGAATGGAAAGCTGTATCATCAATAGAATGAAAAGAACATTTAACTCAAAATTGGATAGATTTGCTATCAAGAACAATTATGCACATACATATGTTTTATAAATAAATGTCTTTGCTTTCAATCCAACGGGTCTCTTTTAATTTCTTCAGCTTGTTTCTTAAAATACGTTTCTTTGAGACATGTTTTAACGGTGTTGAATACCTGCGCCATCTTTATTTTTAGCCCAGTGATTTTTACGGGAAATTATTGTTTCTTTGTTTGAAGTGAAATTTAATTTTTAGTAGTATTATTGTATTGATTTCTCTTTTGAAATCTACTTAACTTGTTAAAATTAAGTTTTATAATACAACTAGCTGAATCTGAGCTGTCTACTCAGCGCATCGTTCTCTTATGACCATGAATCTCCTTCCCACTGTGCATCTCTTCTTACTCACACAAGTAAAGGGTAGGAGACTTACAAAGGAAGTGAATTGCTATGTATAGATGTTGGAGTGAGTTTGTGTCAAATTTCTAGAAGTAACACGATATCAAGTGGAAATATTTTTTCTAGTAAATTCATATCCGTCCGAGGACGCCTCATTGCGTCTCTTGAGGCCTTTGAAGTAGGGATGGCCAGATACCATTCCGATATTCAACTATTGTGACTGGGAAAACCAGGATAAAGTCTAAGAACAGTCGGTGGTTGAGATCTATCCCAGAATCCCAAGTCAACACTCAACCACTGAGCCCAAGGCTGGTCTGTAGGTATTATTATTATTATTATTATTATTATTATTATTATTATTATTATTATTATTATTATTATTATTATTATTATTATTATTATTATTATTATTATTATAGTTATAGTATTTCGAGTTTATTCGTTTGTTTTAAGCGTTCCGACTATTGACTCGAGTCTCTTTAAAGCACTGAGACTATTCAAGGAATTACACCTATAGAAGTGTTAAGAGTTATAAAATATATAAAATACGGTATATTTATCAAATATCACGTAATCAAAGTAATCCTAAGGTACATTGCTAAGGTACAGTATTATTACTAAAATCCGGATTACGAATTTTTATGTAACAAAATATATATATAGCAAAATAGTACATAAATATATAGCAAAAGACCGTAAAATATGCAATATTTTTGAAATATTTGATAGTATATATTTCAATTTTGGAGCACAAGACATTTATAGAATTACAAGCTCATATGCCCAGCGCTGCCCGCACATATATCCCAATATTCTATTAAATAAAAAAATAATTTGTATTGATTTGGACTCTTTAATCAACGACCTATGGATTCGACACTTCGGTAGTATGGATCGTTTTCGATTATTTTTACATACTATCTTTTCCCATATATTGTATGTAACAAGTTTGGTTAAAAGCACTCCAGATGTTCTAAGCTAGAACATAACCACATACACAAAAACACTCCACAACGCAAAACACACACACATCCATATTATCGCAACCACTCCCTACTCTTTCCTGGCAACACTTGCTACCTCCCCCAACACCCAAGCGGCAGTTCGCCGCCTATATGTAAAGAGCTCCATTGCTTTCAATGTCTCTCTTCGCTATACGCGGCAATCTGCCGCGCCGCTTTCTAGCAGGGAGAGGCGGCTGTTTTTCCTCGCCGCGAAAATTTGCGGCGACCGCCGCGCATATATGAAAAGCTCCATTGCTTGCAATGTCTTTCTACCCTGCGCGGCGATTCGCCGCCAAATGAGAAAGGGCTGTTAAACCTCCTCCGACGGCTAGTGGACACAACCTGGGGCTTACATAACGACCTATAAAGTATTCCTCCGACCTGCTCTCACACATGGCCATATCTGCTGGATCTCTGCCCCTGATGAACTATATAATAGACTCGCCATTTCCAAAAGACATGCTCTCCGACTTGCTTATCGTATCAAACTACCAGCACTGACTGCCGACCTCTATCGCCGAATCAACTTTCCAACCATACTTCCACACTTAGAAACACTTCGCACTAAATATATTACAAAAGTCATTGCAAAAGGAAATCCGATATTCCTAGACACCTTTCAACAGGACATAATACATGACACGCCCCCACGTCACCAATCCAATCCTCTACAACGTCTTCTCAGTCTATACCATAACACTTTAGACGACAATGACCCTCAAAAGGCCGACTTTGCCATTTACCATCCACCTCATCTTAGTCCATGCATTTATCCATCTCTGCACTAGTGTTCCATCAATGTTGCTAGCAGCGGGCTTCATCTGTCTTCATCAGTTCTGTAACGCCCTAGGGCAGAAGATAACCATTCACTCGTCCATACTAACATTACCCTTGTGTCTGCGACGTCGACCTGCACTTCATCTCATGTCTCCTAACATGCCAATAGCCCGGCCTCGAATTACAGCAATAGTGAATAATAAATGCCACCTACCTACTGCAAATTGATGTTTCCAAGATATATTAAAAATAAATGATGCCCACAGCTAAGAATAAAATAAAATAAAATAAAATAAAATAAAACAATGCTCCCAACCCTCAATGCCCCCTACAAATAAAGATAATTCCCCATACCTATAATCCTCGTCCCGAGGAAGGGGCGTAACCCTTTGACCGGCTTAACTAAAAAAATCTTTTTAAATTTGCTATTGTAGCATTTTAATAGATAGATAACTTTAATATTTAACTAGATGAACCTGTGCTCTCTACACAGTGCATCATTCACATATAAGCATAAATATCCTTCTCATTCCTCACATCTGTACATGTCCCTTTACAGACACAAGTAAAAGACGGCTTCATTAAAAAAATCGGCAAGGGGTATCATAAAGGGGAGATTTTTCGATTATTTTTTCTCAATATCTCGCACCGTTTGCAAGATTTGGACCTACTTCCGGCTGGAGTTTCTAATTCATGCATAACCAATGCTTTCTTTCTTCTTGCATGCAGTATGTAATAACCAATTACATTACATACACAATTAATTATAATGTCAGTTATATATGGTGTTCATTGGGCAAAACACTCCAAAAATAAAGATTCATCTTACACTGGAGAAATGGTTATCCTTCCTTTTTCATTATTATTTGGCCATGAAACAAAAGCCTGAGGCATATGCAGCCCCTATATCCAACACTGTAGTGTTGTAATGTATAATGCATAGGATATGATGCTTTAGTTTTTTTTTTAATTTCAACGCTTCCAGTGCACCCTTAAAAATGTAATAAAGAAATAATGGCCATGTTTGTTTTAAATATTCGATTACAACTGGACAATCTAAACAAAATTTCCAATCGATCAGTGAAAACGTCATCTTTGTAGAGCCTGTAGTTTCCGAGATATCATTGTTGAAAGGATTGACCACAAACATATAAAGGTCCACAACATATAGTTTAAAAGAACTTGGAAGATGGAAGCACAATTCACTTGCATTGATTTTGGAGAAGACTTATTAAAATACAAAGGCTTTGAACAATAATTTTAAAACATAAATTTTATGAAAAAATCTAGCTAACTTATTTAAAGTACACATACTCAAAATGTTTGTCTGTTAACCTGAAATGACATATAACCGTAATTGAAAGATTTCAAAGCCAAACTTATAGGTTGGAGCTCAGCCGCTTTTAATGCATAATGAATCAAGGAGCCTAACCTCTCTTGTGTCTGTTAATGTGCTAGCTAGGACCAAGTGTTGAATACGCATTTGTGAGCATAGCACACATACAACACTTAGAGGGTTGACGGAAGTACTCACTTTCGGAGGGCAAACTTGCTTTTTGAATCTCATTCATCATCTTTTCTTTCATTTTCACATTCATCTGGGCTTCGGCCCTAGGATACTTCATTGCGATGGCGGACTCTGGCAATACTAACGGACAATCGGTTCTCGGTCGACATACAGGATTACCAGCTTTTCTTTCTACCAATTCAAACACTTCGCGTGTTCAAACTACATACACTGGAACTACCAGTCGCACTCGACACTTTTCCTGGGGAAGTCAATCAGTAGCGAGCACATCTAAAGAGAGACATCATTCCACTGAGTCAGTACAGTCTGCAAAGAGATTTCGCGGTTGATCACAATATTCAAACGTCCAACCAATGGACACTGGATCGCCACCTTCAGAATCATTATCCGAACCTCTCAACATGACTCCAGATCCCGTTTACAATTTTCTATTAACTGACTTTAACCCGAAGTACACACATCCACAGATGATCTTTCTCCAGATCATTAAATACGTTCCACGTGCGAATGTAGAACAAATAGTCCACACTAGAAATGGATACATTATAAAATCAAAAGATCCAAATTTTGGAACCTATTTACGTAACAAGGCATCTTATGAAATCTTCGGCAAAAACGCAAAATTAGCAAAAAAGAGTCTGATTCTAGGCCTAAACAACCACCACCACCCAAGAAATTGCCGATGTTGTCTGTTGTCATTCGTGGTGTTCTTCCAGAGTTTACAGACGACGAAGTGTGCGAAGAGCTTATTCAAGAGGGCATTAACATTGACAAATGCATACGCATTAAAAACAATAATGGGCCAACATATATGATTCGTGTTTTGTCCCAAAACCAGCAGCCTATTGATCATCTTCTGGCACACGGCGCACCTATTTATAAGAAAATTCATAGGGTAGAGCCTTCTAAAACTCCTGGGCCAGTGCCTCTTCGGTGCGAGAGATGTCAGACCTACAACTCTCATTTCACGAACAGCTGTCCAAATCAACCGTGATGCGGATATTGTGGGAACCAACATGAAACCAGGTTGTGCCAAAATCAACAACAACCTCCAAAATGTTCAACATGTGGTGAAATTCACCCCACATACAGCTACCGCTGCAAGGCAAAGCCGCTGGCAGAACCCACTCGTCCGGAGTTTACTGCACCCATTCGAAGTTCTGATAAAACTACACCTCCAGCTCAATCTATTCTGCATCCTCTCAGTATCGAAGATTTTCTTCATTACTTCACTATAGTGCTTCAGAATGTGCTGCCATTTCAACGCGATCATATACTTCGCACCATAACTGCCACTGCAAAATCTTTCTTTAACATCAATATGCATGGAACATATTCAAGACAGTATGCTCACTTTCAAATCGCACCTCTTGAAACCGTCGTTTAAAGCCATGTTCCTTCTGATCCTAATTATGAATTTGTTGTTTATTAATATTCGATCTTTCCAGCAACACAAACTTCTCTTAGAACATCTCTTACTGGAAGAACAAATTGGTATTTTTGCTCTCAAAGAAACTGCACTCAAACCTAATGTTACAGCTCGCATCAAGGGTTATCACCTTCACCGACATGATTACATGAGGCCAGCCGCCAGAGCTCAAGGCGGAATTGCAGTAGGTTTTTCACCAAAATTACCATTCCGACAATATCATCCACAGGCTTTTGGCAATCATCTAGAACATCTTCTGTTGTCCGTTTACTATCCATCCATTGTTATCAACGTTGCTACAATCTATATCCGGCCGAGACACCAAATACCATTTGATTCTTTCAATTACATTGCCCAGAATTTTCGGAATATCATCATTATGGCTGATATCAATATTCACAGTCACAACGACCGAGAAAAACAGCAATTTATCGACTACGTAACGCAACAACTACATTTACATATCCATGACTTACCTAGTCATACCAGACCAAGCAGTCAAACAACGCCAGATGTTGTAATTACGTCACTTAATCTGGTCGGCGATTGTAATATCCAGGTACTTGACACAATAGGCAGCGACCACTGCCCAGTAAAACTAACGATCAATAAAGGCCGTCACTGCAACAACACTCCGGTGTTCCGTACCGTCAAACGTTGCGATAAAGCAGATTGGAATCGTATAGGACAACCATTGAAAAAGATATTACTGATCTTACAGCACCAAGTACTGAATCTGAATTGCATAACACTATCTCACGACTCACAGATACCTTAACCTCTAATGCTGAAGCATCTATTCCTACGGACAAAATCTGTCCCTCTCAACCAAAGTTACCGCCTCACTATCTGGCCATTGTAAAACGTGCACGGCAGCACATTCGAGAATACTATCGTACTGGAAACGAGGCACATCTTCATTGCTATAGACAATGGCAATGAGCAGTGAAAAACGGAGACATTGGATTAGTGCTTGCAATAAGTTGAGAGACGAAGCACATCCTACCCGCTACTGGAAGAAATTTCATCAATTAACGGGAAATAATACTGTTACAACATATCCGCTCCTCTCAACAGTGTTCCACTACTTTCAGACACAGACAAAGCAAATGCTTTTGCATATCAACTACAAGCAGTATTCACTCCAACTGAGTCTCAATGCGAGAGCGAACGTGTTGATATTTCCAGTGTACCTTCTCTACAACCCTCTGTAACACATCAAATCGACTTAAATCATCCTCTTACCAGACCAATTACTGCTCTCGAATTACATTGCGCTCTCCGACGAAAACGAAACACAGCTCCAGGAGTAGATGGCATCTCTTATAGGATGCTGAAAGAATTCCCGCCTCTCTTTATTTCTTTATTAATTTCTATTTATAATTTCATTCTCAGCACTGGATATTATCCGTTACATTGGAAAGTATCAAAAGCCTGTATGTTTCATAAAAAGCACAAGCCCATTCATGATGTTAGTTCTTACAGGTCCATTCAGTTAACTTCTGTCTTCAGTAAGCTATTTGAAAAGATTCTCGTCAACAGACTACATATTCATCTTAAAGAACACGATTTGTTACCAACACATCAAGCAGGTTTTAGGCCTGCCTTTTCTATTAGCGACCAACTGCTACGTCTCACGACTGTTCTCACCAATCAATACAATAAAGCCTTTCCATTATGTTTAGTCCTTATGGACTTAGAAAAAGCTTTTGATAAAGTATGGCACTATGGCTTGCTGCGGAAACTACAGTCTACAGTCACTGACACACTCACCAAGCCAATCATCTACGGAAAATAGAACTCAAACTTGCCCCAAAAATGTAAAGATTCCAGAATCTCTTCCATTTCAACTCACAGTCCGGTATCCAGGATTGCAGTTCATTATCCACATCTCATCAGGAAATAGGTTGTGAACCACAACTACAGACATAGGACATCGCCCTACGAGTGGAGCTGGCAATGAGCACAATGGAGATCTTAATGTAGTCTGTAAAAGCCCTATCTAAATAAAAAAAATCTTACAAATTCCAAAACCGAATTTTGTCGCACAACGGAATATTAAAAAAATCCGAACTGAGATTTTGATTTAAAACTGATAAAATAATAAAATTTCTGCAGACTCGGTTGTTTCCAACCCCGGTCACACTAAGGAAAAATCTCTTCTCTTTGATTCACAGCTATTTCATTTCCCCAGTAAAATTATTATGTGCGTACCACTCTTTGCCTTGTTCATGCTTCACATAAATATCAAACATAACTGTAACTCAAATTTTACTTCTTAAAACTACAAAAGAATTTATATTCTGTACTTGAAAAGAAAGATGTTTTCACGGCTAGTAAATTTGATTTGACACTATTCATGGAAAGTGGATTTGACAAGAAATTTGATAAAAGAAACCTTTACACTTGTTCATACTGACATACCATCTGAATTGAAATAAAGAAACTAACATTAAAGATTTTCTAACTTTCAGAGCCTAAACATTATTTAATTTTCCACAGATATTCCTGAAATATTCATATTCATTAATATTCTCTTATAAACATTCACATCAGATCGACACGAAACAAATGAAAAATCAACAATAAAAAAAAACACATCACACTTTTAAATCTTTACTACATATTCTTGTGGTTAGCTATATTTTTCCTTTTCTCTATCATTTTGTTGCTCAAAACCTTCTGTGCATCGAAATTGCGGTCGCCGTAGAGGATTTACGCTTTTCGCTACCTCTCTTGAAGCTCGGACCCACTGGACAAACTAGCACAGGTAAACACACAGAGAAAATATTTGCACAACTTAAACCTAAATTCCTATCCTAACCTAGCTACACTATACTAACTTAACCTAAGAAAAAAAGTCATACACATATACATGAAGCACCCTTTTCATACATAAAAGTTTATGTTGATTTTAGCTATCACATTACTACAAAAGATATAGTGGCTATTTCTTAAAGTGTCGCTCTGAAATTCTATTTTACTTTAAAATACTAAAAAAAAACATTTCTACTATTATTCATCTGTAGTTTTAAACTTCCTCGATGGGTATCAGAGTAAAAATAACGGAGATTTGACCTATTGGCGATAGTTTCCTCTTGCCGGTACGCAAAATTCATGTACCCTTGTACTAGACATTAGCCGTGATTTCTGACACTTACTTCCAAAATTTCTGTAAACTTTGAATTATTTTAAAACCAAAGAAAACATGCCAAATTATACAAATTAATTTCGAGCAGTACTAAGTTTCCGAAAATGAATAATTTTGAGATTTTAGGGAATCTAACATTTCTTTCACTGGGGGAAAATGTGTGTGCGGTACATACATTCTAGCTCTTTTCCCCCCCCCCCATTGAATGAATTTACGCTGTCACATTTTCCAGACCTATATGTGTGAAATTTTGGAGAAAAACCTTACGGCAATTAGCACTTCATATTCGAATTTAACACATGCACAGAAAACACCACACTCGTTTGTTCTGCCACAAGACAAACAATGAATTTAGAAGTTATCGTGCCTGAACAGTTTCCTTGATTTTTTCTCGTTACACTTACTTGTTTTTCATCCAACGATGAGCCAAAACTCTTAAGACATAACATTTTACCAAAACATACCTACTTACTCCACATGATTCTATAAAGAATCATTTATTTGTGGTCCCAAAATAATACATAGCTGCGATAGCTCCGGACAGATTTTCTTCTGCAAATATGGCTTACCAACTCACTTCTTCTTCCACAACGATAATCTCCAAACTCGAGATTTTCTTATTTTGCCACTGTCTTAATCTGCTACCACAACAATTTCTCACTGTTCTGGCTCGTGAATTTAGCACGAATCATCATTCCAAATGAGTACCACTGATTTACAATAGGAATTTTAACAAATTGACACAGACGTTGAACACTTCACGTCTATCTCCTATAGCTGTTTCTGATGTAAGACCAAGAACAATGAGAAGATGATCCCTAATTGGAAGATAATTGTGACGTAACTATCGGATCATAGGCTTCTCTTCTGAGATCAAAGAAAGCCGAAAATCTCAACCACAGCTGTGATTGCGGATGATCCAATCAAATAATTTATTCCGAAAACAAAGAGATGCACCAAGAAGAAATTATGGCTGACTTTCTTAATTTGGAATTTTGAAGAAAAATTACGAAATAAAAATTTTAGTTTTCTTTTGAAGATTCCCTATGCCGAAATATCTATAGAAATAAACTGAAAACCATTAAGAAAGCTAAAGTATGTACTTATTTTCTAAAATAATGTTATATTTTTGGCTAAATACGCAAAATATACAAAATATAATTATTAACCATGTACTTTTCATTTAATACTCGTTGAAACAATTTACTTAACTAAAATTACGCAAAATTTGCAACCTACTTTTTATACTACAAGAAATTAAACAAGTTTTTCTTACATTTTCAATAAAGATAAAAATTCCTTTCAATATACGAGGTGCTCAAAAGTACCGGGCCATGTTACGTTATGCCGAGCATAAGGTAACAATCTTCATTATTAGTTTCATCACTACTGTTGTCAAATCACATGGATAGGTTGTGCTGGTCCTTGGACTAATACACAGGAACCTACCTCAGTTTGTGGGGCCACCGGCTCCTAGCTCTTCTGTAGTAGACCGTGAAAATGTATCTCGCTCCGGTTGTACTAGTCATCTTTCATGGGGCAGTCAACCCAATTTACGAATAAATAGACCCAGAGATCATAATGATTCAGGTGATTCTGTTCAATCAAGTAAACGACCTCGTGATAGATCTCGGTCTCCTGTTCTGCCTTCTAACCTGGACTCTGCTATGGACACTGGTTCTGGCACTTCTTTTTATACAGCCAAAGAACCAATCTATTCTTTTCTACTCACCGATTTCGATACCAAGTAGCCTATACTCACCCTAAAATGGTGTTCTTACAAATAATCAAGTATCTGCCTCGAGCTAGTATGGAAAACGTTGTTAAAACTAGAAATGGATACATCGCTCTAGAGACCCGAATTTCGGTATAACACTCCGAAATCTTTGGTAAAACAACTAAATTAACGAAACAAGCAGATCGGAAGACAAAACAACCACCTCCTCCTCGAAAACCACCCGTTTTCTGTTGTTATTCTGGGAGTGATACCTGAAATCAGCGATTAAGAAGTTCTTGAAGAACTCAAACAAGAAGGATTTGAGGTTAACAAATGCATTTGCATTAAAAATAACACTGGTCCTACTTATTTGGTACGCGTTTTGTTGCAAAATCAGACCTCCCTTGACAATCTGTTAGCTCATGATGTTCCTATTATAAGAAACTTAATTGTGTCGAGCCTTCCAAGACACCAGGGCCGTTGCCACTTCGGTGTGAGAAATGCAAAACCTATAACCCTCATTTTACAAACCAATGCCCTAATTCATCTAAATTTGGCTATTGCGGTCAACCTCATGACACAAAATCATGTAAAAATCAACAACAACCAAACTGTTCCATCTGTAACGAAAATCACCTAACATACAGCTACCGCTGTCAGGGATAATCTCGCGCAGAACCGGAACGACCAGAACTAATAGTGCCAGTACAAAGCTTTGACAAAGCAACTCCACCCTCACAGTCTCTCGCACAACTTCTCTCTGTCGAAGATCTTCTTCGTTACATCACAAATGTGTTACAAAATGTTTTTCCTTTTCAGCGCGAGCACATACTTCGTGTTGTCATTTCATCAGCCAAACCTGTCTTTTACCTCAACTTTACTGCAACATATTCAGGACCTTTTGTTCACTTCCACATCGCACCGCTAGAAACAGCAGTCTAAAACCAATTTGACAGTACATATTATGGCTCTGACTTCACTTTACTTTTTCTTAACATCAGATCTTTCCATCAACATAAAGTACTTCTGGAGCCTCTTCTGTTAGAAGAACAAATCAATATCGTAGCTCTTAACGAAACAGCTTTAAAACGAGTCTCTTCAGCACGACTTTCTGGCTACCAACTTGAACGATGTAATTACCACGATATACACGCGCATGCTCAAGGAAGAGTGTTAATTGGTTTTTCTCCCAAACGTCCTTATCGACAGTACAATCCTACTGCATTTGCACGCCTTCCTGAACACCTATATTATCCATATATTATTCTTCTCTTACAGTTAATGTAGCTACTATATATATACGCCCTGGTTATCCAATACTATTTACTTTCTTCGATTATATAGCCCACAATTTTAAAAATATAATAATCATGACTGACATAAATATTCATAGCAGAAGCGCTAGAGACAAACAATGTTTTACGGACTTTGTTTCAAATACATTACAACTTCATATTCATAATCTTCCTGGTCCCACTCGACCAGCTAGCCAAACAACCCCGGATGTAGTAATCACATCCCTCACGCTTATGAACGACTGTGAGGTGAAGGTTCTTGACACGATCGGGAGCCATCACTGTCTCATCAAACTCACTATCAAAAAGATTCGTCTATCTCTACAAAAATTAGAACCTAATATTATCCACCGATATGATAAAACTGATTGGCCTCAATTTCGACACACCGTCAATATCCGTATCTCCACTTTTCAACCACCAACGTCAGAAACTGAAGTGTATAAAGTTGTCAACCATATCACAGACGCCGTACGTAGCGGTGCTTAACAAGCTATACCTGTAGAGAAAATTTATCCGTCTAGGCCAAAATTGCCTCCACACTATCTCTCTCTAATACAGAAATAACGACAACAGTTTCGAGAATATAAGCGAACGGGCTACGGAGAATGTCTTCATCAACACAGAAAATGGCAACGCACTGTTACAAATTATCTCACAGCATACAAACGTCGCACTTGGATCAGTGCCTGCTGTTCAGTAAGCTGTTTGAGAAAATTCCTTTCCAGCGGCTCCATTTACATATCCAAGAGCATAACTTACTACCCATACACCAAGCAGGTTTTCGACCAGCCTTTTCCATTAACGATCAGTTACTTCGGCTCTCTACAATCATCACAAATCAATATAACAAGACTTTTCCATCTTGCCTCGTCTTAATGTATCTTGAAAAGGCTTTCGGTAAAGTATGGCATTATGGCCTTATTCAAAAGTTACAGAAGCTAAACCTCCCGATCTGCTACTTACGTTTTATATATTCCTTTTTAACTAGTCGTATAGGATATGTTTACGTAGGATCTGCTATTTCAACCCTATATTTCCATACTATGGCGTTCCACAGGGTTCCGCCCTCAGTCCGCTCTTATATATACTGTATGCCTCTGATATACCTAAACCAAAGCAAAACGTGTTTTTATTTCAATATGCCGATGACACGGCCTTTCTAGCTCTCGGCAAGACTATGCACCAGATCAGCACGATATTGCAATCCACTCTCAACAAATTTATGCAGTGGTGCAAAACTTGGAAGCTTACTGTCAATAGCGAGAAAACACAAGCTTTGATCTTCTTTCCCCCGAAACGCCGCTCCAAGCTTCATCGCAATCCGCGAAACCTCAAAATCACACTTAATGACCATAATCTTCAACCTACCTCAACGGCTACATATCTTGGGGTTGTATTCGACTCCAAACTAAATTGGAAGGCTCATCTTGAGAAAATATCCCAAAAGGCTACTATCCGGTTCAATCTTCTACGTCGCCTAACTGGAACTACATGGGGCCTAAACGCGCCATTGCTACTAAATACATATAAAATGTTCCTTTCGTCCATCTTAACTTCTGGACACATAGCTTGGTGCAACGCTCCTACGAAATTCTATGACCGGTTGTCAATAATCGAACGTCATGCCATTCGACTTGCGCATCGCATAAGGCTGCCATATTCTAACTTTCTCACTTATGAGCAACTTTTCCTCAAATGACTCAACATCTCGCAGATATCCGTTTGAAATACATACTCTCTCGTCTGACAGTCTCGCACCCATTTTTTCTTGATACTTTAGAGACTAATGCTGAAACTGACTCCCCGTATAGGTATATAATTGCACACACCATTAAATGTCCTTCTTACGTTGTATCTCAATACTGAGCATCCTACCGCCGACGAGCGCGATATCTTCCATATTTATCATATACCATATCATCTTCCTAATTTGTTTCCATCTTTGCACCATGTATAATTTTATCACTAACACTGCTCTTTTCCCATGTCAGCATCAGTCTCGAGCCGCCCCGGGACAGAAATAATCTGCATTTGTCTTCTTAACACTGTGTCTGTGATTGTGGCGTGCATGCACTGCAGTTCATCTTTCATCTGCATTATATTTATTCCTAAAATCACAACTCTCTGTTTATACACTCTTTTCTCTAAATAGTCATAAAAAAGTGTTTCTACTTGTACCACTTATATATGTATGTTTATTATATATATATATATATATATATATATATATATATATATATATATATATATATATATATATATATATATATATATATATATATATTTCTGCACTCATATTTAATGTTTTTCTACACGATTTCACATTTAAATATTTTTTACACTTTTTCATTTCACAATTGCACATAGTCCATCAACCAATGCAATAAAACTAATGTGTAATAACACCTGTGCTAAAGAGAGGGCGTAACCCTCTAATGGCTAGGGTTAGGAATATTATCCCCATGACAACAAATGATGAATAAAGAATTCCCTAAAACCCTAACCTTTTACTATTATAAGCGCTTTTAATGATACTATTTCAATTCCTAGCCTTGCTTATACCTTTAGGTGCATAATACAGTGATCAGATAGTGCATACGTATCTGTGAGACATATGCATTCATTCTATTTCAGGGGGGCGCGGTGGCTCAGTGGTAGAGCGTTCACCTCTGATGCTTGGGGTCCCAGGTTCGATCCCAGCCCCCGCCAAGTGAACTTTGTGGTGGACAAACACCGTGCTCGTGGGTTTTCTCGGGGTTCTCCCGTTCCCTCCCACTTTCTTCATTCCACCATTTCACTCATCTCTCATCATCACCGTCTCCTTTAGCCTAACCGGCATAACCGTGGGACGTAAAACTCAAAGATTTCATTTTCATTTTTTCATTTCATTCTATTTCAAGGAAAGATCATCTTTCAAAAGGGATTGAGTTACTTAAATTTTGCACTTATCATCTGTACATTGTTTACAGGTGATTCCTTGTGATCTTGCTTTGTTTCATACTAACACGGTTTGTCAATCCACTCAAAAGTAAGGCGATGCGCAACACTTAAGAGTTATGAAAACAAAGTATAGCGATGCTATTAAATCTCCAGGCAAAACCCGTCCTGCTCCACCGGCTACTTCAGCTGATCCTGCTATGGACTACCAATCGACCGACACGACTCTTTCTATAGATGCCATACTCTTCACTAATTTACCTCAAGATTTCAAACATCCTAAGAACTTTTTCCAGAGAATACTTCGCCATTGTATCCGTGAGGGTATCTATAGTATTATTCCTACAGAAAATGGTATCATGCTAAAAAGTACAAACCAAACCTTGTATAACCACCTGTGCTTTAAACTCGGTGAGACATCTTTTGGTCCAACTACCCGAATGCAGAAGTTAAAATCATCTACAACCAAACTACAACCGCCTCCACGCCGAGCTCCTCTACTATCAGCTGTCATTCGTGGCGTCGATCCTGCTTATACCGAGAAAGAAATTCTCGAAGAACTGCAAGCTGATAACATCCATACAACGAAGCTCTTTCGTATTAAGGACGGTTGTTCCACTCCGTGTTTATAATGATCCTACTACTACAACCACAACCACCAATACTCAAACATCAATCCTTCAGCCATCTACTATCGAAAACGTACTTCATTTTACGACTCTTGTACTACAAAATCTCTTTCCGTTTGAGCGTCAGCGAATTCTCGAACATATTCAGAAGGCGGCCTTTGATATTTTGCACCTACATTTGACAGCTACGTGCTCCGGATTGTATACCTATTTTCATTTCCATCTGGTACAGCAGTATGAACTATCCAACTCGGCGGAAAAGTACAATCCGTATTATTTTCAACAACATACGCTTTCTACCCCAAGCCGATTACTTTTGGAAACGATGGCAGCATTTCACAATGTCGACTGTATAGTTCTTAATGAGACATTTCTGAAAAGATCCAACCATTTCTATCTACCAAATTATCATTTACTTAGTGCCGATTTACCGCAGAATGTAACCCGAGGCGGTGCTGCATTAGGTCTCAAGTGCTCCCTACCGAAACGTTCCATTATTCCACCTGACTCTGCACAATATCCGGAACACGTCATTGCCAACGTCTATTTTCCAGACCGAGGTATCATAGTCGCAACTATTTATGTCCGATCAACCCAGCCATTGCCATATCGTTTCCTTATAATCTGGACCTCCATTTTAAGACATACGCTCTACTGGCTGACCTTAATTATCATTCTCGTACTGGAGCTCAAAAAGAACGCTTGCAATACTTCCTGCTAACTACCAATACATCATTCATTAACATTCCACAACCCACACGCCCCGAAAGTGGAACCACCCCAGATGTAGTAATACTTTCAAACAACCTTTTGACTTCCTCTAGTATTGAAGTTCTGGGCACCATTGGGAGTGATCATCTTCCGATTCTTCTTACGGTACACCAATCCGCTCGCACCCAAACTCTAGTATCTCCACCTCCGAAATACAATTTCCATAAGGCCAACTGGACCAAGTATCAAACTCACATATCGACAAGCAATTAGTGATGGCACCGAACATGCAATACCTAAACATACTTCCCTCCCACTCCATCCTAATTTACCTCCATATGGACTTTCCCTTCTGAATCGCTCCCACACTTACCTTACCGAGTACCGAAGCAAAAATGAAACGGAATCTTTGAGCTTTACGCCTCACGGTATGCCGGTTAGCTAAATGAGACGGTGATGATGAGTAGTGAATGAAATGGAGAAATGAAAAAGTGGAAGGAAACGGGAGAACCCAGAGAAAACGCACGCACACGGCGTTTGTCTACCACAAAGTTCACTTGGCGGGGGCCGGGATCGAACCCGGGACCCCAAGCACCAGAGGCGAACGCTCTATCGCTGAGCCACCGCGGCCCTGAGTACCGAAGAACACATGATCCATATTTTTTCCATCTCCACAAGCAGTTTCAGAGAATGGTAAAACATTATGTCATAGCGAAAAATGTCTTACTTGGCGGAATTCCTGTAAAAAAAACTCCAGACAGCGCAATCCGACAAAATTTTAGAACCTATTTAAAAGCATGACTTTTCAGAAACATGGTCCACAATATCCTCTACTCGTAAATGATACGGCTCCAACTAGAGATACCGAGAAGGTAACGGCCTTTGCAACAAACTTTGAAACCGTCTATACCCCTCACTTCGATCCAATATTTGCGCATCCTTCTCACCGACATATTGAACTAGAGGATAATCCAAATCAGCAAACCCTACAAGCACAGTTTGGTGTTCCACTTACTGATGCCGTTGGCCTCCTAGCCCCAATTACACCAGGGGATATCCAGAATGTCCTTAATAAAAGACCTAATATCGCGCCTGGTCCAGACTCTATCAGCTACCAGCAACGTTCACAGGCACCACAACATTTCATACATTACTCGCCCTTCTTTGCACCATCATCGTTTCAACAGGATATTTTCCTAACCTGTGGAAGTTTGCCAAACTCGTAGTCTTTCTAAAACCTCAAAAGGATCTGGCATCAGTTTCTTCATATAGACCGATAAGCCTGACTTCAGTATTTAGCAAAACACTGGAAAGGATTCTAATTTTAAAAAACTCCATCCTTTTCTGGCACAACATAACATACTTCCCCCTACCTAAGCAGGATTCCGGCCATTTTTTGTAACCAGTGACTAGTTTCTCAAACTCTCATCCCTCATTCAGAATCACTTTAATAAGCACCTTCCATCTGTGATTATCTCTTTCGATATAGAGCGTGCCTTCGATACTATCTGGTATGAGGGATTAATATATAAACTCAAACGTCTCCTACCACTCCATTATGTCCGCCTGATAGCAAATTTTCTACATCAACGCCGTGCATTCATTCACTTAAACCAAGGACACTCTCAAGAATTTTTCTTAAGAGCGGGAGTGCCACAAGGATCGTTCTCTCCGATTCTATATATCATATATATCGCCGATATGCCCTCTCCGTCACCTCCAATCCATGCTCTACAGTTTGCCGATGATACCGCCTATCTTGCTGTCGGCTCCTCTGTAGACCTCATCAATATCCACCTACAAACACCAACTGGTGCTTACGTTGGAAACTAAAGATGGAAACAATTAAAACACAAATCACGCTCTTTGGTCCAAAGAAACATAAATACTGCCCCTCACGAAATCCTGAACGCCTTCATATTACGGTACTCGGCTCAGCGATCTCACTTCAAAACAGCGTTAAATATCTTGGGGTCTATTTTGATAAACATCTAACATGGCACACTCACCTCGCCGCTCTCGAGAAAAACATCCGCCAACGTCTAAATCTATTACGGAACTTAAAAGGCAACTTGGGGCCTAAGCGCCAATGTATTACTCTACACCTATAAAGTATTTGTTCGCCCAGCTATGACATACGGCAATCTAGTGTGGCTTTCAACACCACCACATTCTTATGACCGCCTTCAACTTCTTGAGCGCAAGGAGTTACGCATCTCCCACTCTCTTTCACACCAAACCGCAAACGCTGAACTCTATCAAAATACCACCATGCTCCCTATTTTGGACCATCTATACAATCTCCGAACCCGATATATCACACATCACATAGCTACATTTCATATTACAATCACAGATCTCTTGGACCAGACACCTGCTCTCTCCCGTTCTGGATATCCTCCTCTGGACCATCTCCTCGCAATTAACGAAAGAGCAACAAATTCACCTGTCTACAACGCAGAGCGCAATATATACCAAACGAATCAACATCTCTATCGATAATGACCTGACCACATAGGCCACGAACTTTAGCCTACGATTAACATACTTTTCTCTGGTGCATCAAATTTGACATTTTTATTCTAAGCTCTACACATATAATTGAAACCTGTCTATCACCTCTACAGTAATTATCAATTATTCATCTAAACCACTGGCCAAAGAGAAGGCGTAACCTTCTACAGCCCGCCCATCGTTAGATGGGAATGAAAAACAGTTTTAAAAAAATTGCTTTTAATTGCTATTGTAGCATTTTAATAAGTAGACTAACTGAGCCTGCGCTCTGTACACAGCGCATCATTCATATATGAGCATGAATCTCCTTGTTATTCATCACATCTGTATATGTCCCTTTGCAGACACAAATGAAAGATAAATATCGGCAAGAGATACCGTAAAGGAGAGACTTTTTTCGATTACTTTTTCAATATCTCGCACCGTTTGCAAGATTTGAGCCTACTCCCGTTGGAGTTTTTAATTCATGTATAATCAGTGTTTTCTTTCTTCTTGCATACAGTACGTAATAAGCAAACACATACACTAACTAACTCTATGGTCTATGGAACCCGGAAGTTCAATGCCGCGTTCACAAAAGCTCTCCACTGACTTCTATCCTTAGCCAATTGGATCCAGTTTCTACTTTGTATTCTTATTTCTGCGAGATCCATCTTAATATTGTCCTCCCATCTGCGCCTGGGTCTTCCTAATGGTCGTTTTCCGGCTGGTCTCCCTGTTAAGATTTTGAAAGCGTTCATTCTTTCTTCCATCCTAGCTACATGACCTGCCCACGTGAGCCTCCTAGATTTGATGACCCTAACAATGTTGGGTAAACCGTATAAATTATGTAGTTCCTCGTAATGAAGTTTCCGCCATTCCCTATTCCCGTTTCTCTTGGGTCCGAATATTCGTCTCAGGATCTTGTTTTCAAATATTTTCAATCCATGTTCTTTCTTCCGAGTAAGCGACCATGTTTCGCAACCATATAGAACAACAAGCATGATTATGGTTTTATATATTTTAAAATAAGCTAATACATTACACATACAACAATTATAATGTCAGTGATATATGGTGTTCATTGGGCAAAACACTTCAAACAATAAAGATTCAACTTAGTCTGAAGAAATGGTTATCCTTCGCTTTTCATTATAATTTGGCCATGGAACAAACGCTTGAGAGATATGCAACCCCTATATACAATTGTGTGGTGTTGGAATATATATATACATTATAACACACTTAAAAAAAGATTGAGATTCCTACGTGAACCCAGGCCCAGGTCTTAGGGGTACAAAAATTCCGAAAAAAAAAATTTCGAAAAATTCTTTATTTATTATTTTTTTTTTTCGATTTTCCCGTTTCTGGTGTATAATACGGACAAGTGAATGGTACCGTTGAAAAGTATGATCTATCCTGAAAAATGGCGTACGAACCATGTTCCTACGATAAATAGTAAGGAAGCAGTAGCTGTTTGAGTGAAAGTCTAAAATTTACCTCAGAAAATGGAAATTCTAAAAGGGTTAAAGAAAGCATCAGCATAACATTTGCACGAACAAATGATTTGGAATTAGCTAACTATGTATTTTTAATCTACACGCTTCTCAAAGAATCAAAATACGAGAAGTGTCCTTGAACAGTACAGACCCTTATATTTAAGTATGAGTATGAGCAGTGTGGTTTCTTGAAGGATATCATATAAATAAATAAATAAATAAATAAATAAAAGTATTGCTGTAAGCTACGGAAAGAGAGCATATGTACTGTACTAACGTTTTGTATACAACTTTTTGAAGATCAATGAAGAATTCTTGCGTTAGTTTGTAACGATAAAATTCATTTTATTTTATTTATCTTCGTATTTATTTATTGTATCGGTGTGATGTCCGTCAAGATACGACAGAACACGAGTACTGCTTTGCTCCGGAGCTATTTGCACCCTGTCATTGACAGATAAGATTACTAACAGCCACATCCAGGCCCATGTGTCTTGCATTACCTAAAAGGCAAACTGCAACCACACACAGAGCCGTAACTAGATATTTCGGCGCCAGGGGCAAAGAAGAATGCGGCATTCCTCTACACTCACCTTACCAAGTTTATTTATTTATTTATTTTTTTTACATGTAAGAGAAGCTTTTGTTGTTATGCTAAATTTTTATCAAGCTTCTTGGACAGACCATTGCAACAGGCAAAAGCGATCATTATGTATCCTTTTACAAATAAGAGCTGCTTTCAAGATGCTTATTTTGTACTTTCTGTTTAACTTGACAAAACTACTTTTGGTTGTATACAAATTTATTTGCTGAACAGTTATGGAAAGAGCATGGAGCCAATTCTCCTACGCCAGGAGAACCGTGTTAGACATTTAGTTGGTGGACGCGGGTGTGGCGTTGGAAATATCCGGTTTCCGTTAGCATAGCAGTAATGTCAGAAATCGAACCCAGGCCCGGAGGCCCCAGAAATGGCCAGATTTTGGGCTCGGGTTTCTTCTATTGGACTATTAAACATGGAGTTCTTGGACGCGGGTGATGGCGTTGAAAAGATCTTTGTCCCCTTAGTACATCGGTTTTGTCAGAAATGGAATCAGACACTCAAGGCCCCAGAAATGAGGTTCTGAAGCTTTTGCCTTGGGTCCCTTCTATTCACCTATTAAACATGAAGTTGTTGGACGGAGTTATTAGCATTGGAAAGGTCTTGGCCCTTGAGCACAGTGGTGATATCAGAAATCTAATCCTTTCCCCGAATCAATAAAGATAGGGTCCTGAAATTTTGGGCTCACGTTCATTCTATTCGACTATAAATCGTGGGATTCTTGGACACGGGTGGTGCCGATGGAAAGGTCTGGATTTCATTAGCACATTGGTGATGTCAGAAATGGAACCCGAAGCCTAAGAAATGAGGTTCCGAAATTTTGAATTCGGGTTCATTCTATTTGCCTATTAAATATGGAGTTGTTTGGACGAGGGTAGTAGTGTTGGAAAGGTTTTGGTCCCTTGAACACAGCTGTGACGTCAGAAATCGGACCCTGGCCGCAAAGCCTCAGAAATGGAATCCAGAAGTTTTGAGCCCAAGTCCCTTCTATTTCTCATTTAAACATGGAGTTGTTGGACACGGGTGGTGACATTAGAAAAGTCCTAGACGTCTGAGTACAGTGTAACATCAGAAATCGGGCCCTGGTGTCAAAGCTTCAGAAGTGGAGTTCCTAAATTTTGGATTCGGGTCCATTCTATTTGCCTATTAAACGTGGAGCTGTTGCACGAGAATGGTAAAGTAGGAAAGGTCTGGATCTTCTGAGCATTGCGGTGATGTCAGAAACCGGGGATCGGGCCCTGAAACCTCAGAAATGGGGTCCCGAAGTTTTTGGCTCGGGTTCCTTTTATTTGCCTATTAAACATGGAGTTGTAGAATGAAAGTGGTGACGTTGGAAGTCTTTGTCCCTTGAACACAACGTTGATGAGAAATTGGTTCCAGGCCCCCATTTTTTATTTGTGTCGTAAACCTTTTGTCTAATTTGATCTCAATACCTGATTGTGCAAGATAAAACCAGATTAATAGCTGAATTGATGGTTTTATCTCTCGCAATCAAGTATTGAGATTGAGCCATTGCAAAGCTTTAAAACATAACCCAAATTTCGGGACCCGGACCTGATTTCTGACATCACCACATTACTCAAGAGACCAAGACCTTTCCAACGCCACCACCTGCGTCCAAAAACACATTGTTTAATAGCCGAATGTAAGAGACCCGAAAACAATATTTCGGGACCTCATTTCCGCGACATTGAATCCAGGGTCCAATTTTTGACATTACCTCTGAACGACCCGAACCTTTCCAACGCCATCATCCTCGTACATCGATTCATGTTTAATAGGCGTATAGAAGGGGCTCATGCCCAAAACATCAGGACCCCATTTCTGGGACCTCATGGTGGGGGTCCGGTTCCTGACCACCACTGTGCTGAGGGGAATCGGATCTTTACAACGTCACCATCTGCATGCAACAACTCCATGCTTAAACGAGAAATAGAGTGGACTCGAGCCCAACATTTCCGAACCTCATTTTTGGGGCTTCAAGGCCAGAGCCCAATTTCTGACATTACCGCTTTCGTTAATCGACCCCGGCCTTTCAAACGCCAACACCCTTGTACAACATCATGTTAAATAGGCAAATAAAAGAGACCCGAACCCAAACCTTTAGGACCTCATTTCTGGGGCCTCAGGTCCCGGAGCTTTCTAACACCAAAATCTGTATCCAATAACTCCATGCTTAGAAGAAAAATAGAATGAAGCCGAGCTCAAAATTTCGGGACACCATTTTTGGTCCTTTGAGACTATGGCCCAATTTCTGACATTACCACTGTGCACAGACGACCCGAACCTTTCCAACTTCACAACCCACGTACAATTCCATGTTTAATCTATATATATAAAAGAGAACGTACAAATCCTTTGTTAGCTCATCACGCTAATACGGCTGAACCAATTTCTTTCATTTTTGGGGGGTTATTAAGATTTGGACCCTAGATGGTTTTTATCATATCACTTTAATTTTCAATTACCAGTGTCTTGAGATAATTGACCATTCAAGTGTCCATAACGTAGAAATCCTTTGTTAGCTCATCATAGCTAAATCTAACCGTATTTATATGCAACCCACATGACCGTGTCACTCGGCGGGTTAACATAAATGACAGGCGATATAATGTTAACATTTACTGCAATCTTCTATGGTTTTTATCATATCACTTGAAAGCAAAAAAGTAAAAATTATCTAAGTAACAAAGTTTATTGCGTTCCGGGGTGACCCCAGCGAAGCGGGGTGAATGCTTGTAGGCGTATAAAAAGAGTCCGCGCCCAAAACTTCGGGACCCCATTTTTCTGGGACCTCATGGCTGGGGCCCGGTTTCTGATATCACTGCTGTGCTCAGGAGACCCGGACCTTTCCAACGCCACCATCTGCATTCACTAACTCCATGTCTAACACGGCTTCCCTATTGTAGAAGGATTTTAATGGAATTTTCTCCAGGTTCTTTACGACTATTTACAACGTTTCAAACTATCCATAACAAATGAAATTTCAATACATTAAAAACTATGTTCTCTTAAAATCTTCAAAATGGGTGACAGTATTGATTTCCAGTAATAATTGTAAACTTCCGCAATTTTATTCTCTATTTGAATAGTATTTTAATTTCAAATCTTTTACGATAAAAAATATTTTTGTGAAATGTAACGGAATACATACGGATATATAATGTGTGTATATTTTCTATGTATGTAGATAGGTAAAAATTTAAAGCAACTAGATACATATGCAGAAAAAATATCCATGGAGAAATGATTCCAATAAAAACATTCAAATTGAAAGCAATTCGTATGTCAACTAAGTTTTTAAAAATTACTGGTAGTGATTAGTCTTTGGAAAAGACAAAATCGTTGGTTCAGTTCTGACCTCTTAAGCCCCTATTTTATAATTTCAAGTTCGAAAATATTATTCTTGTTTACTTTCATTTTTAATATTCCCGCGCAAACGGCAGCTTGCATGTTCTCTTCACTTCTCTACTTTTCATATCTTCATTCTCACAATCGTGATTAATTCGATTGGGTACAAAGGTGTGATTAACTAAGCAAATTCATCACCATCAAAACACATTTCAGGCTTTGACCGTTTGAGTTTGAAAATGCTCCTGCGTAATCTATAAGATATTACTCGGCAGCTTGATATCACATCGTCATTAATAAGTCATATACAATAACTTTCTTTAATAAGTGAAAAACTTGTGACTGTTATTGAAACGTTTGAGTTGCGAGAGCGGAGCGAGCAAGAAATCTTTTAACAAATCCATTTCTTTGTTAACCGACAATATTGATTTAATAGGGCGCCAGAACTTTTACGGCGCGCGCGTCGTTTATTCATTTTCAACACTTTTCCTTTCTTCTTGCTCGTTCGGCGCCCCCTTGCTATCAGCGCCCGGGGTGAGCGCCCCGCTGGCCCCCCTCTAGCTACGGCTCTGAATACACACACACACACATACAAAGAGAGATAATGGGTGATATCAATAAAACGGAGAAGTTACTCATTACGCCCAATTTTGAAGTAGTTACTTGCATTGGTATCAATAAAAAGAGAACTGAGCACTAGTCGTCTCGGCTGACCTCGGAGAAGCCCCGCCCTTTTGAAGTAACCACACCTCTATTCTCGAGCCGAGTAACTACTACGCGTTTGATATCAATAAAAATCAAAGACTCCTCTGTGATGCTAGTAACTTCTCCAAATTTGTGGAGCAAGCTAAATAGGTGACTCCGTGCGAAATATGTGAGAGTATATGATTGTTTTACTAGGTAGAAAAATTTATAAACTGTATAGAAATGTTGGAAATGGAGATTACAAAAAGCATTATAAGTTTATGAAAGAAAATGTAGTGATTAGCACAACATTTTTTAAGGAGAATCAACCGAAATTCGGGGTGGTAGACTACGTAATGATGAAAAGATGCGGGTTTTCTTCAAGGGCGCCGATCCTGTGGGGGCCCGGCCCCCCCAAAGCTCATGTGGGCCCCCTATTGTATTTATGAATATACAATATTTGGCATAATTAGAGTGCAATTTGTCTTAAAATCCCGATATATATACCTTCTGCATCTGAATGCCCTCTCCCCCCAAATTTACAGAGAAATCGGTGTCCTTGGTTTTCTTGCGTTACGTGAGTGATCCGGGATTCCAGGTCGGAATGTCAGGGGATTCTGGTGTGGCTCATAGTACTGTCTATTACACTGTCTGTCACATTACACATCACACTTTACAGCATCTAAATACCAACGCCTTTTACTGACAGCGTGCGATTTTTACCATTTACTGAAAGTCATATGTTCCAGCCGATAGGACGTTCGCGCTGCGTTGCCAAGTTTCTATGGCGGGGCCTTCCTAGAAATAGCTATGAATAATTGGATGCTCCTCAGGGTTACCATATTACGTTGATTTATGAAGATGGAAATTGTGGTTTAGATATCTAGATTCTCTAATTACCTCATAGATTCTGTTTTCAGCAACTCATTTATAATCATTTACTTGCATATTAATCATCTGTCTCCTCTAACCTAAGGAAAATAAACGTGGTAGATACATAATTTTTGCTCAAATTATTAGTAGTCATTCAGTTTATTGGATTTCTTTTTACATATATTGCCTGAAAACACACACATTGGGTGATATCAATAAAAATAAGTAACTACTCCTGAGAAGTCCTGCTCGAGAATCGGAGTAACTACGCCTGGAGTAATCTCCTCCCTCAATTTCGTATCAATAAAACAAGCCACTACTCAGGTCTAGTCTGCTCCAGATTTATGAACGTTTACTCGCGCTTCCTCTGCACGTAGCACTGAGTCGTATCAATAAAAGAAGTGATTACTCATTTCTCCCATTCATCGCGCAGTCATTTCGTTGTTTTTAACCTATGGCGTAGTATCTTAAAAGCCATGAAACGGGCAAGTAGCAACGATAGCTTCAACCAAAGTGCATTTGTGGATATTTTAAAAGAGTTTCCAGTGGTACTTTCAAAGTCACAGCTACCAGAAAGTAAACGAAGGAAAGCCGAAACTTTGAAGGTAATTACAGTGAAATGCAACAAAATATCAAATACATCTACGACTGAGACACAAATTCAAAAGATAATCTTTAATATTCGAGCGAGAATAAAACAAAAATAAAAAAGAAGAAAAATAAAAAAAAGGAAAGAAGAAAGTAATACTGAAACCATGGGAATGAACCTATTTGAGCTGATGGATGTTGATTGGAATCCAGCAATATCAAGATTAACACGACAAGCACATACCACGTGTTGTCCAAGGTCTTTGTAGATTGTTTGGCTTTAAGAACGAAATCAGACACTTGGCTCCTTTGTATTCTTTTTTAAAAAAGTCCAGCCACCCACGTCATAAATCACGTCCATCTGATTGCATTTTCCACACCATACGTGTCCCCTTTCGCCTTGACATAAACAAAATACATTCTCATGTATACACCCTTTCTATCAACGTTGAGTTGAGTTGATTATTAGTTTAACGTCCTTTTCAGTAGCGTGCCTATATGAGACAGAACCCACTGATTAACGTGGAATCCAAACCACATGAGCTCCTGCCGGGAATCGAACGCGGGTCTCCTATGCCAAAGGCATGTACGCTAACCGCTTAGCCACGAAATAGCTCTTCCTATTAACGTATTACTCTCCAAAATACTAGGTTTCTTTAATGCCACTTCTATATAGTCAAGTGCTCCGATAGCACCCGGAAATGTATATTGTTCTTGCCACTCTGCCTTTGCTGTTTGTATATTACGCACACTTCCGGAAACAATCCATTTTCAGGTAGTCATAGACAGTACTTTGAGCCACACCAGAATCCCCTGACATTCCGACCTGGAATCCCGGATCACTCACGTAACGCAAGAAAACCAAGGACACCGATTTCTCTGTAAATTTGGGGGGAGAGGGCATTCAGATGCAGAAGGTATATATATCGGGATTTTAAGACAAATTGCACTCTAATTATGCCAAATATTGTATATTCATAAATACAATAGGGGGCCCACATGAGCTTTGGGGGGGCCGGGCCCCCACAGGATCGGCGCCCTTGAAGAAAACCCGCATCTTTTCATCATTACGTAGTCTACCACCCCGAATTTCGGTTGATTCTCCTTAAAAAATGTTGTGCTAATCACTACATTTTCTTTCATAAACTTATAATGCTTTTTGTAATCTCCATTTCCAACATTTCTATGCAGTTTATAAATTTTTCTACGTAGTAAAACAATCATATACTCTCCCATATTTCGCACGGAGTCACCTATTTAGCTTGCTCCACAAATTTGGAGAAGTTACTAGCATCACAGAGGAGTCTTTGATTTTTATTGATATCAAACGCGTAGTAGTTACTCAGCTCGAGAATAGAAATGTGGTTACTTCAAAAGGGCGGGGCTTCTCCGAGGTCAGCCGAGACGACTAGTGCTCAGTTCTCGTTTTATTGATACCAATGCAAGTAACTACTTCAAAATTGGGCGTAATGAGTAACTTCTCCGTTTTATTGATATCACCCATTATCTCTCTTTGTATGTGTGTGTGTGTGTATTCAGAGCCGTAGCTAGAGGGGGGCCAGCGGGGCGCTCACCCCGGGCGCTGATAGCAAGGGGGCGCCGAACGAGCAAGAAGAAAGGAAAAGTGTTGAAAATGAATAAACGACGCGCGCGCCGTAAAAGTTCTGGCGCCCTATTAAATCAATATTGTCGGTTAACAAAGAAATGGATTTGTTAAAAGATTTCTTGCTCGCTCCGCTCTCGCAACTCAAACGTTTCAATAACAGTCACAAGTTTTTCACTTATTAAAGAAAGTTATTGTATATGACTTATTAATGACGATGTGATATCAAGCTGCCGAGTAATATCTTATAGATTACGCAGGAGCATTTTCAAACTCAAACGGTCAAAGCCTGAAATGTGTTTTGATGGTGATGAATTTGCTTAGTTAATCACACCTTTCTACCCAATCGAATTAATCACGATTGTGAGAATGAAGATATGAAAAGTAGAGAAGTGAAGAGAACATGCAAGCTGCCGTTTGCGCGGGAATATTAAAAATGAAAGTAAACAAGAATAATATTTTCGAACTTGAAATTATAAAATAGGGGCTTAAGAGGTCAGAACTGAACCAACGATTTTGTCTTTTCCAAAGACTAATCACTACCAGTAATTTTTAAAAACTCAGTTGACATACGAATTGCTTTCAATTTGAATGTTTTTATTGGAATCATTTCTCCATGGATATTTTTTCTGCATATGTATCTAGTTGCTTTAAATTTTTACCTATCTACATACATAGAAAATATACACACATTATATATCCGTATGTATTCCGTTACATTTCACAAAAATATTTTTTATCGTAAAAGATTTGAAATTAAAATACTATTCAAATAGAGAATAAAATTGCGGAAGTTTTCAATTATTACTGGAAATCAATGCTGTCACCCATTTTGAAGATTTTAAGAGAACATAGTTTTTAATGTATTGAAATTTCATTTGTTATGGATAGTTTGAAACGTTGTAAATAGTCGTAAAGAACCTGGAGAAAATTCCATTAAAATCCTTCTACAATAGGGAAGCCGTGTTAGACATGGAGTTAGTGAATGCAGATGGTGGCGTTGGAAACGTATGGAAACGAGCGCTTTAATGTTGTTTGTGTATTACCATAGGATCAATTAAAAGGTTCAGGACACTACACTAACAATATTAGTGATTCAATTTCACAAAACAGTGATTATTGAATGATCTTTTGTAAAGTACGAGGAAAATTATAGTGTGTTTTTAGCGCACTACCTTTGAAAGGAGGAAACATCCAAGAGTAACTCATCCCTTCTATATTTTTGAGGGGCCATAATAGTTATGCCATATTGTCAGGATAATAATAAAAATATAAAATATGAACCGGGTTACCTGAGTTACTTACGACAAAAGAATGTGAAAAGCTCACCCCAAGAGCAAAGTGCCTCTTGTGGACTTTTTAAGTTCAAGTGGACTATGTCTTATTTTCAGATTATTAATGAAACATTTACTTATGAAATATCAACAAAACCGTATGAGTCGTTTCTGAGAAAATTGTCTGAGAAAAAAACTCACCACAAGAGTAAACTATGCTTTAGTAGTAGTGGTCCCCGTATGGCTCGCCGAGTCAGCAAAAATTTTAGTGACGTCATAGGTCAAAGGTCAATGACCTTAGCCCAGGGTCAATGACCTAGGGGTGCCTAGGACCACCCCCTCTAAATTTTGGCAGGGGTACCTTGGCCCACCCCCTAAATTTTGGCAGGGGTACATAGGACCACCCCGCTTAAATTTTGGAAATTGCCAAATCTAAAAATTTGGTATGGTAGCCTAGGACCATAGTATGTACCTCTATCAGTATTGGGTGTCTATGTCGTTCCCTTTCATGGGTAAAAAATTGCCAAAAATTGAAATTTCGGGGGTTTTTGACCTAATTTATCCCCTTGGATGAAGTGTTATTACCCTATATAGTTATATGGGCGTATACAGGGGTCCATTACCTTTCATAAGACATGGGTATATTAATGCACCCATTGAGAAATTTGGGAGGGGTACCTTGGCCCACCCCTTAAATTTTGGAAATTGCCCAATTTAAACATTTGGTATTATAGTACAGGACCCTAATATGTATCGTGATAAATTTGGGCGGTCCACCTCATTCCGTTCTAGCGGTACAAAATTGCCAAAATATAAACGTAAGCAATACGTTATACCACGTGTTTGGTTTTTGGCTCAATTTATCCCCTTGGATGAGGTGTTATTACCTTATATGGTTATATGGTCATGTATAGGGGTCCATTACCTTTCATAAGACATGGGTATATTAATGCACCCCTTGAAAAATTTGGGAAGGGTACCATGGCCCACCCCTTAAATTTTGGAAATTGCCCAATTTCAACATTGGGTATTATAGTATTGGACCCTAACATGTATTATGATAAATTTGGGTGGTCCACCTCGTTCCCTTTTAGGGGTACAAAATTGCCAAATTTTAGTACAACCACATGTTTGGTTTTTTGGCTCATTTTATTCCCTTGGATGAGGTCCTATTACCTTATATGGTTATATGGTCATGTATAGGGGTCCATTATCTATTATAAGACATGGGTACATTGGTGCACCCCGGGAGGGGTACCTTGGTCCACCCCTTAAATTTTGGAAATTGCCCAATTTCAACATTTGGTATTATAGTACAGGACCTCAATATGTATCATGATAAATTTGGATGGTCCACATCGTTCCCTTGTAGGGGTACAAAAATTGCCAAAATATAAACGTTGTACCACGTGTTTGTTTTTTTTGGTCCATTTTATCCCCTTTGATGAGATTCTATGATTACAGGGGTTCATTTCTTATCATAAGACATGGGCACCCTTCTTAAATTTTGGCAATGGGGGTCCACTGAAATTGTCCAATTGAAGCATAGTACAGGACCTCAATATGTTTCGGTGGTCCTATTACCAAATTTGTTTAGTACAACCACGTGTTCGGTTACTGACTCAATTAAGGTTATAAGGTATGGATGGGTATCCCCTTTCAATTTGGTAGGACCCTTCGGGTGTAGTACAGTCACGTGATCGATGATTTGGTTTTAATGCGCGACGAGGTCCCTGGTCAATGTTCTCTAGGAATTAGGTGGAAACTTTGCACAGGGTTCTCGTCTTATATCGCACAGTTCTTTAGGAGAATCTGATAACGTTGTATATGGAATGGACAATAAAAACACATAAATAAGCATAAATTGTATTTTATTCATTTTTCTGGTTTCTTCTTTTTCTTTCTTATTGACAATGTTTGTATATTGAGCTGGGTTTCTTCATTAGACTGCCTCCTCTTCTTGATTGCGATGATTTGTTTCCATGTTTTGCAGCATAGCACCCGTTTGCAAAGCTTCGTATTGTGAATTCTGTAAAAAAGAACGAGGAAAAAGATGATTAGTATAGAAATAGATGATGATAAAACAAATACACTTACAATGATAAATATGATAAAATTACCTGGAAGGTATATTGCAACAGTCTACGATCATTAACCGTGGGTACTGTTGTGAACAAATATTGAATTTCACGCAGAGATTTTCCTTGGGCTTTACAGCACAAATAAAAATAAGCATAATAGCCACATACGGATGAACCAAGACTTTGCATTTGGCTATTATTATATTTATAGTATATACAATGAAGTTTTAAGAATGCAACATGTTGTGGTACATAAGGAGGAAGGCCATAGCTGTCAAAATATTCTCCAACACCGCGATGATCAATATAAATTGCAATCCAATGACTTCCTAGTTTTGTGGATGGATCTGTATTTACAATGATTGCCAGAGGAAGAGAAATCCGTGAGGGCAACTCATCGCTTGCAAATACCCCGGTAAAATGATTTCTGAATAATGGACTACCGTGTAAAGCACTAGCTAATTGTAATGTATTCAACATCGTGAATGGAAATGATACATAACGTATACGTACCTTGTAATTTAAAAGTCCAGGATAATGTTGCGCTGGTGGTCTATCTCTAGGAGTGAGGAAAACTCTCCATACACAATACAGTTTGCAGGTGCTGCTAATTTCTCTTGGAAATGAACTTCCAATCGGATGGCGCCATGTCGTTGTAAATTCCAATAGTGACAATCTCCAGCAGAAGAATCGGGAGTTAGGTCAAATACAAACAGTGTATATCCATTCTTGTAGTCGGCTCTTGAAATTGTATTTCCAGTATTGGTAAAATGTATGCCAGAGCCTGAGAACAATGTGTGGTACGATGAAATGTAGAGATTTTCTTCAAAGTTGGGTTGCAATGGTTTTGATGGTACAGCTTTTCCATCCACGTACAATGTAAAGAAATTAATGTTTAGATGTTGAAATTCAAATGGATTGGTGGTAATAGTTCCACTGGATGCTTCATTCGATGTAAATCCTACAATAATACGATTTGGCAATGTTCCCATAAACAGGTTATCAATAGTTTTGGATTGTATATCCTTCGGGATGGTAAATGATTTCATTTGAACCCTTGTCAGAGGATACTTTGCCGGTGTAGATTGTAAAATTTTATTGTGTGCCAATTTGACACTAGGGCTGATGCTGACTTTTTTCACCTGCAACGATGCATCTAGAATATTGATTTTTGCACTGACACCACTTTCACCGGCCATGAGACAAAAGTTTGGCTTTGCAGGAATAAGTTTCACACGTAATTCCACTCCATGAATTAAAAATTTATCTTGATTAAAAATGTCACAATGAAGATGTCCAATCATATCGAATTTCATACTTTGTTTTGTCAGTTCATAGCGTTGTTGAAATCCTTTGTTCTCACTTGTGGTTGCGTTCATATGACCAGCCGTATCTTGAAACCACATTGCTGTTTGTAAATGTGTATTTTTAGCTCCATCACTATAATTGAGTAGTTTTTCCATGTACGAACGATATGGATGATTATGTGACGGAAATGAAATCAGTTTATTGTTCAAGTAGATTTGTACTTCACTAAACATAGCATTTAGAAAATCATTGACAGGTGCAATTGCTTTATCCGTATTGATGAAGGAGGAACCATCTGGTTTCACAATTTGTGCTTGGATGTATAATAAGGTTTGTGGTAAATCAATATATTCATCACTGCTACCACTCACTACAAATTCTATTGGTGAATTTTCAGCTATTGAACTAATTGGTTTGTAGCCTATAATACGATTGTCCAGAACACTGGTTTGCGTGGGCAACGTTGAAAAAATGTCCAATTCACTTTTTACACATTCACAGGATTGATGATGTAAGAAAGCCATCGTTGAATTAATCAAAAATATCTGGTGACGATGCCAATGATCTCTTCTTCTTCTTATGTGATAATTTACGTCTCTTTGTAGGATTGATGGTGTTGTTGATCGTTGGAAGGTCAACCTCAAACTGAGAGCAGTCATCCCATTTTCGTTTATGATATCCACTTCCCAGCATAGTTTTCAACTTGTTTTTAGCTTTTTCTTGTAAATTCGATTTTGCCTCTTGCATACGTTGATGAAACGATTCTTCCAGCGGTTGCTTCGAGATCACAACATCATTAATCATATTGGCACCTGATTTTAATAATTCTTTTCCCACAGTTTTAGCGCCTTGCTTCACAAGTGGTAACACTGAACGAAATAAGCCACCAAGGAAACTTCCAATGCCATGTCCTGCTTGATAGGGACTTCCCACATAGACGTTGCCGATACCGGATAACGCTTGTTTTTGGTAGTATTGCAAATACGGATCAGTCATGACGACGACGACGGAAATGTAGTTTTGTACACACCGTTCCAAAGGTGAATGGCATCCGATGACCTGTGCTATCCCTTATATCGATTTGTATTTGCTCAAAATTCTTTTTTTCCACCGGAACATAATGTGCAGGATTAAAGATTTGTACTGCATGACTTCCAAAAGTATGATTCACAGGATCCATGTTGACAATTCGTAGCAAGGGTACCATTGTATCTCCAACAATGACAGATTCAATAATGTCACAGTAGACGTACATTTGTGATGGTAAGCCTAATCGTACATCCGGTGTATATTGTCCCTTTTCCATATCTTTTAAATCACTTTTCGGGTCAAATCCAAGCATTAAACTAACACTTGGTGACAATTGTACAGAAGTATGGATTTCCTTTTTGGGATGTCTTATGAGGCATATATTATTAGTTGCGTCATGAGATATAAATAAATTGGTTTCTTTATGATGTATATTAATTGCATGAATAAGATCCCGTATATTGTTATAATAGCGTACAGGGATCGTTACAACCTTCCACGGTTCTTGATCATTACTACTTGATGATTTGTAATATATTTTATTGTTTTTACTGTTAATGTTCAGCAAAGAATGTGGATAATGAATCTCTACAATTGCCACATCCCATTTCTGGCGAAACTCTACACGTCGTTGTAATTTCGTAATATATGAAGTCAATGTATTTTCTGGAAAATAATCCATGGAACTATTACTGGGAAGTGTAACGTAAAAATCTTGATCACGTTCCATTCTTCTTCTTCTTCAATGAAGTTGCAGGGATCCACGAATTGAATGAGGAAGGATATCCTTTCCACTGGACGAGATACTCCTTTCTGCGACCTTTTGTTCTTGTACGTAATATTTTATCGATGAGGAACGTCGAAGGGAGCGGTACTGGTTGTAATTCTTCTCTGTAGAAAACACCATCGATAAGTTGATGATTTAAATCCTCTAGTCGATACACTGGTGGGTTTCTTGGTACAATGGCTTTTACTCTGAATATTTCCCAAGTCCAGTTCTCGAGGTAACCCTTGTCAAAGATACGTTTTGTTTTACTTATACGAACAGTATCACCAACAGATAAATCCGTATCTTGTTTTGAACGTTGTAGCTTTTTGTCGTATAAGTTATGCCACACCTCCAGTAAATTGTCCTGAGAAACGTTTGCAGGTGCCATTTTAATACTGGAATGCCGACTTTCATTGTATGCTTTTACAAGTAAAGGCAATACTTTGATGTAATTGTATGTTTGATATTTGGTAAAGTATTTCCACATACGATGTTTCAATGTCTGATTAAATCTTTCTGCGATGCTGGCTTTAATATCTGGATCCTTTGTTGTAACATGTTGCACGTTGTGTTTTCTGAGAAACTTTTGTACTGTCTTGTTGGTAAATTCAGTTCCTTGATCACTACGTAGTACAATTGGTTTCCTCTCCTGGAAAATCATTTCAAATGCATTCACTATATCCTCGGCACTTTTTGATTTTAGTGGTACAGCCCACCCGTACCGACTAAACACATCAATCACTGTAAGAATATAGCGGTAATTGTCATTATAGTTTTGAAGTGATTGTAAATCATTTAAATCACATTCCCATTGATCATCAATATTGTTGACAAGATAAAAATCTCTACGGAAACGACGACGTACAGGACGATGTAACGTGTAGGTAGGTTGTTTGTTTAACCAAAGTTTTATTTTGGTTAGAGGTATAGATTTTCCTGTGGCTTGCCATAATTTCTTTGCAGTAGAAAACGATGCAGGATGTGCTGGATTGTAATAAATGGATTTCAACTTTTTGTTCATGGTTTGTACGTTGACCATTGTGGAATGATACGTTTTCTTTTTGGTCGGACTTCTAAAACATCATCATCGTCTTCTTCTTCTTCTTCTTCTCCGGAAGAAAATAATTCAGGTGCCGGTTTTGGTGGTGCAGATCCTTCAGATGCTGTTGTACTATTATGCTTGACAATATAGTTTAATCTTCGTGGATTACCAATCAATTCTTGAGGTGTGTTTGACGATGCAAGGTAGTTGCAAAACAATTCCCAGCCTTGAGGATTAGAATGTTTCCTCGGTCGAGTCACATCGCACATTAAATCTACAATATTGGATCCATGTAGTTTATTATCGTTGATGTACACTGTTCCTTTATGATCCCACGTAATTGCGTCATCTTGTTTTAAACGACGGAATAGTAGTTCGGCTTTCTTACGATACATTTGTGGTATTGCGGCTAAAATTTCTTGTTTCGTGCTATCGTCAACATTCGGGACGTCACCATCAGGTTTCATTGATGTAATTGTAAGTGGTATTGGTTCTTCTTGTTTACGTATCACATAAAGATATTTCTGTAATATTCTATTGTACTGATTCCATTTTTCTTCATCACTTGGATACGATGTATTCAATATGGATTGCATTTCACGATCGAGATTAGATTCTCGATTTTCACTCACACGGGATGATGATGCATGCATTCGTTGAAGCATTTCTGGTGGGACTAAAACCATCTTCTTGCTATGTTCCATGATGTTTATTGTTTAAACAAAATACTGGATAACACACTTCCTACAATAGGTGCAAGTAATGCAGGTAAGAATCCTCCTTGTTGTACGGCTAAATGTTTCTTCTTTTTATCCAATGATTTTGTATTGTCTACGAGATAGCGGAGCGTGTTCTTGTAACGCTTTAATCTTGACTTCTGCGCACTTGTCAGTGGAACATTGCCTTTTAAGACATTATAACAACATTCACAAATACTATGAATTAATGAAGCGTCTGCATTGGCAATAATAGCTTTACGCAATCTTGGTTTAGCTTTGTGCAGAGCACGTAGCAGATCAGCGTGTTTCACTGTAGGAGACATCGTGACAGACTAAGTCATTCTTTTCACATGCACAATAATTTAAACATGTTTTGTTGGTACGTAAACATAATGATGCAAATCGTCGGGAAAAATATTTGTACGAAATCGCATTTCATCGGGTGTATCTTGTTTAAGATCCAGCAGTAAATAGCCATGTGGATTTCTTGTTGCGTCTGCATAACTTTCTTGTAGAAACAGTGGATGCTCAGGCATGATTTGATAACTCATATGCTTGATTTGTGACTTGTCACGTGGATTTTTAAACAACACCAAATACGAACAATTTAAACTCATATTTCTATTTGCTTTACTTTGATGAAATACATTTTGTGTTATAAAAATCACACTAATATTTCGATGATGTGATCCTTTTGTGAACATATCAACAATATCACTATTCACTTCTCGCATATGGTCATCAATAATAATCAAATGTGGTCCATCTTGAGGCTGAAAATCTTTCATTCGTGGAAGTCCTTCGTGAAATTCTACTGGAACTGGCATTGTTGCATACACGTCTTGCCATTCTGCATAATACCAGTATATCTTACGAAATTTTGCATTGATCATGGTTGGGAGATGTGACAGTAATCGCTTCACAAAATACGTTTTTCCACACCCACTAGGCCCTGCGAGAATACAGGTAAATGGATGTTTCCACTGTGTATCCATGATGAACACTAACACCTTGTTTCAAAAATGATGCGTATTTAAAGCGAGTACAACAATTCTTGCACTCACTGGTGTGAAAAGGAAAAATCCGTTCATGTGTTTATTGAATAGTTGAAAACCGTTTATTTGTTAATCGAATAGTTGAAAACCGTTTATTTGTTAATCGAATAGTTAAAAACCGGATAAAGTTTAACGGTTAACCGTGAAAGCTGATCACTGTTTGATTTAAATTCTATTTGAAAATTTTTCGTTTCAAATTTGTTTTGAAATTTTTGTTTCAAAAATTTTGTTTAAAAATTTTTTTGTTTCAAAATTTTTGTTTCAAATTTTGTTTAAAAATTTTTTCGTTTCAAAATTTTTTTTTTGTTTGTAAATTTATTGTTTCAAAATTTTTTGTTTGAAAATTTTTCGTTTCAAATTTTTTGTTGAAAATTTTTGTTTTAAATTTTTCGTTTCAAATTTTTGTTTTGAAAAATTTTTAGTTTCAAGATTTTTGTTTAAAAGTTTTCGTTTCAATTTTTGTTTTGATTTTTTTTTTAGTTTAAAAAGTTGAAAAAAAAAGTTTTAAATGCCAAGAATCTTGTTCAAAGTTTCCACCTAATTCCTAGAGAACATTGACCAGGGACCTCGTCGCGCATTAAAACCAAATCATCGATCACGTGACTGTACTACACCCGAAGGGTCCTACCAAATTGAAAGGGGATACCCATCCATACCTTATAACCTTAATTGAGTCAGTAACCGAACACGTGGTTGTACTAAACAAATTTGGTAATAGGACCACCGAAACATATTGAGGTCCTGTACTATGCTTCAATTGGACAATTTCAGTGGACCCCCATTGCCAAAATTTAAGAAGGGTGCCCATGTCTTATGATAAGAAATGAACCCCTGTAATCATAGAATCTCATCAAAGGGGATAAAATGGACCAAAAAAAACAAACACGTGGTACAACGTTTATATTTTGGCAATTTTTGTACCCCTACAAGGGAACGATGTGGACCATCCAAATTTATCATGATACATATTGAGGTCCTGTACTATAATACCAAATGTTGAAATTGGGCAATTTCCAAAATTTAAGGGGTGGACCAAGGTACCCCTCCCGGGGTGCACCAATGTACCCATGTCTTATAATAGATAATGGACCCCTATACATGACCATATAACCATATAAGGTAATAGGACCTCATCCAAGGGAATAAAATGAGCCAAAAAACCAAACATGTGGTTGTACTAAAATTTGGCAATTTTGTACCCCTAAAAGGGAACGAGGTGGACCACCCAAATTTATCATAATACATGTTAGGGTCCAATACTATAATACCCAATGTTGAAATTGGGCAATTTCCAAAATTTAAGGGGTGGGCCATGGTACCCTTCCCAAATTTTTCAAGGGGTGCATTAATATACCCATGTCTTATGAAAGGTAATGGACCCCTATACATGACCATATAACCATATAAGGTAATAACACCTCATCCAAGGGGATAAATTGAGCCAAAAACCAAACACGTGGTATAACGTATTGCTTACGTTTATATTTTGGCAATTTTGTACCGCTAGAACGGAATGAGGTGGACCGCCCAAATTTATCACGATACATATTAGGGTCCTGTACTATAATACCAAATGTTTAAATTGGGCAATTTCCAAAATTTAAGGGGTGGGCCAAGGTACCCCTCCCAAATTTCTCAATGGGTGCATTAATATACCCATGTCTTATGAAAGGTAATGGACCCCTGTATACGCCCATATAACTATATAGGGTAATAACACTTCATCCAAGGGGATAAATTAGGTCAAAAACCCCCGAAATTTCAATTTTTGGCAATTTTTTACCCATGAAAGGGAACGACATAGACACCCAATACTGATAGAGGTACATACTATGGTCCTAGGCTACCATACCAAATTTTTAGATTTGGCAATTTCCAAAATTTAAGCGGGGTGGTCCTATGTACCCCTGCCAAAATTTAGGGGCTGGGCCAAGGTACCCCTGCCAAAATTTAGAGGGGGTGGTCCTAGGTACCCCTAGGTCATTGACCCTGGGCTAAGGTCATTGACCTTTGACCTATGACGTCACTAAAATTTTTGCTGACTCGGCGAGCCATACGGGGACCACTACTACTGCTTTGTTGTTATATTTAGAACAGATCAACTATGTCATAAGGTTATGAATGAAGTATTATTTTATAAAATATGAAAAACACACATGAGGCACTTCTTTTAGAAAATCACTTAAGAAAATCTTCACCCATTGCAGTAAACTACTCCTTATGTATTTTTATAGGACAAATGAGCTAAGCCATATTATCATATAAATATTAATGAACAATATTCCCCGTTGTTTTTAGCAAATCGTTTTAGTAAATGTTGAAGCAAATCTTCAATTATGCGCTTACTCACTTTCACTAACATGTCTGCTAGGGAGTGGATCCCCAGCGTGTACGTTAACATATAGCCACGAGAGAATATATACAGAGTGTACATTTATTGTGCAGTCAAAATTCACTGGTGAAATCCTCACACCTGAACAATAATAATAATAAAAAAAAACGTCCATATGAACATAGGGCGAAAAACGCGTTGTTTCAATGTTACGAGATGCCGAAATCGTGAAAATTGTAACTTTGAGTCTGCCTAGCTTGAAACCTATGAGAGATATCAAAGGTGATTAAAGACATATTAGAGGAACTAGTACGCTGTTTATCTAAATAACCATGTTTCAGAGTTGCGACGTATCGGCGCAACGGATTTCATAGAGGGAGCTGCAGTATAGGTTCCGCTCTTCCTTCCCTCTCTCTAAAATCATATGCGCCGGTACAACCTAACTCTGAAACATGGTTATTTAGATAGACAATACACTAGCTTCTCTAATATTTGTTTAACCGCCTTTAATATCTCTCATAGTTTTCGAGCTAGGAAGCCTCAAAGTTACAATTTTCTCGATTTCGACATCCTGTAACTTTGAAACAACGCGTTTTTCGCCCTATGTTCATATGGACTGTTTTTTTTTTATTATTATTATTGTTCAGGTGTGAGGATTTCACCAGTGAATTTTGACTGCACAATAAATGCACACCCTAGATATATTCTCTCGTGGCTATATGTTAACGTACACGCTGGGGATCCACTCCCTAGCAGACATGTTAGTGAAAGTGAATAAGCGCCTAATTGAAGGTTTGCTCCAGCATTTGCTAAAACGATCGGTTCTCCATGTCATTGTCTGTGTCCGTACAAGCATTTTAACTGGAGCGGGCTTTTTAAAGTTAACCTTTCATTTTTCCATCTTTCTTTTCGATGTACAGTTTGCTGTCCACGCCAATAATATTGTCTGGAAAAATTCAGTGTAATGCTTATACTTTGTGTGAATAAGGGAGCACATAGTGAATACACTCATCTGTAACCTAACAGTAAAGTAATTGTAAGTGTTGACTTCCTGAGCTCCGTCACAAAATCGTTATTTGAAAAAGAAGAAGAAGAAGAAAAGCATGAAGAGCGCAGCTTTAGCGGGCAGTAGAAGTGCAAGCTCGAAATTTGAATTGAGAGTTTTTAAATATTTGGCCTTCGATTTGACCTTGATGCCAGAAATCGGGAACAGCAACAATCCATTTCTCGTATGATAGGTTAATACCTAGGTTTAAAAAAAAAAAGTAAGTCCGGTTTAACTATACTGATACTTTTAGTGGTTTTCATAATGCTGAAGTAGATTTTCTTTTGCAAGCTGTGTGTAATAACGCCAAGTGGAAGATTTCAATATAAGTGGGAAAATTAACACATATGCTTGTGATCATAGCTATCGCTCGGGCCGAATTATTAAGTAAATAAACCTTAGAGACGGGCACAAGAGTGAGTGAGTACAACATTTAAACACGTTCAGAAAGGTTAGGTGTGGTGTGTGCATGTCAGACAATATATGCGTACCTATTTATTGCCTAGATTTATAACCGCTACCAGGTTATAGAAGTATTTTTTGTGGACGCTTTGTATATTTCGTAAAGACTGTGATTATTTTTTCGATTTATACTTTATTCTGCGACGTAAATAAGTTCTTTCTTTGGTGGGAATTGCTTCCTTTCCACGCAACTGGACAAAGAAGTTTCTCATTATTTTTCATACATTGTCATTGGTGAGACAATGTATGTTTATTCATAAAACATTGTCTTTTGGTGAGAACATTTCAGTTAGTGACGAACTATTTCAGTGTTTCTCCCTGAATTATTACTATGCACAGTATATATTCTGCAGTTATTTTGAACTGAATTAAGCGCTTTCTTTAATCGCTTATGGATATATTGCAGTAGTTTAGAGAAATACCGCTGACCAGATGTTCAAGTGACCAAAGTTGTTATGCCCCACTACTGGCATTAACAGTCCTGTTTTATTTGTTACTCGTGACAATTTATTTAATCACAGAATTAGTTTATAAGTTATTGTATTTATATAATGCATTTCATAATAGTTTGTTTAATTTACCAAAGTTAAAATTTCCTAAGTTATTTAATTTGTTATGTTATTCTTTATCTGCACCAAAATTACACCTTGTTTAGAATATTAATTAATAAGAGATTTAATTGTCCGAAAAAGAAGAAGAAAGATTTAAGATTTAAATCGATAAAAAAGAAAGAAAGATTTGTAAATGTTTTGAATATAGAATTAGGATTCATACAACAACATTCTCAAAAGCTTAAGTGCAAAACGTTGGGGACTCAATCCAACTTGTCTATACAAAATTATTACACATTGTATGATGGCAAAAACTCTTTATGGAAGCATATTTTATGAGGAGAAGATGAACTATTTTTACCAGCGAATAAACAAACTTCTATATGATGCACTTAAGATCATCCTTTCTCAGCCTACATTCTGCCCGAAAAATGCTCTCTTTGAGGAAACTGGTATGATTCCCATTGACTTACAAATTTCCAAATTAGCAGAAACTTTTCTTTTGTCACGAATGGCGAAAAGGAATAATCCTCTTATAGCACAGCTTCATCAGATTAAACATATATTGGAAAATAGACATCAGAAGGTGCCGTATAGAAATAAATCACCATGGATAGTCAAAGCGTTTTTTAAAGTTCACATGTATGAAGGAATGATCCTACAATCTCCATCACTGCCGTGCTACATATTTCACTATACAACGAGTTTGATACAAATAAAGACAATTCTTCCCCACTACGTCTCTTCTTCGACTTCAGTACATTTACCAAATATCAATAATTACATTTGGCACCCTTGTGTGGATCAGCTATCTTCAAATTGTACGCTTGTTTTTACAGATGCATCTAAATACATCAAAATGTCGGCGCAGCAGTTGTTGTTCCTACTCTTCATATTATCAAAAAATTCAAACTTCCTCAATATTTTACCATTTTCGAAGGTGAGGCTTTTGCCATTCGGCAAACTCTTTTATTAATAAAAAAGTTACAACTTTCTGATGCCTGTATCTGCTCTGATGCTCTCAGTGTTCTTAACGCTTTGAGACACACCGATTGGAATGTTAAAACAACTTGGCTTCTTTTAAATATAAAATTTTTATACCATCAACTTCAAGAACAAGGATATATTATACATTTTTTACACACGAAATCACATTCTAATATAAAATTCCATGATGATACAGACCTAGCTGCAAAGTCTGCATGTAATGATGGTCAATCAGCTTTTATTAAAGTTAGTCACTTAAACTTTATTCCTATCATCAAACGAAATCAAGTCCAGATGTTACATGCTTGGAAAACTGAAAATAGGCTTGGACCAGGGCGACATTATTGGCAAATCATGTCTATCTCTCAACCCAAACCATGGCTTACTATACATAATTGGTCTAGATACAGAGTAATTCTATTATATCGCCTTCTTTTTGACACCGCCTTAACGCCTTATAAATTATATCAAATACATAAATTGACTACACCTTTATGTTGGTGTCAGCGTGATATTGGATCTTTGAATCATTTAATTTTTGTTTGTGAACAATTTACTAGAGGTAGATCTTATATGATCAATAAACTTCACAGAGCACTTGGATATGGACCTTTTTCTGTTGAACAAATTTTAGCTACGACCTCTTGGACTCTCATCCAATTATTGATTGAATTTTTACAGATAAATGAAATCCCGCTCTAAAACTACTAAACCCGATGCAAATATATTCTTCATTTTTATATGGATATCTTTAAAAAATGAATAAAAATAAATAAATAAATAAATAAAGGAATAACTTCAAGGCATTTGATAATGTATCTGGCGAAAGTTCTACTATCGACTTCACCTGTGATTTTTTTTAAATTTGACTTCTAAAGCTTATCAAAATACAAAAGACAAGAACACCAGTGAATAATAATAATAGTGGTAGTGGTGGTGGTGATAATGATAATAATAAACTGACTCAATTCTCAGTGGAAACATGATATTGGTTGACAATCTTCATGATATATATATCCTGTTATGCATCACTCATTACCAGAGAACTATCCGAAATCCATTTGAAATTTTTCATCTTCCCACAAGGAGAATTTTCAAGATCATTACTAACATAGTTATCTAAGTTCAACTATTCTCTTGAGGTCTGGTATTCAGTGCACGCAACATGTATCTTCTTCAAGGTTTTTACTGGACGCAACGAGTTAATATTGTACATTAAGGAATTACTTTAGTAGAGATTTATCAATTTTTTTATTTTTTCAGCAATTCCAGGGCCATAGCGGACTTAACTACTATGGTCCGCATCTCCTCCTATGTACAACCTCTGTATGAGGTTATAAGAACAAGAACAAGAACAAGAATATAGAATGAAACCAAATTTAATATAATAGAGCCGACAAGATTACTAAACGTAACACTATCACGTAAAAATAGTTATTTTACTTTATTTATTGTTCAACATTTGATAATTGTGATGACAGGCCTAACTGAAATCAAAATGCTGCGCTAGAAAGCTCTTTTGGTTGTTGGCAAGATGGCGTAGAATGTTCTACACAATGGAGCGTCATGCTCTTCAATTATTTCAATTTAATTTTTAACAACAATTTCAATTTTGGACATAATTTAGTGTATTACAATTTTTGTAGTGTTTTATATAATTTTTTGTATGTTCTACGCTTCTGCCTTCCTTTTTAATTCGCAAACTAGTGTGGAAACAGAACTATTTGAAACAGGCCAATTCGTCCATTTTGGAACGGGCCATCTTCTACAATTATAATAACAACAAAAAGATTTAAAACAATTCTAGTGAAGCAGTCAACTTGGCCTTAGTGCTGTAACTTTTAATTATAAAATCTCCCGCGAGGGAGATGAATAGAATAGAATAGAATAGAATAGAATAGATGCATTAATTGTAATGGAAATCATGCAGCAGATTATAAAGAGTGTCCGGAAAGAATACGACAAGGGAAATTAATGGAAATTATGGCAAAAGAAAAGATTTCTTTCAATGAAGCGAATGCGATCTTAAAGAAAAAGAATCCGAATAATGGAAATTTTAACTCAGTTCATAATACTGTTAATCTTCGTTCCTCCGAGGGTCAACATCTTGATAAGAAACTCTCAACTTATGCTTCCTTGTTTAACATAGAACAGATGCCTCCACTGGTAACTCCAGTGATGAATAAAACAATTTCAAGAACCCAAGTTGTTAGTGAACTTCCCAGTTCACCTCCGGAGAAAAGGCGTAAAAGCCAAGGAGAATGGATTTATCGAAATTCTTCTCAATTGTTTACGCAATCAGACAAAGGTAAATCACATAATAAAAATGTTAAATTTAATTCTACCTTTACAACAACCGATGAGTTGTTTACGAATAGAACACCATTAAATGAAAAAGAAAAGTCATATAACAAAGTCGACTACTCTTGTATTTCTAAAGATAATTCAATTTCATTTAGGAGAAAAATGGCTGTACAGAACCCTGAGTGTTCTGGAACACAAAAATTCCCTTTGGCTGATGCAAAGGGTATTGGTAGACTGAATTCTAGCAAATTAGAACTTCAGGAAACAACTTCTCCACTCTTTGGTAAGGACTTAGAGGTTCCTTCAGCTTCAATATATTCTCCTCAAAGAATAAATAAAATAAAAGAAGGGATGAAAAAGATAATATTTTCTTCAATGAAAATAAATGAGGGAGATAGTACATATATTTCACCTGAAACAATTCTCAATAACCTATATTCTCTATTTCAATTAAAAAAAAAATATGGATATTGATAGGAAAGATAGACTCATCTTTATTCAATGGAACTCCCAAAGTATTTATGGCAAATTATTTCATCTAACAAACTTAATAAATATCTTTTCCCCGGATGTTATATTATTACAGGAAACATGGTATAATCCTAAAATTCCATTACGCATTAAAGGATATCAATGCATAAATCAAATACGTCATGATTCACATGGAGGCATTGCCATATGTGTGAAAAATAATTTAAATTTTCAAACTATAAATGTGCAATTTCAAAATTCTCACTCGCATATTCAATATCTTGGTATAAAAATTGGCAAATTAAAAATTTTAAATCTATATATCCCTCCAAAAATTAATGTTAATACTTCTTTTTGGATACAATTATTTGATTACAATTTTGATTATATAGGTGGCGACTTCAATATTCATTCTGTAGTATGGGGGTCCAATAAAACCACCAAAGGAGGCAGCGAATTTCTCTCACATTTAATGAATTCATCTTATATTTTTCTTAACAACGGTTCCCCTACAAGGATTCAATTAAATACATTCTCAGTACCAGATCTTACAATTACGAAAAATGTATATTATTTGGAAACGGTTTGGCAAACTTATCATCACACATGTTCTAGCGATCATTTCCCTATTATTTTTTATTCTCATTTAATTTCTGACGAAAAAGTAAAGGATAATTCTGTACAAACATTTACTAATAGCTTCAAATCTAAATTACCAAGAATAACTACAAATATATCTTGGACAGATTATCAAAATAAAATACAAATTTATTTCTCAAAAAATAATGACCCAGACAATATATTTAAAATCATCAAGAAAACAGTATCTGATCTACGTAAGGAGAATCATAAAGAACATTCTAGAGAGTATAGTGCCAAGAAAAATCAGAGACCCCGTCCGATATGGTGGAATAATAATTGCCAAAAATATGTAAATAAGACAATAATATTATTCAAACAATTTATATCAATACGGACTCCAGATTTATTTTTTGAATATCAAAAACAAAAAGCGCAAACTAAAAAAATTATAAACCAAACGAAAAGATCTTGCTGGCAGGAATTTTGCAATAACTTATCGGACAGAACATCACCTCATAAAATATGGCATTTTTGGAAAAAATTTAAACTATATTATGATCGACAGGATACTCAAATTCATTTGAAAAATTTAGATTGGTTACCATTATTTCATAATAAATTAACTCCATGCTCTGTAAATAATGACCGTAATCTTCTTTCTCAATATCTAATATCAAACAACAACGTAGTCATTGATAAAAATTTCACATTAGATGAATTAGAAGTGGTTCTAAAAATATTCATAAAAACACCTCGCCGGGTATAGATGGAATTACATATTCACATTATAAAAATCTTCCTCACTTAGGATTACAAAATTTATTGGAATACTATAATTATATATGGAACACAGGACATATCCCTTCAACTTGGAAAAAAATCTTAATTCTACCGATTCCAAAGAATTCCAAAGATATAGCTCTTTATAATAATTTTAGACCAATTGCTCTACTATTATGTGCTTACAAAATATTTGAGAATCTTATTCTTAACAGATTGAACTGGTATTTGGAAAATGAACAAATTTTTCCTCCACAAATTACAGGTTTTAGAAAGAATTTCTCCACATATGATGCATTATCTAATTTAACATTAGATATCTATAAAACCTTTCTATCAAGAGGAGCTCTTTTGGCTATATCGTTTGATATTTCTGGTGCATATGATCATGTAAATTTAGATATCCTAATACAAAGATGCATAAATTGAAAATATCTAGCAAAATTATTAGAATAATTCACAATACCTTAATTAATAGACAGGTATTCATTAAAGTCAGAAATTCCTACTCAGAATCAAGAAATACCTCATTAGGCCTTCTACAAGGTAGCAAATTAAGTCCACTTTTATTTAATATCTATATATTGGATTTAATCAATAAAAATTGGCAGAATAATAACATTACTAGTTACGCTGATGATATTTTGTTAACTTCATTTACTAAAAACATTGAAAGAGCTATTCCACAGGTGGAAAATCAACTACAAGAAATCAATATCTGGATGAACAAGAATGGATTGGAATTAAATTGGAAGAAAACTAAGTTTATTATATTCTCCAGGAAAAAAAATTACAAATTATCATTTAACATTTAAAAATAACAAACTATATTGTGAACAATATATTTCTTATCTAGGAGTTAGAATGGATCAGAAATTAAACTGGAAGGCTCAATTTCAATATTTAATACAAGATCAATTCAAATACCAAAATTTACTAAAGTGTCTGTCAGCGAAAAAGTGGGGAATTAATCCTTTCACCTTATTGAAAATTTTACAACATGGCTACATATCTAAAATTGCTTACGGCAATCCATTGTATAATAGATATGGTACATACTATCAGGAATTAGAAAAAGCTATATATAATATCATTAAAATAATTTTTTCACAGCCAGCATTCTGTCCTAGACAAGCCATGTTAAAAGAAGCAGAAATTATACCGTTCCCAGTTCTTTTCTCTAAATCAGCCTCAATGTTTTTAATAAAAATCTTTGGTAAGAATTCCTCTACAATCCCAAAGCAGCTTCAACAAATAGAATTACTTCTTCAACAAAGGAATACACCATATATCAGGAATTTCCCTTGGATCGTACAAGCGTACCTAAATTTCAAAAAATTTGCCTCAATGATATATAAAGTACCCTCATTACCATGCTTTGTTTGGAGTTATAATACAAATATGGCACAAATAACAGTTATAAATCCTCATTACTTATCAATATCTAATGAGGATTTAAAGGAAAAAAATTATCAAAATATATGGAAAGATTTCAAACAACGTTTTGATGAACATTTTTCAACATTTTTCATTTATACAGATGCATCGAAGTATAATGATAGAAATGTCGGAGCAGCAGTTTACATCCCGAAGAATAAAATCTCCCTTCAATACAAACTACCGAAAGAAGTTTCTATTTTTGAAGGAGAAGCATTCGCTATTAGACAAGCCTTATTATATATAAAAAAAACACAAAATCAAAAAATCTGTGGTATGCTCTGATTCGCTGAGTGTGCTCATGAAGTTACAACATACCTATTAGGATAAATCAATGACATGGATACTCTTA